>NC_081826.1:257178062-257489000 GCF_030867095.1 Alligator mississippiensis
ATAGGAACAGATGTGTCCAAGCTACATTCATCTTTTCTTTTCTTTTTTTAATGATACCTTATTCTGTCTAAATTGATGACTAACAAGGACAAGATAAAAAAATCCTTTTGTCAGATATCCATGACTTTTAGCATAATAAAAATGATTTTATATTTAATCTGTAGAGGCCTGTTCCAGCACATTTGCTCCTGCTGCCAAGTCTAACTGCTGCTTTTTCCCTGAGTCTCTGCAATGTCTTTTGCCACTCCATTCAATTAGGCAGCCTGGTAAGGTCACCATTGTCTTCTTGGCCATGTGCAAGAGGCATTCTCCATTCAACAGCTTTATTCTTTCTACCATTTTCAGTCACACCCTCTGATCAGTGAAAACTGAAACTGCCTTCAGGCACTAGAGACACATTCTTCCCATATACAACCCCCAACTTCAGCAAGCTGCTTATTTATGACAAAGTGAAATTTGCAACTTAACAGTCCCTATAAATTGTACATTGTATCTTCCCAATATTAATATCTGTCCTTCTTTGAGAGATTTGTGCCTGAAACATCATCCTTGGCAGATTAATTGCCTTAATATTCAAACTGTCTGGCATCAGAAATTGGAAAGAAGTGCAAACATCCATTAAATATTCACAGGTATCCAATGCTTTTGACATCAATGTCAAAGGTCTTACCAATAACCTTAACAATCAGGAACACACTAGTTTTGGAAAGTTTATTAAAATGACAAGTTCTTCCTACTTTTCTCTTTATCTAGTCTAGTGACAGCATCTTTGGCAAATGTCCAATTTTAAACTCGTTCTTGGTACCCTGTGCTACATGTTGTAAATGACCTGTAAAATAACTTAACTATACTTATAAAAGGCATGGTGAATTTCCATACCTATCCTACACAGCAGCAAACAGCATCATTCACATCCCAAATTAACGGTGCATATTATACACACACTATACATATACATTAGGGGTGTGCGAAACGGGCCATATTCGATTCAGATTTGGATTCAGCCCGAATCAGGGACAGTGATTAGCTTCGTTGATTTGGATCGCTGTCCCGATTTGATTTGGCTGAATCCGAATCTGAAAAATTGATGCCGATTTGAAGAATCAGTGATTCGGCCAGAGACACAGCTTTAAATGTTTTTGTTTGTTTTTTTGTTTGTTTTTTTACACACCTCGAGGTACCAAGTGCTGCTTGTGAACACTGCGATGGTGGGGTGGATGAAGCATCCCACAGGAGCGCGGGGGGTCCCCTGCATGCTCGGCAGCGAACCCAGAAGCCCCACACTCACCAGTTGCAAAAGCAGCAATTAGGGCCTCTTGGTGCTTGTGGCAGAGCTCCCCCGTGAAGCGTGGGGATCACCACCCCTGTCCCCCACCTGGCAGCTGCCCCATGGCACAGATGCAGTGCAGCACGCAGTGCCCTGCTGAGCCATCTGGGAGCTAGGGCTGAGTGTCGCCGGGCTCCGGCTGACACGTGGAGCCACCCCAGCTCCTAGGCGAATCAAACTGGGGGCTGGGGAATTGAACTAGGAGCTGGGAGAATGTTCAGGTCCCTGAACATTCCCCCAGTTCCTGGTTCGATCCTCCAGCTCCCTGATCTTTCCCCCAGCTCTCTGATGGCTTCCCCCAGCTCCTCCTGGGGGTGCGGACCCCCAGATGATGCGGGATGACAGCAGGCTGCCACTGCCCGCTGTGGATGGTGGCAGCTGTGGGCTATTTCCCCAACCGGCAGCAGCAGCTTGCTGAAACACCTTGCACAGATCTGGGGGCTGCGCCCCATGGGAAGAGCTGGGGGAATGATCATAGAGCTGGGGAATCAGACCAGGAGCTCCAGCTGACAGGTGGAGCCACCCCAGCTCCCAGACAGTGTGCGGCACCCTGCCAAACCGCGTTATACCCATGCCATGGGGCACATGCTGCACAGGTGCCAGGTCGGGGGGGGCAATCTCTGCTGCCCCCCACTACCCTGCACTGTGTGGCAGGGGCTCTGCCACAAGAGCCCTGAGATCCCAATTGCCACTCCTCCAGTAGATGAATGCAGGGCTTTTTTTGCTTTTTTTCTTTTAAGAGCTGGGAGGCTGAGGCCAGGCAGAGGATGTAGCCAGACAGCACAGACATGGGGGCTTCTCCCATGGCTCCTCCAGCTGTGCCTGTCTCTGCCCTGGAGGGGGAAGCTGTGGGGGCTCTGCTCTGCTGTTTGCCCAGCCAGAATGGGGGGAAAGGGGTGTGCCGCTTGCCAGCCGATGCAGAGGACGCAGGATGTGGGTGCAGCAGTGCTGGGAGTGGGGCCTATGCCCTGCTGCCACTTGCCTCCTTCCACCTGGAGCAAGCCATGCCTGCATCCCGCCTCTCCCGCCCCGCTCCCTGAGTAATGAACTCCCCCCCCCCCCCCCCAAGCTGGGCAGCTTGTCCTAGCCCCAGCCCCAATCCCTCACTCCCCTTCCTTCCCCCCTCCCCCAACCCCAACAGACTTACCAGCTGGAGGCAGCTGTCAGCTGCCTGTTTAGTCTATGGCCAGATTTCTGAATCGGCTGAATCTTTTTCCAAAGCTTTTCTGAATTGATTCGGATGCTGTAAATCAATTCAGAACTTACACTTGCCCTCCCAATTTGATTCAGATTCAGAAATTCGGTCCCCAAATCCGACCAAATCTCCTCACAATTGAATCAGCTACTGAAGCTTCACACAACCCTACTAAGTAACCCTTACCTAGCACTCCAAGCCTACAGAGTCTATATGCAGTAGTCAATGCAAAAAAGCATAGGGACTATAAGCATAGAGGTTACTGATCTAAATGGGTTATTTGTTTAAAATTCCTATTTTAATATTTAAAATCAGTTGCTGAAGAACATGCTGTTTGCCACAAGAAAGAGTCAAGGAATCCAAGCAACTTGCCACAGAATTTAAGGTCAATTTGCCATAGTATACACAGGGCCTTCCCCCTTTTTTAACTCAAAGTACAATAAAAGGTCAGACACAATAATAGGTACTAACAACATTTCACAGGACTGCAATGCTGAAAGTCCAAATACAATTTAACCCATTTAGGAGAAATGTGAAGATGAGGAGATTCAGTATGGGAAAAACAATCACAAATTCAACAATCACAAGGAACATAGAAACATTTCCAAAGTGACAGAAAACTGCAAACAGCAACCAGCAGATTAGGAGGATTGTACAAAGAAAGAAACACAGAGACTGAGTCTGGGGCATTCATTTCCTCTGGGTATGCAAGGAATACAGGTTTAGGCCCAATATGGTTGGTGCATAAGACAGGTTGTGTGAAAACTGCATTTCCTTAGTTGCCTTGTACATGCCAAGCCTATAACTAGGGGTCTACTTAATTTGTGACAGGACAAAGCAATTTTCATGGCTTGGTTATGACATGAAGAGCTGATTTCACGGGAATTTCCTGGTGGCCCCACCCCTTGCCACTGACTGGCTGAGGCACAAGTACAGTATAACTTAACAGCAAATTCTGCGGAAAACAAATTATATCATATAATTTATCACATTATTATAAATCTAAATATTACATTTAAATCTAAATTTAAATATATTATATATTTATATACAATATGAATTGTAAATTATATCATTATAATTTATTATTATATGTAGTGCTCTACAAACATTTTAGAAATACAAATTAATTTATAGATTGTAAGGCCAAAGGGGACCTTGGAAGATCACTGGGTCCAGCCCCCTGCACCAAACAGGAAAGATAACTGGGCATCAAGTGACCCCAGCAAGGTGACTGTCTAGTCTCCTCTTGAAGATTTCCAGGGTAGGTGATTGCACCACCTCTGGAGGGAGTTTATTTTACAGTCTGGACACCCTGTCTGTGAAGAAGTTTTTCCTAATGTTGATCCTGAATCGGTCTTCCAGGAGTTTGTGACCATTATTCCTAGCTTTCCCCTTGGGTGCCCTGGTGAACAGTTGCTCAACAAGCCCTTGATGTACTCCCCTAGTGTAATGGTAAGCTGCTACCAGGTCCCCTTTCAGTCTTCTTTTCTTCACGCTGAAGAGTACCAGATCCTTAAGAGAAAATTCATTTTAGTAGCTAAATACTAGCATGCAGCATCCACCAGAAGTTGCAGCCAACAGTCTCTGTGGTGTAAAGACAAGTCCATACACTGAGATTGCATGGTCTGCATTCACTGAATGGTTGGAATCGCAAGCAAATGTTCTGCCAAGTTGAAGCGATGTGGAAACTAATCAGAAACAGAATCCCAAAATTCAGGTACTTTCAAAAGCACATGGCATTCTTTGACAAAGGTCATGTAAGCAGCACATTCACTGTCATGCTCTTTCTGGTACCCAGGGACAGCTTTAATTAACTGAGGGTCAAACCTCAGAAAAGGCACGTGATTTGGATCAAAAATAAAAATAGCATTAAAAAAGTAAGTAGCCAGTTTGTTTAAATCGAATTGTTAGGGACTGATCATACTTGTAGTACTGATTTAAATTAGCAGCTATTGCCTGGAACAGTTCTTGTCTGTGCTAGTTTTAAGTCTGATAGTTTGAAAGTTGTTGTGATGCCATATCTATCTTCAACCCAACTTATCAAATCCATGAGTTTGTTGTATGCTGCCTGATGTCTTTCACACCACGTTAGAAGCTCCATGAACCGGACTGCATTTTCAGCCACACACTTAAATTGATCTTCAATGTCACCCTTTTTTAAGAGATTGTGTAATTTAAGCGTGCACTCTGTGTGGGGAGTGATTTCAAGTGTGTCATTGCTGGTAGTACTTAATATTCTTTGCATGGTAACTAACTGCATTAAAGCATTAATTCCACCTTGCAAGCACTGGTTCTGGTGGAAGTGACACAGCTGCATTTAGATCCCTACTTTGATTGGTGATGGACTGCCTGGCCGCATCCAGATGAGCACAACTGTGCGGTATGTGGCACTGCAGACACCACACACTGCACGTTTAGGCATTTCTCACACTGCTACCTTGCAGCACAGGCAGTTTTTTTTTTACCCCCATCTCCAGGGGTCAAAAAAAAAACCCATGCAGAAAAAAAGCAGGGCGGCATGTGCTGCCCAGAAATGGAGCCTGGCTGGCTAGAGCCATGCTTCAGCTGCTGGCCAGGCTCCAAGCTGCAGGAGCGACGTGGCTGCAGTTTCCCCGGCCCCCAGAACCTCAGAGAAGGCTGTCAGGGCCAGCACAATTCCTGGCCCCAGCCCTCCCTACCCCACCTGAGGTAACTTGCCAGAGGGCACGTGGCACAGGCGCTCCCCAGGGACAATTAGAAGCAGCACAAGGTGTTCTGCTGCTAGTTTTCCCTGGTGAACCAAACGTCCGCACTTGTCTGGATGTGCCCCCTGTATCAAAGCTTACAGCCTGGACTATGCTTGAATGCTTTTAAGAGAGAAAGCCAGTCTATCCACATCAGGAAAACATGCGACCAAGATCTTACTTAGAAAGGACATGTGAAATGCAGGTAACAGGAACTGCATTGGGAATTCTTCTGTGGAGCACATTAGGGAAAGCTTTGCACATACACATTGTATTATTAGACAAAAGTGCTGATATTTTGCTAAATTCTAAGCCATAGTTTACAACAGCCTTCAATACAGCTTGTGCTACACTTGAAACATTTACAGATGTGAAAAACAGGATTTGAAAAACAGGCAGGTCGCAGTCTATTTCCTTGGTACAAATAAAATGCGGAATACGTAGTTATCCTGTGCATCTGTTGCTTTGTCTGCTACAATTTCTGCCAATGCAAATTTTGTAGACTGAACACGCAAAGCAATTACTCCTGGTAGATAATCCTGGAGAAGTTCGTTTGCACATAGGAAACAGCCAGCATCAGTACATGCTTGTTGAATTACTTCCTTAGTTTTTGATTATCAATTTTTTCCAAAGGTATGTTGGCAGCAGTGAATGCTTCCGCTAGCTCAAATGTAGCTTCTCTTATTAAACTGCTTTTAGTGGTTCTTTTAAACACCAAGGACATTGTATTTTGTTCTGACCTTCATCCTCTGCAGAAGCCTTTCGCTTTACATGTGATTTGGACTCTAAATGCTGATCAGTGCTGTTTTTTTCTTGATACATCCAGTGTCACATTGTAAGATGAACAAAACAATTTACCACCAACTGAATGTAAGGTTCCTTCAGTAAACTGCATTACACAATCCTGAGCTGAAATATATTTTGTTTTTTTATTTTTTGCTCCTCTTCAGACTGAAGCTTTATATTTAGGTTCTTAAAAGATGGCGCTAAACATTTTCACTTAGCTGACTGGCGCATTCATTTAGTCTACGTCTCTAGCTGACAGTAATCCTCAATAGCGTGATCTATGGCTTCAGTAATTGTCACATTGTCTTTGTATTGCGGTAAGCATTAGCACATTCTTAAACAGCATATTATCTGAATAATACACGGGCAATATTTCCTGGTGATCACGGACAACGCCATTTTTCACAATTTCTACGAAAACTGCAAAACTGTCAATTAAGTAGACCCTTACCTATACGCAGTGCTAGAGGTACTTTGCCTTCTGTCTTCTTCAGTCTCACATTACTTATTTTCCTCCTCTTTCCTTCTACTTCCATGATGATAACAACACACAATAGTTTGTTCTTGTTACTGTTCTCTACAACTTTAGCTCTCACAGCTTCAATCCTAACCTCTGTTCTAACAATTTGTAAATCTAATTTTTTATTCTTTAACTTTTTCTCATTTTCTAGTCTTAGGCCTTCCTCTGCCAGTCCTCCCTTCCTTGCGTGGTGGCAATGTTAATTGCCAGTGCACCCTTGCCAACAAATTTCCTAACCTGTGAGAAGCCCTATGGACAAAATCTGGTGCCTCAAGTCAATTTGGCCCACAGGCCAGAAGTTGAGTGCCCCTACTCTAACTATTTGCCAAATGCTACTGATTTCAATATTGTAAGTGGTGGTTAAACAGATGTAAGGTCACCTGTTTCAATATTTACTCAAATCCAAGACAAGGTTTATTTCCCCATTTAACACAGGGTAAAAAACCTTTTGTCTTGGCCTTTGTTATGGATTTGAGCATAAAGCAGCAGAGGACAGAGAGCTGCTGTGCCTCTGGCTCTAGGTCTGGCTAGGGCTGGGGCCAGAGCTGGAGCTGCAGATGCTGCCTACCCCGTCTCTCCCTCCAAACAGCCTCTCTCCCATGGGCAGCGCTGGTCCCTGCTGTGCAACCTAGCTCCACAGGGAGCAGAGATCCGGTGCAATGTGGGGTGGGCAGCAATGGTGAGGAGACCAGGGAATACAGATCCATGCCAGGGTCTCTTCACTGCTGCTGCCCACCCCACGTTGCACCAGGTCTCTGCTCCCTGTGGAGCCAGGTCGGGCGGCAGGGCAGTGCTGGTCCCTGCCACATGACCTGGCTCCGCTGGGAGCACAGATCCACTCCGGGGTTTCCTTGCCGCAGCTGCCCACCCCGCGCAGCCCTACATAGCCAGGACAGTGCAGGGCAGGCAGTGGTAGCAAGGAGACCCCAGCATGCATCTCTGCTCCCTGCAAAGCTAAGTCACATGGCAGGGATGAGCAGGCTTGCTCACCACTCTGTGCTGCTTCCCTGCCCCGCAACATGGCGTGGCGGGGTCTCCTTGCTTGCACAGAGGGCAGCGGCCTTCCCCCTCCCCTGGACGAGCCACCCACGGCCCCGTCTTGCTCCCTGCTGGGCCCTTGCAGTCCCTGGCCCCAAGGCACACTGGGCTGGGCAGTAGGGCTTTGCGAAGCCCGTTCTAAACAGATTCAGAGGAGATTTGGTGGAGCCGAATCTCTGAAACAGATTCGGCCTAAACGAAACAGGACAGTGATCCAAGACACCAAAATGAATCACTGTCCTCCGAAACAGCCGAATCTGAAACAGAATCAAAACACAGCCGTTTTGCACAGCCCTAATTTTCAGCACTTCTTAATCTTGGAACATTCTCAAGTATATCACTAAACAAAGATATTGATAAGAGCACACCATATATTCTCATATACAATACAAAATGGAGAAAAAATAAAAATAAAAATCAGCTGCTGGAAACTGGGGTGTATATTATAAACAAGGAAATACAGTAATAGCAGTTGCTTCTGGAAAAGCCTCTGCCAAGGGAAAGTGAAAGTATAGCTGCAAGTGCTCCACAGGAAGCAGCACAATGAGCACACTGGGCTCCCTAGCTGCTGCTACTCAGTTACTTACTAGTATTGTCAAGAAAAGATCTTTCTTCATTCTGCCTTTCAAAAACAAGATATGTTCCTTATTTGGGGTGCGGTATGCAGTAAAATACAGTATATTAACATATAGAAAAGAAAAACCTGGAGGCAAAAGGGAAAAAATGAATTCAGAACAATATAGCAAGGAATCTGGTAATATTCTGAAGACATTCACTGTCATTGGCAATCCCTAGATTTGAGGATGATCTCTACCACAACTCATTGATGGGTCTTGAGGTGACTTAAGAGTCCAATCCTTGAGTCAGAGACCCACCCGCAGAAGTTGCAGGTCTTTCTTCAGGACCGAGTAGGCTACAGGCTGGGATTCCTCTCCTTTTTCTTCCTCTGCTCTCATCTCTGCTTCAAGGGCAAGGTACTTTACCTTGAAACGGGCTGCCACTTGGTTATGGTTGCAGTGTAATCAGGTTTGGCAGCCAGCTCCTCCCAACTCGTGAAGTCAGTCTCTGTTTTCTTGAGGTATACCTTCACTGTGTCCTTGTAGCACTTCCCCTGGCCACCACGAGATCCCCAGCCATTACTATGCTGGAAGTAGAACGCTTGCTTTGGGATTCAAGATTCAGGCATCTGTGCACTGTTCAGTCCAGAGAAGCTGGTGCTTGAGGATCACTAACTCAATGCCAGGAACACTGGTTTCAGTAAGGATGCTGGTATTTGTGTTTTGAACTTTCCATTTGATGTGAAGGATTTTTCAGGGGCATCAATGGCAATACCTCTCCAGGCTTATGAGATAAATATAGGTCACTCATGTTTCACATATGTTGAAGTGAGGGGGAATGATGACTGCATTGTAGACCTGGATCTTGGTGTATTTTTGAAGATTGCAATGAATCAAGACACACCAAAGCAATTTCCCAAAGGAGGCATTTGCACACTGGATCCTGTACTGGATCTCCTCAATGTTCAGTCTCAGAGAGGTGGCTACCAAGGTATGGAAAGTGCTTGACTAGCTCCAGGATCTTTCCCTAAATGGTAATTTGGAGAGGGGAAGTCACATTCAGGGCCCAGGACAGGCTGACAGAGCCCTTTAGTCTTCTTGGCTTTGAGGAGGCCCAAAGTTTGGTAGGCTTCTCCAAAGAGATCCAGCCTGGTCTGGAGGTATTCCTAACTGTGTGCAAGGATTGCACAGTCATCGGCATATTGAAAGTCAATGGTTATATATCGAGTACTTTGGTCTTCAAATGAAAACATCCCAGGTTGAAGAGTCCTCCATCCATTCAGTACTTAATGTCAATTCTGCAAAGAAGACAGTCCTTAATGAGTAGGGACCTATTTAATTCATGATTTCACAGAAACTGCAAAATCTGGGATTGCCTGTGAAATCCACAAAATTGACAACAAAAAAAAACTTAATAAAAATAAAAGGCAGGCTCCCCAGTGGGAGCCAGTGGCCCTGGGTGCCAGGAGGGAAAGGCACTGGTTGGCGGGGCAGCATAAAGCAGTAGACAAGATGTCAGCCATTCCCTTGTCCCTCCTCCCCCTGCCAGGGCCTCTCCGCCAATCAGCACTGTGGTGCAGGGTGGCACAAACGGCAGCCAGCAATCAAGATGGAGGCCACCCCCTCATCCCTCCTCCCACCCAGGGCCTCTCTGTCAATCAGTGCCAAGGAGCGGGGGCCACAATGAAATGGCTGCAAAATCAGCTCTACACTCTGCAAGCAGGTCACAAAAAACCCTTAATCTCATCGCAATTTAAGTAGGTCCCTATTGATGAGAACCAGGATGATCATCTAAAAGATGGAGAACAAAGTTGGGGCAATGAAGCATCCTTGCTTGATTCCAGTTCAGTTGGCAAATGGATCCGTCTCCCGACATGCTTCTTGGACCTGGTGGGCACCCATGCTGGGTGCCTCCAAACTGGGTCCAGCACAATACACAGCAGCAAGGGACCTGACATGGAGGCTGCTGACAGAGGAATTGTGGGAGTGCATCTCTCAAGCTTCAGGAGCGTGCCAGACAGGGACCAGAGAAACTGAAATTGCTAGATCCCGAGATAGAAGAGGAGAGCCTGGGAAGGGCTGCAGGAGCTGCTTACCAGCAGGGGCAAACCTTGGCAGCTGCAGAAGGTTGGCAGGGGAAGCCATAGAGAGGCTCCAGCACACTTTAAAAGCATGTAGTGGATGCATGGGGTGGAGGGGGGGGGGCACCCAGCTGCTTCTGGTTTTGCTGAAAGCACGGAGCCGCCTTCAAAAGCAAGCTGGCAATCAGCTGGCGTCAGAGAATCCAGGGAAGACTGGCACCAGCAAACACAGCTGCATGCCAGGGAAGACCAGCACAAAGGCTGGCAAGCTGTGGAAGACTGGCACCAGCAGGCACACCTGCACACTGGAGAGGACTGGCATGAAGGCAGGCAAATCAAGAAGAATCCACACTGGCAGTCAGGCCAGCGTACCAGTATGAACCAAGAAGCAAGATGTTCAAGCCCAGTTACTTGGAGAACTGCCTGGCAAGAGGGGTGACAGAGTAAGACCACGAACTGAGGATTTCCCCAAAAGGAGCTACAACCGAGAATGGAAGTCCTGTGCACTGAGATGCACAACTGTGAGTTTACCAAAGCTACCATTTCTTTTCTAACTTAAAATTAGACCTCACTGAATTAGATTGACTTATTGTAGAAAAGGATATCTGGACCTATATGAAAAGGGCTTTGCATTTATGCTAGAGTAACATCTGGTTACTAGGCGATGATCTGGTAAGGGAGGCGATGATCTGGTAAGGGGGCTCCGGGTCCTTGACCACCTGGGTGACAGCGATCATTGCTTGCTGGAATTCATCATCCAGCGCAGGGTGTCAAGGGCCTGCAGCAAGGCAGTAGCCCTAGACTTCAAGAGGGCCAACTTCAATGAGTTGAGGAAATTGGTGGAAGAGGTGCTGAGGGTCTCGAGGGCAGGGGAACTCAGTGCCCAACATGAGTGGTCATTCCTTAAGGAGACGATACTCAGGGCCCAAGGGGTGACAATCCCAACAAGAAGCAAGGGGGGCAAGAGTGCCCAAAAGCCTCCCTGGCTCACCAAGGACGTCCGGTAAGGCCTGGTTGCCAAAAAGGTGGCGTACACCCGGTGGAAGGGAAGGGGCGGCTATCTCCAAAGAAGAGTACACCTCCACTGCTTGGGCCTGTTGGGGGGCTGTTAGGAAAGCTAAGGTGGACATAGAGCTGGGACTAGCATCCAAGATCAAAGATAATAAGAAGTCCTTTTATAAATATATAAGGAGGATGAAGAAGGCACCGGGAAATGTGGGGCCCCTCTAAGATGCACTGGGCAATCTGGTGGTTGTGCCAAAGAAGAAGGCAGACATCTTTAACAAATTCTTCACCTCCGTTTTCTTGTGCAGGGACCGGGACTCCCCCACCATGTTTCAAGACGGACTTGAGGGGAACACCTCAAGACCTAAGGTTGAGAAGGACCGGGTTAGAGTGCTTCTGGAGGGGCTGGACGTGTTCAAGTCAGCAGGTCCAGATGCTCTCCACCCCAGGGTGTTAAGGGAGCTAGCAGGGGTTATTGCTGGGCCCTTGGCACGGCTTTACGAGCGCTCGTGGTGCTCAGGCCAGGTGTCAGATGATTGGAAGATAGCCAATGTGGTCCCCATCTTTAAGAAAGGAGGAGGGAGGACCCAGGCAACTACAGGCCCACCAGTCTTACCTCAATCCTGGGGAAACTCTTTGAGAAGATCATCAAGGAGCACATCTGTGATGGACCGGCATCGGGGATGATGCTCAAGGGCAACTAGCATTGTTTCATTAGGGGCAGGTCATGTCAGACCAACCTGATTGCCTTTTACGATCAGGTCACAAAAGCAATGGATGCAGGTGTCGCCGTGGACATAGTCTTTCTGGACTTCACCAAGGCCTTTGACACTGTCTCTCACCCCATCCTCATTAAAAAACTAGGCGACTGTGGCATCGATGCCTACACGGTCAGATGGATTGCTAATTGGCTGAAGGGTCATACTCAGAGGGTGGTGGTAGATGGGTCATATTCGACCTGGGGGGAAGTGGGCAGCGGAGTCCCCCAGGGCTCAGTCCTTAGGCCCGCACTGTTCAATTTCTTTATCAGCGATTTGGACAATGGGGTAAAAAGCAACCTGTTCAAATTTGCTGATGATACCAAAATTTGGGGTGATGTGGGCACGCTAGTAGGGAGGGAAAGACTGCAGAAAGACCTGGATAGGTTGCAGGGGTGGGTTAACAAAAACAGGATGTGTTTCAATACTGACAAGTGCAGGGTGCTGCACTTGGGAAGAAGTAACCAGCAGCACACTTATAAGATGGAAACTCCCTTATTGAGAGCACAGAGGCAGAAAGGGATCTTGGAGTCATCACTGATTCCAAGATGAACATGGGCCGACAATGCGAGGTCACAGTCGGCAGGGCTAACCGGACCCTAACGTGCATCCACAGGTGCATCTCGAGTAGGGCCAAGGAGGTGATCCTCCCCCTCTATGTGACACTGGTCAGGCCACAGCTGGAGTACTGTGTCCAGTTCTGGGCACCCCACTTCAAGAGGGATGTGGACAACATTGAGAGGGTCCAGAGGAGGGCCACCCGCACGATCCGGGGACAGCAGGGCAGATCCTACAATGAGAAGCTACAGGACCTGAACCTGTTCAGCCTTCACAAGAGAAGGCTGAGGGGGGACCTTGTGACTATCTATAAACTCACTAGGGGGGACAAGAAGGGTTTGGGGGAGACCTTGTTTCCCCTAGCGCCCCCCGGGATAACAAGGAATAACGGCCACAAGTTGTTGGAGAGTAGGTTCAGATTAGACATCTGTAGGAACTACTTCACAGTTAGGGCAGCTAGGATCTGGAACCAACTTCCAAGGGAAGTGGTGCTGGCTCCTACCCTGAGGGTCTTTAAGAAGCGGCTTGATGCCTACCTGGCTGGGGTCACTTGAGCCCAGTTTCCCTCCTGCCCAGGCAGGGGGTCGGACTTGAAGATCTACAAGGTCCCTTCTGACCCTACTTCTATGATTCTATGATCTGGTTGGCATAAGGACGGGGTAGAAGGGTAGGTAGGAGCCTTGAGGAAGCAGTCAGCAATCTTGCCTGAAAGTTCTAACCTTCCTCTCTAAATAAATAAAATCCAAGTTGTGATGTGCAAGCTTTTGGGCACAAACACCCTTCTTCAGTGTAGACTCTTTCCAATGCCTGAAGAAGGGTGTTTGTGCCCACAAGCCTGCAAAAAACATTTTTTCCAACGACTTAGTTGGTCTAATAAAAGATATCACATTTACCCAAAAAACCTTATCTGCCTTAAAAACATATTGGGCATTTTTATTCTCATTATTGATCCACAGATAATAATCTAGTATTTCAATGTTTCAGATAAATCTTACAACTTCCATAAGGATACTAAATGTTAACTTGATAAGAACCCACAATTTCAAATCAAGCTACTGCAAGAAAATTTATTTTGGCATGACATCAAATGTAAGAACAAGACCACAAGTATTTCTGTCCTATATAACAAATACAGTGCCTATAAATCTTCTTCAGCAATTAAATACTTCTAATGGTCCAAAAACAAACTTGCATTCCCTGCACACTCCATGTTCCTCCCTTAGTTCCAATCCAAACCTAATTTCCATGAAGCACCTTGCTGCTCATCCCCAGATAGTGTTCTGCTTTCTAGCAGGGGAAGCAGCACTTCTAGAGACTCTGTAGTCATCATTAGCTTCTTGAAGCAGTCCTACTCCAGAGCACAGAGCTGTGCAGGGTGGGAATGGAGAAAGATCTGTGAATTTCAGACTATAAAAATAATGACACTAGCTTAAAATAAGGCATGTTTAAAATAAAGCATTTTGTTAAATAATTCTACTGTCTTATTTACCCCTCCTTATGTTGTAGTTTTGGGAGAAGTTGTTTTTATGTGTTACTGTAACCAAGGGGGGAAAAATTAAAAAGTTAAAATATTTTTACCTAATCACATGCCTCTGGGAGCTGGGTTTTAAAGAAGAATGCCCAGATCACACAAATCATAAAAAATTTACAAGAGACGGCTGCAATAAAGAAAAGTACTACTCTACTCCCTCTGTCCCTGAATCTCACAGCTTCCAAAACCACCTTGCTACTGCTTCCTATGAGGCAATTACCACAGCTCTAAGTGGCAGCAGGACTAGGGACACAAGTTAAACATAAACCGGTTTAAGTGAACAGAAACTGGTTTACACCTGTAATAGAAAAGAAGCTCAGTGCACATAAACCAGTTTCAAAGTGGCTGAAACTAGTTTAAGATAAACCTAGCTGAATGTAGTATCAGACTGAACTGATTTGGGTCAAACCAGTTTATGAAACTTCTGTCCCAGACCCCTTCCTGGTTCAAGTTAAATCACAGTCCCCCAACATCCCAGCACGTTTTGCAGCCCTGGGCTGGCCTGGGTTGTCTGCTCCAGAGAGAAGGGTTCCCCACCCCTCTGCTCTCTAGCTGGAGCAGTGAGGGCTGACTGACAAGGGGGAGGTGGGGGCAAGCCCGGCTAGGGATGCAGCCTAGTCTGCAGGGGGGGACTGCCTCCCCCAGGCAAACCCTGGCTGGGGGTTGGGGCTAGGGAGGGGGGTTAAACACCCCTTCTGCCCACTCAAGCTTACTGCTGGCTACAACTCTGGACTACAAATCCCAGAGTCACCTGGAAGCAGGAAGAGGAAGTGATGAGAAACCCTGCAGAGTCCTGCTGATATGATTTTTGGGCTGCAAATACCAGAGACCTCAGGGGAGCAGGAAGAGGAAGAGAATACACAGGTAATGCTGGCTATGTGCCAGAGAGCCATGCTCTAGTGCCCTCTGGCTTCTGGCCTGAGCCACTGCAGGCATGTGGCTACATTTCCTGAATCAAAAGTAAATGTCTGTTCACTTCTGTTTCAGTTTAATCTCTGCAATTTAGACTAACCTGCAAAGACTGAATCAATTCAGCCCTGGGCTTTCTGACTGTCTGTACTAAGAAGGCTGTCTGTACCAGAAGGCTAAGGTCTGATACTGGAGCAGCTCTTCAGACACTTCAAGAGTCACATGCCCAAAACAATAAGAGAATCATTAAATTACGTGACTAAAATGTAATGTCTTTCTCCAGTTTGTATGATTCTGTATTTGTCTGAAAGGTACTTAGGTTATTTTTAGAATGCAAAATTACAGTCAAATGAAACAAATAAAAACAATCTGTGACTCAACCTTGACACACTAATAACCATATAACATTATTTGATTCATGAGGACTGGAAGTACTTGCAGATGTAGAATGTGTGTGTGGGTATGGACTGAATGTTATCTTGGCTTATTAAGATAAAACATATCATCTTTCTGAAACAAAAAATGAACAAAAAACACTATGTAGGAAAGGTTTCAAACTGGCAACTTCCTTCTTATCATGAACAACCCATGACAGTAACTGAACACAGGTCTTGAATACATAGAATTTAACTTTTTAAGCTAAACCAGAAATCCAGATTAATCAAGAAAGGGCACAATCAGCAAATGACAGTTTGCATTGTTTCATGTCCGGAAGAAGATAGGCCATTAATTACAATAATTTTTCAATTTTGAAATCTCAGTAGGCTCTTAGCAAGTACAAACATTTCATTTCACATCATTTATAGTGTGTGTCCAGTTAGGCAGAACATCTCAAAGTAAAGCTGCTCTATGCAAGAGAAAAATACTTTGAGAGTAGGGTGTTCAAATTCAGCATTTACATAATTTAAATACAAACAAAATCCAACAGGGTCTACCTACCTAAACCTAATATCTGTATGCTATTTTATTATGGATGTATCTGTTCTGGGTCCATAGTTAAGGCTGAGTTATCTTTTTCACTTAGAAGCATAAATTAACCTCTTTGTTACTCCGAATATGGAATGAATGTTGCAAATATATATGAAAATCAATTAATTTATAATTATTTTATTAATTAAAATGGTTCCTTTAAAAAGTGAGGAACTCTCTTTATTTTATCCTGAGTGACACCTCAGATAATGTAAAAAATGGGCAGAGTAGTGGATTGTGCAATCGATGGTGTTAGCACAGCTCTCAAAGACACTCATGGACCCAGAGTGACAGCCTTCCATCTTCTGCTTCCTCTGTGCAAAAATTAAGTTTATTTCCTACCTATGGGGGCTTTTTACCATCTTGTACTATCTATATTTCTCCCATACCCTGACAAAGGGACTTTGATCCCAAAAGCTTGCAGAAAAGGACAGTTTTCTTGCGATTTCCCAGTTGGTCTAATAAAAAGTATCACTTTGGAACCAAGAGTTCTAGTTTTTTGTATGTCTGGTTAGTATAGAAGTATCCATAAGATCCAGAGAATACAGCCAACTGTTTTCCTCCAAGTCAGTTACCCTCAACACGGATGGCACAGGATACTGCCAGATCCTTTGAAGGGTGCCACAAGGTGTGAGGAGGTAAACAGGTAAGTACAGGCTCATGTTTGTCCCCGCCTGGCTGACCTTCTACCCGCACTGCAAGGAGGTAAGCACTGTAATATACTCACTAGTTTTTCAAACTGGACGCCACTCATTTCACAAAAGTTATGGACTGATGCCTCAAGTCGAATGAGGGTTGCTTTGAATCCAATAAGGTTGTGAACACTGAGGTTGTAATTAGATGCATGATGGCACTTTAAGTGACCACCCTGATTTTTTTTGAATAGATATAAAGTCAGGTTTCCAGTATCCAAGATTAGTTAGAGCTACAACCCACAGGCTGGATCTGGCCCCCAAAACAAGTGGATCTGGCGTGTGGCAAAGGACATCTGCTGCAAATTGCATGGCCCAGCACGGCCCCTTCCCTGGCTTGCACCTTGCTGCTGATCCAGTGTTCTCAAGGCCTGATTTCATATCCTCCAGTTAATGCTCAAGACCCATGGATGTAAGCTAACCTTAGTGCACTGGAGCTAATGGCCATGAAAATCCTACTATACAACTGGTAATAGCAAACTGCCTAAACGCTCAAGACCTTTACAAATCCTGAATTTGGATGTTTGCTAAAAGCAGGGATTGGCAACCTAAGGCCTGCAGGCTGAATCAGGCACACAAAGAGCCCAGAAAGGTCCAGTTCAACACAGAGGAACCCATGGCATGGGTTTGTATTGTACCACCCATTCCCTCCACAGTACTCCCCCTCCATTGTGAACCTGCTGCTCTGCTGTGTCTACACTTATCCCCAGAGCTGCTGGGGATCAGCAGTGAGGGTAAGTACAGGCAGCTGGCCACTCCAGGGTGTGGAAACATACAGCCCTTGTTGGAAGCTGGGTTGCAAACAGTAGCCTACACTGCAAAAAGTTGCCACCCCCTGCTAAGAGACTTTGGAACTTTTCATTTTCTGTGTTGAGAACAACAGGCAGGTAATAACGTGTTCATTCTAAGCCAGCCAACCCAGAATAAAGAGCTAAAATCTTGGACTAAAAACCCTACACAGAAAGGTCAGAGAACTGTATTTTTATGTAGTCAGCTCAGGCAGCTAAATATTTTAATATGATCCTCTGGGAAAAGAACAAAGGATTCAATGACAAATCCTATTCACCATATATTTTACTTTTGCAAAATGTTTTGCATATTGTATATTGTAAAGCCCTAGTCTTACAAACAGATATGAGGTGGCTTCTTATACCCAGATGAAGGCTCTGCTGAGGTTAGTACAAAGGTCTACACACAGATGCAGAAGGGAGGCCCATATGGTTAAAATTTACCTATAAAAATGTGCTATCTTCCAGTAAGTTAAAATTGTTCAGAAGACATATCTATTTGTGTCCTCTAAAGAAGCACAATTAGCAACTGCAGCATTTTAAGACTTTCAAAACATTACTGAAAATAGGGTTTAAAAAAAAAAAAAAAAAAAAAAAAAAAAGGCAAACCAGAAAAATGACCAGAATTACTTAGCCTTTTGTTTACATGATATAACAACCAAACGATTAGTAATGACAATCGCAGATAACATAGCTCAAATTCAGGTATTCACCTATTTTTAGGCTTGCATCAAAAGCGCCATAATGCACATAGATAGGGAAACCCTATATAGCAACTGGTGTCCCCAGATCTTCCTTGTTTTTTCTCAGAGTGTGTGGCATTTAAAGAAATATTCTAAAGGAAAGTCTAGTATTAAAAAGTGTTGTCATCTGGTTAGTGTATGACCCCTTTACTATGTAATAAATCTGCATCAGTATGATCCTAGTCCAGGCGAAAAATCACTGAGGGTCTGGATATGGCCCTGTCATTCTATGAGGGCTGTAATATACATTAGAAAAGTGATTTAGTCATGGAAAAAGTATCCTTAACATGCTGATTTTTACAGCATTTAAAATGATTATGTGGGGTGGGTGGGACACCATACTTTTTGTATCAATCATCAGAAGTTAACTTTGTAAGGTACATGGGAAGAAGTAAACGGGGGTGTGCAAACAAAACTTACATATCAGGACTTCTATGTCTGGTATGTCTTTTATTGTAAGCAGAAAGCTGTTACTACTAAAAGTAAATCAGTAGTAGGTACCCAAGACATAGCTAAGGCTTAGATATTTATATGATGGAGAAATTAGCTAGATTTATCCTATATTTTCAAAATAGGAAAAAAAGAAGACTAAAATGTACCAGATACAATATTTACAAAAATCTAAAAATTATTTAACAGACTAGTGCCAAATATGTATTATTTAAACAGTAATTTATGAAAAAAAGAAGGGGGGGGGGAGCATTATAGGCTGAATTTAAGACAAGCCTCCAAGCAGAATTTTACATGCAAAGTTTGGATGAAACATCAGAATTAATTGCCAGTATCAACAATAGAAACATGTGATTTATTTAGTTTACGTGCCGTTTTTTAAATTTTGGGGCTGAATTTAGCGCTTATGGAAGAGCAGGATTAATGGCATTGACTACAGCCAAGCACACTATAATAGCTTCAATGCACAGCACTGCCTGTGCATCTCATTTTCAAACTGCAACATTAATGCTACCAGGCTACATCACAGAACTGAATTTCTGAGTCTGTCCTTTTCATGGCTGTGATTCCAAGTCAGGTCAAAAAGACAGCATTACCATTACTATCTATCGCAGAGCACTAAGGTGCCTGCTTTTTTAAGAGCAGAAACTGCCTAGGCAGAGGGCCCTAAGACCCAGACAGAAGCCCACAGGTGCAGGTTATTATGGCAATAGGCTAATGAGTAAATTAGACTTCACCTGCACCCAGTCAGCTGACCAGAAGAGGCAGGGCCCTGGGCATATATAAGTCCCAGGGCTGGGACTAAAGGCTTAGTTTTCTGGCAGCTAAGGAAAAGGAGCTTTCAGGGAAGAATTGCCCAGGGATGCAGGGACTGCCTACATACAGCACTAATGGGGATCCAGGAGCTCAACAGGTACCCTAGCCTACAAGGCACTTAGTGCTGGGGGAAGTTTGACTTTTTAAAGGGACAGAGCACACCCTGAACTCCTTATATTATGTTATAGCCCAGGGACTCATATTTAAGTTGCTGTTTATAAATACCGGTGGATCAGGCTGAGGCTATTGGGGAAGGAAACCTCATTGGGGGCCCACCACAGTGTGGGAACCCCAGCACCAGTGTGGGGTGCAGAGATGGGGCTGCCAAGAGCCCATCACCAGTGTGGGGTGCACAGACAGGGCTGCGGAGAGTTCAGTGAAGACAAGAGGCCGAGATATAGCAAGGCCCCAGGAGAGAGAATGTTTAAATACCATCTGCGAGGCTTGGGGCGTGGTAAGGGGGTGGCTTTGGAGCCATGCATCTAGCCCATAAGGCTGAGGGTGCCCTGTGAGGCACCCATTTTGAAGCAGGACCCAAAAGGGGGGTAAGAACCCACAGGGTTCAGTGGGGTCCATCAAGACTGTGCCCAGAATACAAGCTCGAGGGTAGCTTCCTGATTTATTAGAATTACCAGCAAGACGTGGCAGACGAGAGAGGGTGCCCGTGGGGCAGGATTGGCATGGTCAAGGAGCCCTAGGGGTATTACGGCCATCCCTGGGGACCTCACGCCATGACACTATCAACAAAGTATCGTATTTAAGGCAAATTTCTCCTTTCTGATTTACATGAAGGGTTTTAAAAAACACCACTTCAATTTAGGACTGATTAAACCCCTGTGTCGTGCATACACCCCACTGACTTACCTGCCTCTCTGGCAGGGAGGGTAAGGTGAGCTGCCGGTGGGCGGAGCGGTCCCTGGCTGCAGGGGGGGAGGGGGAGGCTGGTGCTTCCCTTGGTGGCAGTGGTGCCCCTTCCCACACGGCACCCGCCCATAGGCAACTGTCTCAGGGGACACTGCAGCTGTGGAGGGAAGCACCAGACCCCCACACAGCACAGGCAGGCAGGCAGCTCTGGGGCGGGGAAGTTGGGGAAAAAAGATCAGGCTCACTGATTTTCTTGGGTGGAGCCTGCTTTCCCAGGCTACTACCAGGCTGCCTGCAGGGCTTCCTGCAGACCCATGGAGCTGCACAGAGCCCAGTGTTTCGCTCTGCAGCTGTAGGGCAGCAAAGTAAAACTCCTTAAAAGAGTTTTAGTTTGCTGCGCCCCAAGTCATTTAAGGCACGTTACACCACCGAATTTGCTACAGCAGCTGGAATTAATGTGCAATATGCCACCGTGGTGTGTACACCATTACAGCAGTACAAAGCATTTAGCCCTCTTTAAAGTGTCATGCACACAAGCCTCGTTTCATCTACACACAGCCATTGCCAATAAACTACTCACAGCATAAATTAGAGAACTCCCCACTCCCCCCGATTTGTACTCTAAAACCTCCCTAACCAAATCTCCCCAAAATGTCTTTGAAAAAAAATCCAGCATTGTATTTCTAAATCTGTTTCTAATGCTTTTGTAGAATTATATATAATACTCCCTCTGGTGGCTAAAGCAGTACCTTTAAATTCCCATCAATATTAACTAAATTCTGCATAGCTCCTTGACATTATCCAAAAGTATTACATTATAATCTTGATGATATACAAGTGAGAGGGGAAAAAGGATACGAGTTTAAGAGCTTCAAATGCACTATTCAGCAAACCTGACTCAAGATTTGGATAAAACTGGGATAATTTGTGCTTGTTTATACAACTCATAGGAAAGTGAATGGTTTTGCCAGATTTCCAAGACTGAACCCTGACAAGTTTGGCTGCTTCAGCTGAGTCTCAAGTCAAATAAAAATTACAGGTTTAAAAATCTCAATTTTGCTGAAAAAAGCAACATAAAACAAAAAAGGAAAGGAAGTAGCATAATGCAATCAAATCAAGTGGAGCTGGAGTTTGTGTGTATGGAAGACTTTCTTCCATTCTAGAAGGGGAAAAAATGGATCTCCCAAAATATTCACTCCAAATTTGTATTCCTTGATATTACTATTCTACACTTTTTCAAAAAGTCATTTTGAAATACAAATTTAAAGTAATTCATTCTGAAGCCTATAAAAATCTTCTTTTTCAATTTTTGGTCTAAAATAATTTTCAAAAGGTAACAATTCTCTACTAATATTCCTCTAAAGCCAAAAATGATATATGAGAATCAGTTCAGTTATCCTGCGCAGTACACAGAGCTACTGCAAGCTAAGATAAATAGTGTTAAGAATCAAAGGATATTAAGTTAGCTTGCATTTTACTCTGAAAAAAGATCCTTCTCCCTGCCAACAAAGACTATTAACCTTCAGCTTTAAGATCTGAAACTACAAAGATATGCACATGTGGTTATTTATGATGAATGTGCAATTATTCAATTCACCCAAGTACAGGTTTGGGGAAAAACAGAAAAAATGTATGCATCTGTATATAAATTTAGAAGTTCCAATATCCCTACATGTAGGGACAATACTTAGAAATTCACACAACCAAATAAGCCTGTTTACTTGAAAGTGCCTTCAAAACAAATGCTCCTATTTATTTTTGGATTTGGAAACTGTTGCAGTTTAAACATTTCCCTTGTGGACTTGTGCTGTTCATTTGGTGGTTTCCTAGGACAGCTGACCAATTCTGTCTTTAAGCAAATCCAACAGAATTTTGTCCATGTGACACCTGAACACTTGAAGCTAAACTGTTCAGACATCAGGTTTTATTTCTCAGCCTCTTGAAGGCTCAGATCAAGGTGAGCTTCGGATGTTTGCTTCTTTCCCAGACGTGAAGGACACTTTTTACCCAAATGCTTGTCTTACATCTCTCTCAACTACATAGGTGGTCCAATAAAAAGATATCACCAAAAACAACTTTGCTTCTTGCATGTCACCCAGACCCTTGCAGCTATAACAACACTTCAACCATTCTTCAGACGTTCAAACCCCTATAACATGGATCACAAACTAACCAGCTCTAAGCAGCCTTCTTTTTTGATATGTTGGACTGTTTAGTGTCAACAGCCTTTCTGAAGTCCCTTGCCAGCCAAAATGATAGCAAATGCTTGTTTAGGGACACACGTTAAAAGATTATGAGGGTTGCCTGTCAGCATTTCAAACCATATTAAGAACTTCATGCTCAGAGAGCAAAAGGAGATCGGCCCTGGGTAGTCTGAAAAGCCAGAGAAAAGAGCAAATCTGCTCCTGAGGAATGGAAAAGTACAGATCTCTTTGTGTTGATAATGGGCAGACCCAGAGGGTCAACCAGCACCTCTTCCACCCCACAGAATGCTTCAATTTGAGCATCAAGCAGAGTCTAAATACCATCTTTAACTATGACTAAATAATATTTGTTTAAAAAATTGTTTGAGGCACTTTAAACTAGTGATGCTCAACCTTCTGGTCCTGTAGACCAGATGACTGGCAGCAGGGGCAGTCAGCAGGCCCGGTCCTGCAGGTCAGATCCAGCACGGAGTCAGAGCAACACCTTATATCCGATCAGGTCACAGAGTAACCCTACATGCCCAATCTGGCTGTGGAGTGATCCTGCATGCTGGCTCACATCACCTAAACATGGAGTGACCCTGTGCGCTGGCCCACAGGGCCTCCCAGTGTCTAGAAATTTGGCAGCAGGGGAGCAGTGACAGCATTAATTGTCATGGCTTCCAGAGCCACAGCAAGGAGCACTGCTACTTCTGCCCTGCCATCAAATCTCCGGTCCCATGGAGAGCCCCACAGGCCAAATGACACAGCTCCATGGTCCAGAGGTTGAACACTGCTTTAAACTTTCTTTCCTTCGCAATTTACTTCAAAACTTCTAAATTTTAAACAGCTGGTGCTACTATAATCTGGTTGGGCTTTTTTGTACTTTTATATGTCTGAACTAAATGAAGCTTTTACTTCACTGTTGGATTATTTAGGTTGGAAGGGCTGTTTTTTTGCATTTGCTTCTCACTTCAAAAAAACAAACAAAAAACCCTTTTTAGATCAGTTAAGTACAAAGTAGTGGTCAATGAAAATTTAGCATGGCAACATTTGGGCAAGTTATTTTCCCTTGATCTTCAAACCAGTTTCTAACAATCACATAATACAGATTTTCCAGATGTCAGGAAAAAAAAGCTGATGAACTTTTGAAAAAAAAAATCTCAGGCTTTTTTCCTGACAACTTAGTAGACCAACTCATTTTATGTCCTTCTTTTATTAGTCACAAGTCTAAAATGATATAAAGATAATCTTTTAGAATGAAAATAATAATCTCTGTCATATGCTTCATTATGGAAAGGAGTTAAAATGTGTGGGTTTCCTCCCAGCTTTTAAAACAAAAAAGAGCTATACATTACATCTTTCATGACCCTCTTGCAGCAACTAAAAGAAACTGCAACATTTTCCAGAATTAGAGATTACAGAGGTGTTGTAGAAAGATTGGAAGGAAAGGAAAGAAATTATAGATGTTTTGTCAATGTTATCTCTCTTATTTTACTATAAAGAAAGTTGAAATTAAAATAGTTTAATTAAGTAAATATATTATCTATTCAGGACTCAATACGACTTGCTTACTGTTGTACTGGCAGGTTTCTACTCTAAATCTCTGTGATATTTCACAAGATACAATAAATAGCATGTGCCATAAATAGCACTGTTCATTTTAGGGAGCAACATACTCACCTGTAGTCAAGAGTCTGTGTTTGGACTCTTTGTAGCAATATTTGGACTTTTTGTCAATGTTAACAATACTGAAAGCAGATGGGAACTGAGGTGGTAGAGACTGTCCCTGAATTACTATTTTAAACCCAGGTTCTTCTCAACTAAGTGAAAACTAAAACAATTCCCTAGTATTTTCCAAATGGAAACAACCTCAGTGTCATGGTCTTTTCAATGACATATGTTCTAATGTACAAGGCCATCTAAGAGTTATTGCTACATACATAATTTCTGTTTTGTTTGCATATATAATCATTTCACTGTCAATACTCATTTCATTACTATTACTCATTCATATATCTTGAAACTGAAACCTGTTCTGAAAAGCAAATGTTATTCTTCTCTATTAGACTCAGAGCACCCACAAAAGAAACATTTTTCTAGCCGTTTCTTCATACAAAATAGATAGTACTTGATATCACAGTACTTCCAATAATTTAGCCATTTAATAAATACCATCATTCACCTTATTTGCTTCTGGATTTAGGATGCGATAGAAAGCAACTATGGAATTGCTTCTCCTATAAAATAATATTGGTAGCTCACTGGCCTTATCTTTTGCTTTACTTACCTGGGCAAAACATTCATTTATCTGTACAAAAAAGTTTTAAGACCAAAACAATGTGGGCCTATGTGATACGCTGATGTAATCAGACTGTATTAATGGTCAGATTATTTCATTCTTGGCCCAAGATTTCCATTGGAACATTTTAAAGAAGACTTGGAGTGTCTCTATACCAATTTTACAAGGTTCACTTAAAAAGTACAGTAATTTATTTTGCCAATTGGCATGGTTTCAAGGGAACTCTGTTTGGGCCACATTATCTATAAAGGGGAAGAAAGAGAAAGAAATGTTTATTGGAATCCTTACTACCCTGGCAGTAGAGAATAAATTAAATTCTGGAAGAACTCAGTGATCATCTAGTGAGCGTATTCTTTAATACTAGAGTTCAAAATTAATGATGAAATAAAACACCAATTGGAAAACTGTCTATGTACCAACATCATTCAGTATAACTAGCAACAGCCACTAAACCCAGTAGGAATTTTTGGTGATATATGCAGCAACGAGTGTGGGTGTCTAAGTGTGGGCTTTACTAATCTCTCTACCTAACTACAGCTTATGAAGGAAAACCTCACTTTGCCACATTAGTATTTTTGGACAGAAAAACATTTAACTAGCTAGATCTCAGGCTCTCAGGCTGCTCTAATCCACACAACTCCTTTGGAAAGCAATTCAGGAGCAATCCAAAGGACAAATCAGGAAAGGAATGTCCTTTTTTTGGCAGGTAAACTGCAGAGGGCAAAAGATGGAGAAGGCTGGGGATTATAAGAGAGGGCATGCATCGTAATGGAGAAAAGCACTGAGGGGGATGAATAGTAGTAACAAATTTTGGTCTTAGTTTAAACTGCACTACAAAATTTAAAATATGATCCATACTGCTTGAAGACCACTCTCCTCACCACCCCCTTTAATTATAGGCTTCATTCCGTTCCCCACATTAAAACCTCCTCCCTTTACCCATGTTGTGGCTGCCAGCATATATCTGCACTTTCAATTACAAGAAGTCTAAATGCTGTGTAAAAAACATAAGGATCTCCTGTACAACAGCAATGACCCTCCCACAGAACACCAAGTTATACCTCTGAGCTTCTCTTTCCAACTACTATCCTGTCATCTTCTCAAATAACTAACTTTACCAGATTTTGAAAGTGCAATACAAGGAACCTGAACAGATTTCATCATGTTTTATACTTAATGGTTTCAACATTCGTTTTTTGGAAGCCATGTCTTTAATGCATGCAGTGTTTTATGCCTATACAGAAAAGCACTGTGAAGTGAAGTGAAGACGGGAAAAAGTGAATCATTGTCCTATGATTTGCCTGATCCAGGCCCAATTTCCTTGGGTTTCAAATATATTAAGTTCCACTTCTGGCAGTTTAAGTTGTCATTTAACTAAGTCCCAGTGGACAGAACTGTAGCTTTTCTTTCTCCTTGTCAAAATGAGCTATAGCTCTAATAGATTATTTAAATAGTTATTAAACGTAGCATATTGAAACAACATGAAAGAGATACTAGATTGTATGAGCATAACAAACTTGTTTTTTAACTGTCACTACTATATGCCTTGTACTTAGATACCTGCAATTTTAGCCTATAATCTATTAAAGGAATTTTACTGAAAAAAAGCTCCATTGAGGTCAGATGGATAAAGGTTAGGATTTTGTCATATGGAATACTGGTATCAAATTCCATGCCAAACTTTGCTTATGTTAAGTTCAGAATATGAAATTATTTTAAAAACAAAGGTTCCTCCCAGAACACTCGGTACATTTTCATAGTACAGGCATCAGACCTAATTCGTATTAGGACCAGAATATGGATAAAAATTCCAATAAGCAGCCTGATTTGGACATCAAGAAAGCAAGAACTATGTAACAGAGAAGGTGGTTAAGAAAAAAAATAATCACTGAAATTAAACCAGTGAAGTAAAGTGTTTGCAAAAATTGTTTCTGCTGTTTCAGCAAGTTATACAGTATAAAACCTAGGCCCAGTAGGCATTATATATTTTGAAGAGCAATTTCCACTCCCAAATGAGAACATTTTGAAGGAGGGAGGGGACTACATTATTCCCTTGAAGCAAATCTGGCTTGCTGGATTTCAGCAAAATTCTGTTTCATTCAAAGTTTGAAAACAAATAAGATAGTACAATTACAGAGAAGCAGGGCTGGAAGGGGCCTCCTGAGGTCTAATCCAACACCCTGCCTAAGGCAGGCTCATCCCTGTCCAAACCATCCACTGTCTAATTTACTAGCAAACAACCACAAGGCATAACACTGTAATCTGTCACAGTTAAAGGGGAACCATTGCAACCAACCATCCTGCTGCTGCAAAGGTAGTCAAGATATGCTCAAGAGGTCCAAGGAAGGTGGTCACATAAACATCCCCCCAGTCTGGACCACAGGAGAAAATTCTTTCCTGACTCCAAATATAATGATTGGTCCAACTGTGAGCAGAAGGGAAGACCCTCTATCCAGGAACCTCCAGGTTTAAGTCCCATAAAAAGTAGTGGCACACTCCAGCCAAAATACCAAGCTTTGGCTACAGCCACTATGCAATACTTCTGAAAAAGACTTTAAAACAAGTAAACAAACAAACCCTGATGCACACAGCAGCAAGAAGAAAAAAATCCCTCCTGGCCCCAGGTGGCAACCAACAAAGCCCAGAAACAGGGAAAATACCCACAGAAAACCATAGGTACCATAGGTATAGCTACTCTTAGATCATCCCTGACCACTGCCTATTCAACTTCTTGAACACCTCCAGTGATGGAGAGTCCACAGCTTCCCTAGGCAGTCGACTGCCTCACTGTTCTAACAGTAAAGATTTTCCTGATATCCAATTTAAATATACCTTGCTGCAACTTCAAGCCATTGGTCCACATTTTCCTCTCTGCATCAAGAGAGAAAAAGTGTTCTCTCCCTTCTTTATGGTAGCGCTTCAGATATTTGAAGACTGCTCACCTATTCTATCCTCTCAAATGCCTTTTCCACAAGCTTTATCATTTTTGTTGCCCACTTCTGGATCCTCTCTAACTTCTCCACGTCCTCCTTAAAACATGGAGCCCAAAACTGCACATAGTACTCTAAATCAGTGTTTCTCAACCTGTGGGTCATGACCCAAAAGTGGGTCATAAAAATATATGAAAGGGTTGCAGACAAATTAAAAAGAAAAACCAAAAAAAAACAATAACAAAAACTTCAAATGGATTCTCCTTTAAAGGAGAAAAACATGGGAAACTGTGGCTTTTCCCTTGCAGGCTGGCAGAGTTCCAGCCTGAGAGGGGCTGCTTGGGGCCTTCCCTACCCAACACACACCCACCCACTGCTCTGCACACTGGGGGGCTGGGGCCTGGGGGCAGTGGGTTGGAAATGAGGGGCACTGGGTCAGGCCTGACTGATGTTTGCAAATGGGTCCTGGTCCAAAAATGTTGAGAATCACTGTTCTAGATGAGGTGTAAATAGTGCCAAATAAAGAGTCACTATCACTTCCTGTATTTTGAACCTAATGCTTCTATTGATGCATCTAATAACCGCATTCACCTTTTGTGCAGCTGTATTGCACTGCAGACTCGTATTGCATCAGTGATCCACCATGACTCTTGGATCCTTCTGCAGAATGTCCACACTTCCGTTTGAAATTTATTTGGGGGTGGGGGGAAGAGGGGGTCCACAAATGAAAAAAGGTTGAAAATTGCTGTTCTAGGCTATTACAGTAATAGCCTAGAACTTTTAACCAAGATTGAATCCCCAGGGTGCTTAAAACACATAGTAAGCAAGTTGCCTTTGCCCTGAAGAGCTTTCATTTTAAATTTAATAGAGTATATTAGGAAGCATCAAAGTGATTTTATTAGTGTAAGTTTGTTTCAAGAGGTTAAGGACCAAAGATGTTTTCAGCCAAACCAAAAATAAATCTACCATATTTACCCAAATATGACAACTTTGAATTTAAGACAACCCCCTCAATAATTATATTCTACACATGGAAAGTTACAAATTTCTTATAATTTTCCACGTATAGAATCTTATTACTAAAGATGAGGGGGGGTCATCTTAAATTTGTCCACCCCACCACTGAGGCAAGAAAACTTGGGGGGGGCAGCAGCCAGACCCTCTACCCTTTCTCCACCTCCTGTGTCTGTGCCTGTTCCTCTTCTGCCTATTCCATGCAACCACTTGCCCACTCTGCTGCCTGTCCCCCCGCCCCTTATCCCCCCACTGCATGCCCTTCTGCGGCAGCTCTGGCTCCGGGACAGTCAGCAGTGGTAGCAGTCCCAGCCTGGTCCAGCCAAGCACAAGTAATGGCAGCAGCTCTGGGCCAGGCTGGGGCCAGAGCAGAAGGTAAGTGGTAGAAGAAGGAAAGATGGGGGGTTGGGGAGGCAGGCTGTATGTTCTTTCCTGTGCTCCCCCCTGCAGTGACTTTCACACCATGGATTTCCCTCACATACACCCACCATCACATGGGCTCCACCTCACATATCTTTCCCACTGGTCTCCCACAGGCACACTCCCCCACTGCACAGTCTCCCCTGTTGCAGATCCCTGCCCTACAGCACAAGCCACCTTACTCTGGAGCAGGCAGCTTCGGCTTCACTCAGAGCTGGGGCCACAGTAGCTGCAGCCAGTCTTGGATCCAAGACAAATTCTGCCCCGCCCCCCTGATGTTGACTGGGGAAAGTAAGTTTATCCTGGGTTTGAGTAAATGTATAACAAGAGAAACATTCGGCTTCAACCAAGTTCCTGACAAATGTTGGTTTGTGTCACACAAAATGCAACAGTTTGAATAGTGATCAGAAAAAACCAGGTACTGTAGCTAGAGACTCAGATGAATATGGCAGACCTGTGTGAATAAGGGCTCAATCATGGAAGATACTGAGAAACCACACCAACAAGTGAAGTCAGTGGAAATTTAAGACACCCACCTTATCAAAGGCAGCTGTCGGAAAATTTGTAGAGTGCCTTTATGCACTAAATATGTTTCTAAGCCAATAGTATTATTCCTCTGTTTTCATAAGTGCTCCCTCAAAATTACTTTTTAATTTATTTTGAAGAGGAAAAAGCTGATGTATATTCCTTCAGGGATATTATTCTCTTATTTATATGGCTCCTTAGCATTTAAGATCTGTTCTGATAATGAACAATTTAGTGGTCAGATTTGTCTTTGTTCAGCTTACTGGATGTTACATTTAATGCACTACCCGAAGATTATTTGAGTAGATACAGTCTTACCAGTAGAGAAAATGAGAACAGTGTTATCCCAAAGGCCATAACTCTTTAGGGCTGCAGTGAGGTTACCTACAGCTTCATCCATAACAGATACCATTCCTGCATAGTGGCGCCTTTTCTCATCTTTAATGAAGTCATATTGTTTCATGTATTCCTCAGGAACCTGAAGAGGTTCATGAACAGTCTGAAGAGCAAGGTAGAGAAAGAGAGGCTGGAAAAGAAAAGTTATGTAAATTAGGTGACAGTACCCAAACAATACATGCAAAAATTGCAAAAGTAAGCAGGCCCAGATCTAACAACCAACTGATCTTTTGTTTTCCTTCTGATTTATGTCTTGTAATTTCTAAGCATAAGGTATCTCCAGTTCTGGGAAAGATTTTTGTTAGCCACTGAAAACTGAAAAATCAGCATCTCTTTTCCAATATACTGGTTGGGTTGTTTTGTTTTGTTGTTTGTTTGGGTTTGTTTTTTTTTTGGGGGGGGGGGGGAGGTTGTTTGTTTTATTAAATATACCAAAGGTAAAAACTATACAAATTCTCAAAAAGCAAAAAAACACAACACAAATCCTTGCAATAGGGTACCATATAGCTATGCATCTGCTAAGAAATCACACTATGAACACAAAACTTAAAAACACTTAACATCAGCAAAACCTTTACATACAAACAAAATAAAATACCTCATAAACCAAATTACAGCATCATATTTCCATAAACTAACAAAACATCAATTTTTTCAAGACCCCATCAGTCCCATATAATCACATATGTAGACAACAATTTTATCCCATCTCCATCAACCACCATGTCACCCTTTTCTTCCTGTTTCTGCTTTAAATCCCAGCCTCATCCAATTCCCATTGGTTCGAACAAAACTCCAAATAACATTTTTTCATTCCCTTATTACTTCCCCCATCCTGACTTTCCCCACCTTCATGCCCCATATATCCCCTCATCTCATAATAACCCAATTGCAAACTTTCCCATACTGTCAAACACAAACCCTTAAAAACTAGTAAACACCTCACCTTCCATAGTGCCATCCTCACCCCATCAAAAATACCCTAACCTCCAATTCCTGAATTCACCCTTTCACCAATGCATACATTACCTTCCCACACAACCCAAGCCCCTCAAAAAAATTCCTACACATCCCCACACCTTTCGTACATAAAAGCACTCCCAAAATATGTGGTGAATTGTTTCCTCCCTACAGCATAATTCCCTCAAACAGTTTGCCAACCGTACCAAACCCCACCGGTTTTGTCTCCCTCACCATTAGAACCCTCCTTACCACCCTCCATGCTCATTCCCTGTGCTCCACCCTCCACCTTTTATCCACTACCCCTTTTCCAATGTACTGGTAACAAAACTAGCTTGTTATAATCTTCCTGCTATTCTATCTACCCTCCTAGGCTAGGGACAGAAGTTGCACATAAACCGGGTTAAGGGGTCAGAAACTCGTTTAAACTTGTAACAGAACAGAAGTTCAGTACACATAAACCAGTTTCAATATGGCTGAAACTGGTTAAAGATAAACCTGGTTGAATGTAGTATCCGACTTACCTGATTTGGGTCAAACCAGTTTATGAAACTTCTGTCCCAGACCCCTTCCTGGTTCAAGTTAAATCAGCCCCCCAGCATGCCAACATGCTTTCCAGCCCTGGGCTGGGCTATCCTGTCTGCTCTAGAGGGGGTCTGCCACCAGGCAAATTCTGGCTAGGATCTGGGGCCAGGAAGTGGGGTTAAACCTCTCTTCCCCAGTTAAAACCCCCGTCCCCCAAGTACAGAGCTGCCTTGGTGCCAAACTTACTGGAAGTTACTGCTGGCTGCAACTGTGAGCTACAAATCCCAGAGGCACCTGGAAGCAGGAAGAAGTGATGAGCAACCCTGCAGAGTCCTACTTATGTGATGCTGGACTGCAAATCCCAGAAACCTCGGTGCAGTAGGAAGAGGAAGTGCCAGAGAGACATGCTTTTGTGCCCCCTGGCTTCTGACCTGAGTCACTGCAGGCATGTGGCTGCATTTCCTGAATCAAAGGTAAATGTCTGTCCAGTTGTTTCTCAGTTTAATCTTTGCAGCTTAGATTAACCTGCAAAGACTGAATCGATTCAACCTCGGGCATTTTCACTGTACTTATCCCTACTCTCCTTTCAGAACCACATGCAACTCTGTTTCTATAAATACATCTGCTCTGATTTGAAATACTGTGAAGTTGCACAAGTCTGTAAGTCATCAAAAGGCAAATTGTGAACATTAACAGGATTTAGGTAGGAAATCAGAACCCTCATCTCATTTATATAAAATACAATTGTATTTTGTCTCCAAAATGCCTATTAGCAATGATGATATTTGCCATGAAAAGTTTCTTTACATTTTCCTGCTGTAATACACACCTACTACTTAGTTTAAGAGCTTATTAAGAGACCAAAGGAGGCAACAGATAATTTCACTTCCACAGCTGTTTTTGCAATAGGATTTCATAGTTAAAATGTAGTTTCTTGACTAGTCAGTAATTCTTATCTATGATGAATTCTTTGTGCAAATTTTGTTAACAAATAAATCCAAAATGTTATAGCCTTTAATTATGATCCATAAATGCATATGCAAAAGGGGAATCAAATTAAAGTCTATAATAGGAGAAAAGACTGGATTCTGAAAGTCTTCCTGTAATCTAATTTTAATAGAACTTCAAGATTGCTTTTTATAACATGCAAGATATTTTACAATTAAACACAGTGCATCTTTCAAAGGAAGGATATTCTAAAGAAGAAAGCATTCCTTAGCTATTAAGTCTATTTGAATGACTTACAAAGGGAGAAGATGCTCCCTTTATATGAAGTAGAGGCCTATTAATAATTTTCCTCTAGCAGAAGTTAAGTTCTTTTTTCGCCATGAATCCCATCTTCTGCTACATTATGTTTCTCTTCTACAAGTCTTTTTAATGTCTTTCACAAACTATGGTATATGACAATATCAATGTTGAACTTTCTCAGGTGTCCCAATGCAGTACCATCCGTTTCTATTTGCAGCACTTACCTAACTATACACTTCTCTGATCTAGATCTCTTGTAACGGATCAACCGCTCTTTTACAAAACATTGCTATTACAGAAGTTCTTGGTCTATATTCATTGTCTTATTTAAACCGTACTTTTTATTTTCTATGAAAACAAGCAAAAGACCACTTACTTGGATACTAGTGTGAAGAACCTAGATGCACAGCTACCTGTCAATATGACCCTGTATCTTCTACAGATTAATACTGCATCAATATTGTTATAATCAAAAAAGTTGCCCATTGTACCTTTTCAGTCTTATGGCTGGCAATAAGATCAATAGCTCTTTCTGTAAATACATGAGCAGAGTACTTGTTTTTAAATTCAGCTGCAACTTCTTCTCCATCTCGAAAATCAAGGGCACAGCGTGTTACATTCTTTGCACTGATGAATACACAATGCTCATGAGAATAATAATCTTCACTTCCAAGAAGATAGCCTAGAGCAGGAAAATAAAATAAAATGATCAGATCAACATAATACCACAAAGAAGTAAATAGTTAAAATATGCTCAGAAGATCCTAGGAACTGAACCAGGTCCCATGCTCCAAAGGAAAACAAAATCCTACAATCCTAGTCACTCTGACCTTTTCTGACTTCACATTTAGTAACCTGTTTGGCCCCGAGCTGAAAAGCTATACCCCTCTAGTCATGCATCAGTAAGGTTTCTAGGTACCAGTACACTTCAGTCAATGTGCACAATGTGTCTAAAACTTCACCCCTCTGGATAACTAGAAAGCTTCTTTTAATTCCCAATTAAAATTCATTCATAATCTGCCTATAGCCATGTGATCTTATGTCAGTGTTATATTTTTAGCATAAGCAGCTCTTCCTTCCTCCGCAATTTTCACCTTGAAGATATATTTAAGAAAATAAATCGTCTCTCTCCAGATCTTTATTTTACTATGCTAAACAAGTCAAGCTCCTTCAGTCTTCTTTCATTGGATAAGTTCTCCCTTCCCTTAACCATGTTCCAGTTTGTACCTGTTTCAATTTTAAGTTAATTTATTTTGAACACTGATGACTAAAACCATACATAGTATTCTAAAGGGGGGCGGGGGGGGTCTTACCAATGCCTTGAACAGTGATAACAGTAACTTCTTGTCAATATCCCACCTAAAACACCTTAAAATAACTTTGCAAGGGTTTAGGTTGTAGCCGTGTTGGTCTAAGGACATAGGCAGACAAGGTTCCTTGGGTGAATTTGATATCTTTTATTAGACCAACCCATATGGTTGGAGAATAGTTATTAAGCAAGCTTTCGGGTTCAAAAACCCTTCGTCAGGCTAAGGAAGCTTCAGCAGTTGGTGTGTGCTCTTCCTGGATGGAATGCTTTTTTCACTAATGCACCACACTGCTGGCTTTTGGTCATCCTATGGTCAAATATATTCAGATCCCTCTCTTCATCAAGTCATCTCCAATCTATAAGCCCTCATATGACTGTCCAAGTCCTTGTTTTAGGCCAGGAAGTATATGACTACACTTCAAACTATTAATCTTCATATAATTTGTAATGAACTTTCTATGATCAAGTAACAAACTGCTTAGGTGTGGGAGATGCAGTTGATGTCATATATTTGGATTTTAAAAAGGCCTTCAATATGGTTTCCCAAGACGCTCTTATAAAAAGACTGGAGGACTGTGGGCTGGCAGAGTCCACCATCAGATGGGTTGGGAACTAGTTGAGGGGTGTTAGTGGATGGGTCTGTATCATCTTGGCGGGAGGTGGGCCAGTGGTGTCCCGCAGGGTTTGGTTCTTGACCCCATGCTGTTTAACTGCTTTATCAACAATTTAGATGAGGATGTAGAAAGCATGCTGGCCAAGTTTGCAAGTGATACTAAGTTATGGGGAAAAGTGGAAAAGCTGGAAAGATGGATGGAGCAGAACTGGATGCAGTTCAATAAGGATAAATGCAAAGTGCTTCATCTGGGGAGAAGTAACCTGCAACATGAGTATAAGTTAGGAGGAGACGTCTTGGCCAGCACAATGGCTGAAAGGAACAGTGGGGTTCAAGTTGATCACAAGATGAATATGAGCTGCCAATGCAATGCTGTAGTCAACAGAGCTAATAGCATACTGGGATGCATTAGCCAATTCATTGTGGGCAGGGCTAAGGAGGTGATACTTCCCCTCTAGTCAGCATTGGTGAGATCCCAGCTGGAGTACTGTGTCCAGTTCTGGGTGCCACAATTCAAAAGAGCCATGGAGAATCTTGAGAGGATCTAGAGAAGGGCCACATGAATGATCAAGGGCCTGGAAGACAAACTTTATGAGGAAAGACAAGGGATCTGGAACTGTTCAGCCTGGGGAAGAAAAGACTGAGGGGGGGGGGCCTGGTGGCCCTCTATAAGTATGTAAGGGATAAATATCGGGAGCTGGGAGAAAAAACTGTTTACATTCCCCAGGGGAAGACAAGGAGCAATGGCCATAAGCTGTTAGAGGATGGTTTTAGGTTGAATGCAAGGAAGAACTTATTTACAGTAAGGATGACCAGAGTCTGAAATAGACTTCCCAAAGAGATGGTGCAATCCCCAATGTTGGAAGTCTTCAAGAGGAGACTGGACAGACACTTTGCTGCAACTTTTTGATCTCAGCAGTATTCCTGCCCAGAGCAAGGGGGTTGGACTCAAGCTTTCAAAGCCCTCTCCAGCCCTTAATTTCTATAATTTCTGTGAACCACTCCACAAAATAACTAAAGTCACCTTGTATAATAATCCAGACCTCTTCCATTTTGGCAGTACTCCCACTTAATGTCATCTACAAATTTAATGAGGACACATCTGGTTCCTGCACCAAGATTGCTCATAAAGATGTTAAACAGGAAAGGTCTTACAACAGATCCCTGGGGAATACCATTAATATCAGACCAGAAGCAGTTAAGTCACCTTTCAGGATAACATACTGTAGTCTCCTTTTTAGGCAATTCCTTTTCCACTTCATTACTGAAGTACAGGTGTTCTAAGTTCACAAATGATATTGAAGTCAAGCTAACAGGGGTCTGTAGTTTCTTGGGCCACTCTGTCTCACTTTTTGGAAGACAGACACCATATTTGCTATTCTCTAGTCATATGGTACTATCCCTAAGTTGACATGTTCTCTGAAGATTCATGCTGCAGGGAGTTTCTATATTCTGGAACAGAGTTCATTCAGGGCCACACAATTTTGTGACAATAAACATTTTAAGTTTGGCATCCACCTCAAATGTGTAAATTTCCATATGCAGGCAAGCTTCTTTGGGTAGATATGATATCTTTTATTAGACCACCTGAGAAGTTGGAAAAAAGTTATTTGCAAGCTTTCGGGCACAAGCATCCTTCTTCAGGCATAGGGAGTCTCTGCGGTTCCGAGATCTCCAAGGAATGAAAGAAGCTAAAAGTGTGAAGGATGTCAGTGAGAATGTAAATAGGTGGAAATTAGGAAAACAATGGAGAGAAAAGGGAAGTGGGGGGAACGAGGGGGAAATAATGCAAAGGTAAGTAAGAGACACTCTACTGCAGTTGAGTTCTCCAAGGTAGAAAAAGAGGCAGTCTGTGAAAAAATAAATTATTTTTTATATATTAAATAAATGGCTGGAAATTAGGAGGACAAAGGGTAGAAAAGGAAGGGAGGGGAGGGGAGGAAGGGAGGGAAAAAAGTGTAAATGGTAAGGTCAGGCAGGTACCTGGTGAATCAGATGTCAGACAGGTTGTAATGTGTCATAAATCCAATGTTTATATTGAGTCCATGATTTTTTGTATTCAGTAGATTTATGAAGTGAAATCTGTAGGCTCATCTACAAAAGGTGTTTTGTAAGTTCCATTTGAGGATTGGAGCTGAGAGATCAGAGGGAGTGATTGTCTTGTGGGAAGTGTGCACCCACAGGTAATTGGATATTTTGTTCTGGAAAGATCTCTTTAAGAATTGGGTTTCTTCTAGCATGGGTTCCAATTGTTTAAGGATTTTCCATGCACCTTTCAGGAAAGGTGGTACGTCGTAACTAATGGCGTGTGATTCATAGGGATTTTCTTTTTGTACTGTAGCAAATCTTCACATGGTATCCAGATGTCTCTTTCAAAAGTATGATCACTCTCTCTTAAGGAGTGTCCTTATTGGGTGAAGGCCCTTTTGAGATTTGTGAGGTGGTGATCACATATCTGTGCCACTTGATATCTAACCATTATCATAAATTACATCATAATCTTTATTGAAGACTGAGTCATGATTTGGACTTATCTAGGTTATACTTGATCTTCACTGAGTTATCAAGTTATAATATTCCCACTTCTCTCCTGCTTCTCAATTTATACTGAAGACGTTTTTATTATATCCTTAAGAAACAAAAACTCATCAATGATGTTGGTCACACTCATATTATTCCTGTATTCTGTGACTACAGAAAGATACTGCACCTTCCCAATCAATCTCTACTAGACCCTCCGCTTATTTTCAATAGCTAGTTTCCAAAGCTTGTTCATCCAGGTAAGCAGCAGCCTCTCCTTACCAATTTTCTCGTTTTGTTGGAGAGGCAGAGTCCCAGTGACATTTGAATTTTTGCTTCCAAAACAATCCTGGGCTGCTTCTACATTTGCCTTTCAAATCCTGAAGACCTCCTCAATTCATTGCTTTAGTTTCTCAAAATTAGCACCTTTGAAGTCCAAACCCATTGTTATAGACCTATTCTTTTCTGCCTTGCAATTTAAATTGAAGTGAATCAACTCATGATCACTTAATATATGACTAGTTTCATAACCAGTTCTTCTATAGTCTTCATTATTTGCCAAAACTAGGTCTAAGATAGCTCTGCCTCTTTTTGGTGCAGGAAATCAATGATACATTTTTCTAAGTTCTCTCTTCCAAAAATATCCAAATCTTCCCATTATAGGTATCATTTGCTATCCAGTCTCCCACAATAACACTAATTTCCACTATTACTAAATTCTCTCAAGACATTAGATCTCTTAGACATACCCTGTTTCCAAGTCTGAAGCTGGGAATCTATAACAAATCCCCAACACAATCTCTTTCAGGCCTATTTTACTATTCCCTGTTATTGAGATTTTAACTTATTGTTTTGCCTAGGCCATCACATTTTATTTTCTTGAAATCTATCATTTCACTCATAAACAGTGCTACCCCATCACCGGTTAGTCTTATTTCTGTCCTTCCTAAAGTGTATGTATATTTTAATGCCTGTATCCCAGTAATAAATAGCTTCTGTTCCACTATTTTTCCACTATTCCTATTATGTAGATTTTTGTGTCCCATACTAGAAATCCCAGTTTCTCTGCTTTATTACTCAGACTCCTTAAATTGATACACAGATATTTTAGCTGTTTCCATCTTCCCTGCTTGGCCACCTCTTCATTTACCCATTTATCCCCCTGCTATGCATTTATTCCCATCATAAAGATTTTGTAAATTTCTTGCAACCTTCTCTCCTGAGCTCCTACTTTAAGGTTCTCCTTACCAGTTAGCCAATACCCCGAGATTGAGATTATCCCTCACTTACTTAAGTGGAACCCATCCCTGTCCATGAAAATCTGCAATGATCAAACATCCCAATCCTTGAGGCATCTGATTATCTTCATTCATTTTTTGCCTGCCTTCTCTCAGGACAAAAAGAATCTTGCCAAAGATCACTTGAGCTTCTATATCTCAACACATTTCCCAGCCTAGCTTAATTTCCTTTACCCTTGTATGAGCATCTGTTTGCATCACTGATTCTTAGATAACGAACAATTAACAGATGCTTGCCTGCTACCGTCAGAATCCTTTGCAACCTCAGTTCTATATTCCTCATCTTTGCTCCTGGTTGATAACACATCCTTATTTGCCAGTTCATTCCTTATGGTCTGTGTAATCTTCTTAAAGCAAATCTACAAATATATTAAGTACATATTTTCCTGCTGTTTACATCATACTCTGATCTTTTACCTCCATCTTCTTCTTCTGTTTGCAAATCTTCTATGGATTCCCCTCTTTTTCTTTCTCTTTCTCATTTTTTTTGAAGACCATCTTTTCTAATAAGTGCCAGAGGCCTCCCATTTGTACACATAGCTTCACTTCACCTTTCTTCCATCACAGGCTCAAAATCGTATCTGAACTCCGTCCCTGTCACCTGGTCAAACCCAGATCTCTGAAACCCAGACAACTAATGACGGTATTTGTGGTTATGGCAAAACAAGACCCTAGTGCAACCCTCCCATCATCATCTTGTACAGCAGCAGTTCCCAATCTATGGTATGGGTACCACAAGTAGTATACAGACTACCTGTTACTGGTATGCATTAACAGATTTATTATAATTACTTTATATGACAAAAATTTGCTGGTGGTACTTAAGGTTGAACTGAAAAATTTGCTGGTGGTACTTAAGGTGGTATTATTTTAAATTGGTGGCACACAAGCTGTCAGTTTGGGAGCTGCTGTTGTACAGCACTATTTATCTTAGACAGGCTCAGTTTATAAGTTATTCATCAAACACCAAGAAGACAAGTTCAACATACATATGAAAGAACAGATTGCTGACAACTCAGCAGCAGAAAGATAATTCACTTGTCTGGATGGTCAACTGGGCAAGGTTGCTGGACGAAGAAATTGCATAAAGTCAGCAAAACTGTAAACACCACTTGGAACCTAAATTGTAACACAACCCTCAGAAAGACTATGACTCTACTAGTGAATTTCCCATCATGAAGAATGACGGGGGGGGGGGGGAAGCCTGCTAACCCTAACCGTAACACCCGCCCACCCTGCAAATGTGCTGCTGCCTCTCAGGAGCAAGGGGGAAGGGAGGGGGCTTGCCCCGCTGTCCCCTCCGTTTCCCTCTGCCAGCACCCCATGCCGCCGCTGCCACCTCCAGGGAGCAGGGCTGACAGGGGCATGACCAGTGCTGCTGGCCTCACTGCCCCGCTCTGTCCCCTTCGTCCTTGCCATCATAGCAGTCCTCCACCGTGCTGCTGCTGCCTCCTGTCCATAACACTCTTGGAGCATTCTGATTGGTTGTTTCAGTAACCAATCAGAGTGCTCCACGATCATTATGGACAGACAGACAGATGGACTAAGCCCTCTATTATATTAGAATTATTAAAGTGGTCTAACATATGCCCTCTAAAGTTTTGGGTGCTTCCAAAAGATCAGGGAATCAAAACATTAAGGAAAATACAAGCATAATACAACAAAACTGTAAGTAAGCTGAACTGCTTAAAAAAAGAAAAACAGAAAATGTGAAGGGTGTGTCAGAGATCCATGTCTTGACTTAAATAAAATATTATCAAAATACAATAAGAATAAAGAAAAAATGTGGTGGCCCAACTTCAAGCTGGAGCAAACATCTAAAAGAACAAAGGCAATACTTACGGGCACAAGTGCTAGTGATGTATGGCTCATTGTAGGTGGGATCTCTCCGGGCTTAACTGATCTCATTAACCACAACCCATTCACCAGGGAAGATCTAAGACAAGCTTCAGGACAACTAAAAAGTTCCACAGCACTGACTCCAAACAGAGGACTGAAGTACTGAGCCAGTGCAACAAACTTGCTCTTTGACATGAGCAACAAAACTAAGATTCATGGAACAGCTCTCAAGCAGCGGTTTATTGGCCTGATAATCTGATTTTATTTCTTGGGAGATGAGAACAAAATATGAACAATTACTGTGACAGGTCTTCTGTAATTAAAACTGAAAAATCTTAAGCAGATTGTTGTTAAAACAGGATCAAAGCCTTTATTCCCCTGTTAAGAACCAAATAAATTGGATTTTTTTAAGTGGAGAAGCATGTCAGAGCTCATACACTATGCAAGGTGACTATTCAAAGATGCTCAAGACAAACAACTATTTTAGATGGCAAATTTTGCCAGAGTCTCAAAAACACAGAACTCTGCTGACTTCCGATGGCTTTCTGAAGTTCTCCAAATGATAGGATTCCAAAACGCATAATTGCAGCTGTCAAGATACCTTATGACAGCGTTCCTCAACCTTTTCAGCATCAGGACACCCTCAACAACATTTTTGAATGTGGTAACATTCGCAGTTAAGAACCGCTGTTGTGTTCAGCTTACCTAAGTGGTTTCTTAACTGCACGCTTCTGCCTCCAGGTAAAATGGCCCCACGTATCTTGTGTGCAGCCAGCCTGGGAAGGGCTGCAGCATCTGTGTGGCTCCTCCTGCATTAGGGCTCTCCAACAACCCCAAAGCAGGCAGGAGAGCTGGCTGCAGGAATACGCATGCCACAGTGTCCTGGTTCAGAACCAGTGCCTTATGAGAATTCAGATTCTGGTATAATAACTGCCAATTCAACCACCCAACAGGTTCCTGTGACCACAGGTGTACTGCAAGGCAATGTCCATCTCTGTCCTTGACTTGCTGTGGTCACAGATTGTGTTAGCAGTGCTCAACCTTTTTTGTTTGTTTGTTCTGTTTTTGTTTTTTACAAGGGGCCAAACCTTACAATCAGAAACAGGCCGAGGGCTACACGGAAAAGCCTTGCTGGAGCTCCACGTGGACAGCAAACTCTCCGAGTTCAGACCAGCTGACAGGGTGGGCTGTGGCCAGAGACACATGGCTCTGTAGCAAAACCCCCAGGTTTTCTTTTTTTATTTTAAAATGCATTCCCTCCCCTTCCCCCACTATTTCTGACTTTTTCTTTCCCTCTCTATTCCCTCTAGATGAGTAAAAGTAAGCTAAGATGTAGGATAAACTTTAACATTTTATTTTAGGGAGCAAGTTTTATTTTTCTCTCCCCTCTTTGCAAATAAGTTCCCTGCTATTTTGATACTGATACCCACTGTTTTATAAGTGATAATTATTATGTTTGTACTGCTTTTATATTGTGTGATTACTGTTTTAGGCCTATATATGTAAGTTAGCGTAAGTCATGTCAAGTTTCCATTTTGTACGTCAAGCCTCCATCTTGTGTCCTCTGCCCGGGCATCCCCTGTGTTGCAACTGTATGATTCACGCACCCCTCCCATGTAAATTGGTTCCCGGATGAATGAGAGTGATTGAGAATGACTGAAATACAATGGTAGCAGGCCTCTACTGAATGGCCTGTAACGACCAGGCCATCACCTTGCATTGATTCATCCAGGAGCCACAGACCTCACCCAGGAACAGAGACAAGAACCCAGCATTTGAAAGACAAAAGACCCTGCAGAACCAGCAACTCTCCCATTGTACCCAACCATTACAGACACCCGAAACTGCACATCCCTGCATGAAGCACACATGCTCAGTACAGCAGGGCTGACCCTTGTCTGGGCATGCCTCCTGTCACTAGGGTCACACAAGGTCTGCCCCTATAAGAAGGGGCAGTAAAGACAGACCCAGTGGGACGCCCTCTCCATCTGGACCAGCACCATGCCACACCACCTATCCACCCAGAGACCCTGCCAGAGGACCCCCCCTCCCCCCCTCTGGACAGCACCTACTGGACAAGGACCCCTTTCCAGCCTGGATAGGTAGCTATTATCCCCCACCCCTCTTCAACCAAGGACTTGGACTCTGCTTCTCTTCCCTACCTGGACTCCAGCACTTCCACCGAGTCTCTTTCTCCTGCTGCCAGTGTGTGTGTGTGTGTGTGTGTGTGTGCGCGCGCGTGTGTGTGTACGTGCACACACTAATAACTTCATGGGGCTGCATAGCATGTTGTTTGTGTAATAAAACTGTTATTTGGACCCCTAAATTGGGTTTTGCTTTACTAGGGTTTGGCCCTGCTCCAATCTCTGCTCCTCGCCCCTCTAACTTCTGTCTCATTTCTCCCTCTCCTGCTTCTGGCTCACTGCCCCCTCCAACGCCTGTCCTGAGCTCCTCTCTGCCTCCAAACCCCCTTTTTCTTTGCCACTGTCTTATGCCCACTGCCTTTTCCTTTCCCCCTGAGCAACCAGGTTTCTGCCTCAGTTTCTTTCCTGGCTGTCTCCTCCTTGCCACCACTTATCTGCCCCTCCCCCCAATATCTCAGCTGTCTGCCTCAGTTTCCAGCCCCAGCCCCAGTCTACCTTAAGTAAACCCAAGCCTCAGTTCCTCAGCCAGCTTCTCTCTAGTCCACTGGTTCTAATCCCAGTTCTGGCAACTTTCACTCCCTACACTTTAACTCTCTCTCACCTGAACCCTCCCCCAAGTATCCCAGGTATCCCAAGCACACACATACACACTGTACCATCCAAGTTAGGAACTTACCTATGTGTAGGTGGGGTGTGGGGTGTACACACACACACACACACACACACACACACACATATATATATATATACATACACACATCATTGTGTGCATGATATATGAATTAGTGATCTGTGTCTAACTTTTGGGGTGTATAGTGTATGTGCTTGAATTGGTGATAGGTATGCATGTGTCTAGGCTGGTTTGGATGTATATGTGCCTGAGCTGGTAGTGTGTCTGTGTATGCACCTAACTGATTTGTGTGTTTGTATATGTGCAATTGTGTCATAACCTCCTGTCTAACAGTGCAATATTGAGATCCTGAGAGTTGGCCTGGCCCCACAGGGCAACAGCTCCAGGGGCCAGAGGCTGAACCTTGCCGCTGCTCATTCCCCTTTTTTCCCCTACCACTGCTCACTGCCATGTTTTTGTTCCTGCTGCTGCAGCAGCAGGAGAAAAGGAGGGGATGAGTAGCAGAAGTGTTCACCCCTTGGGCTTTAGACCTTTGAGAAAGCAGTTCTATCAAAATCTTAAATCCAGACTTCATTGTCCTGTACCAGCAAAAATTATCTGCTTTGTGAAAAACTGTGACCAATGGCAAGAGATTGTCACTCAGATTACAAAGTCCTGTCTGCCAATAATAGTCACAGTGACAAATACTGAGACTAATGAAGTGCCAAACTACCTGTGTCCCCTCAGAAAAAAAATCACCACTGAGTTTGTCTAATATAATCTTCCTTAACATTTCTTACCTCTATACCTCTATATTTATTTAATACTACTAAAGTATAAAAGTCTTTTTATGTTTCAAAATAAACTCAGAAGAGTTTTAAACAGCTCAACTCTAAATATGAATTGGCATATAAATCATTAATCAAAACAAAACAATAAATCAAAAACATTAACAGTCAAATGATGGACATTTAGCACAGTCAACATAGCTACTAAGAATTTCTGTTGTGGTTTTATAAATTGGATTTGTCATTTCAGAATGCTTATCTATACAGAGACTGAAATAATCATCTCTACATTCACAGAATGAGATCTGAGGCAGAAATGTTATTCATGTGAACAATATGGTAATTTCTGATCCATTACTGACACCAACTGGTCAAAGAGACAAGTTGGTGTTTACAGAATAATATAGAGCTCCAAAGAAAATTAAATTATACCAAAATTAGGCTCTTTCCTGTACATTCTGCTTTTACCAAAAGTCTACCTTTCAAACTTTTCGGCAACTTCACACCAATTCCTCTGCCTTCTGACTCTTCAAAAACTTTGTAACTTCAACAAGCACCATCCCTACATCAATTTCAAGGGAGCAGGCAGAGTCCATTCCAAAATTTATGACCCTGCACAATATGCACTTATCTTAGTCCACTTCATTTAAAACTAATAAGAATGTCAGAAACCTGACCTAAATCAAACAGCTTCCTGAAGTATGTTTTGTGCAAAAGTTCCACCATACAGCTTATGTACAAAATGCCACAGAAAGCAGAAACTGCCAAAGAAAAGAAGATTTTGAGATTTCTAAAAACAATGTTTTTACATACCTATTTTTTCTAAAAGTTACATAAGTCACTAAATCTTATCAATATACATGCAAGTAAAAGAATGTTGTGCACTTCATATACAACTTTGATTGCCTGTAACTAATGTTAACAGTCTGTCAGCAAACATAGGAAACATGTTTTTTTTAAATGTGGTTTTATAGAGGGATGATGTTTTATACCATCTTTCTCGCTCCGTTATCTGGAAACCTAATTAAAATAGCAGATACTGTAATTAGAAAAAAAAGCGAGCAAAACCACTTCCCATTTCTCTAAAAATGACTTTTAAGAAAGAACCAATACAATGTATAGAAAAAGAAGTGGTCTGACCTAAACTGGAAATATGAGGAAACTGAGAAATTCATTTGAATGGTTCCTCTATGAGTATGTACACATAATACACAAGCACACTGGGACAACTTAAACATGAATCTTAAAATGTAAACGGTTGCTTTGGTGGGTTTAAAAATAAAAGCTTTTTCTCTAGTGGTCTACAAGATGTTGGCATGTATTTATAGAGATTATTTTCTAGTTTAGGCAGGGGTCAGCAATCTTTTAGGAGCAGCAGGCCAAATTAGTGCAACTCATTCTGAATGCAGGTCGCCGCTCCCTTGGCTGGCACTGGGCTCCTGAACTGGCTGCTGCTCCCCCCCCACATACAACTGTCACCAACATCCTGGCTTCAAGGGGCACATAACACTGCTTGGCAGGCCATAGGTTGCTGACCCCTGGTTTAGACAATTATAAAAGACATGCTAAAACACTGATTGATGATATGACCAATTTAAATCTGCTGTTCTTAAAATAATCAAATATTTTCACTCTCTCTCTCAATACAGATTGTAAAAGTAGCTTAAAATACCAAACACACAAACATACATGTACTAGCAAATAGTAGTAAATCTGTTCATTACCAAAGTATGTATCAAATCCTCTGCGGGTTGGAAGGCACTCTTTTTTATACATGCCTAGATGCCACTTCCCTACCATATGGGTAACATATCCTGCTTCCTTTAGCAGTTCTGGCAGGAGTTTATCATCCAGTGGGTGGCAGTTGGGTTGACAAGGCCAAATTATTTGATGTTGTAAACCTGTATGAATCTTGTGAAAACAAAAAGAATCCAGGTATTAGTCAAAAAAGTATGATGATAACATACTCAATGAAAACACATATTGTATCTCTCTGAATATATATAATTGTATAAGTATTGTCCATGTTGGAATAGTATTGCTGCTGATGGTCTAGGGCAGGCTTGTCCAACATGCGGCCCACCAAGCCATTTTCTGTGGCCCGCGGTACTGCGACAGGAAACAAAAGTAAACACTTGTCCCTCCCCCAGCCCCTCAGCAGCTTCCTAATGGCTGCTGAAGGGCTGGGGAAAGGACAAGGTTCCCACATGCACCACGTCAGCTTGACGTTGCCGACGTGGTGCGTGTGGGAAGAGGAGTAGCTGGCAGCAAAAATGCGAGTCATTGGTGCTGCGTGAGGTGGTCCCGGGCAGAGCTTGCACTGGCCAGTACCGTGGGTGGCGAGCAGAGCCCGCCCGGGCACACGCGGGGCGAGGGTAGCAGGGACAAAAATCCCCCTAGACCCTCCCCAGTCAACTTCCCCTGCGCTAAATCACCGCTTGCACCTGACTCTGCCCCTCAGGGCTGTAGCTGGGGAGAAGGAGGCATCATCCCGGGGCCCCTGCACCTGCCCTGCTCCACGCTCACTTGCGTGGTTCATCTTCCCAGCGGCAGGTGGAGAAGTCGCAGCCAGGGGCTGCCTGGGCACTGCCCCATGCCCCGCTTGCAGGTCCCTGTGTGAGCACACGGTGTCAGCCTGGGCTCACTGCGCTGCCTCTGCTTCCTCCACCTCTCTCCCCGGCAGAGGAAGCCCCCCCGCCTTTTTTTTGGCTGGCTCTGGGCTGGGTGCTTTAAGCCCCACACTGGGGGGTGATCCGCACTGCATTGGCGGGGAAGGGGCAACTTGGTGCAGTGCAGTCCGGTGCGGGGATGACCACACGAGCATGAAATATGGCTGCCCGGCTATCAGTGGGGCCGTGTCCCAAGGCGGGATTCTGAGGAGCCCGTGCAGGGGTGCCACACGCGTGCATGCACTCATGAGAAGGAAGCACAAGGTCACACTTGCGCCTATCTCCTCCTTCATGGGACCCGGGGGTGAGAAGGGAGGTGAGCTGCATGCGCGTGGCCGTGTGTGAAGCCTGGGCTCCTCATCCCTGATGGAGCCGGGCAGCATCCTAAGGCACTGTTTCTCCTCCTCCTCTTCCTCTCTGCTGCTGCTGGAGGCCAACAGCTGGCTGCTCCTCCATGGCTTCCTCTACCTGGTGCTGTACGCCCAGGTGTCCCAGGGCAAGCCTGCATTAAGCTTCTTCCATTCATTGAGAAGCGAGTAGAAGCGAAAGTGTTTATTTTAGTCAAGTGTTTGGTACTATTTCATTCTTGCTTTTATATTTTTTTTATTTTGGATTTTAAACCACATTTCCAGACCCATTTCATTGTCACTTCCTGCAACTTCATTGGTGTCAAAGGTCACGTGACATCACTTCCTGATGTGATACCACTTCCTGTGAGGTCTTTGAATATAGCTTGCCATCCCACTGGGTGATAAAAAGTTTGTGATCTGGCCCCACATTCAAAAAGGTTGGACACCCCGGTCTAGGAAATAGGCACAAAGCAAGATTTGTGAGGTGAATCGTCAATTAATCTGTCAAGCAAAGAGAAGTTGTCATAAGCAAATACGGTTCTGTGGCTCGTTATAAAATACCAGCTCTATCTGCAAACGTCTAGGCGCTCCACAAGTGATATTGGGGTTCTTACTTTTCAAATTATCTTATTTATTAACATAATTAGGTTTAACTACAGCAACTCTTCTTTATTTAATGATAAGTTCTGCTTCCTTCACAAATTAACTGCCCTTGTTTTAAGTGATCACATTCATTAACATAATGATGTTAAACAAAAGCAATTGTTCTAACTTGAATTAGTCCACATCTGCTTTTTTTCCTCAGACTTAAGGGACTGCATTCCATGCTTTCAAGTTAGTCTAGTATCTCTCTCAACTATAAAGTTTTTAGTTACTTGTGAGAAGCTTAATGTGAACCACAAACTATGAATTTAGACTGCGATTATACTATGAAAACTTTCTATTGTTAGTTTTTAGAGCAACCACAGCAACCTCTTGATAGTGGTGGACTAATTTCTAAACAGGTTAGTTACGAATCACCTTTTAAATGACTTGGACATGGTCATAAACAGGAGTGAATTACACTGTACTATAGACTACTTATGAAAAAAAATTAAGACACTGCAAAAATCAAAATATATTTTGCTCTTCTTTAGCAACACCTGATTGGCTAACTCCAATTCTCTTGCTTGAGGGCCACCTCGAATGATCCTTTCATAAGTACACAACAAAGGTGATTAAATACTATTTACCAGTGGAGGAAGCCATTTATTTTAATTTGTGATGAAGAAGGAAATTACAGAGCCATTGTCAATGTATGCACAGGACTCTGAAGATGAAAGAATAAAACAACCAGAAACATATTTAAATTCTTTGCTGGCTTTAACTTTATTTTCTGTCCCCATTACTTTGTCAAAACTATAGTACAATAGAAAGAAAATGAGGAAGTATAACAAAAGAAGAAAAACTACAAATTAGGAAATGATTTGTTTCAAAACCACCCTTGAACAATGAAATGACAGATCAGCCATTTTGCATGAAACACTTTTCTCTTGCTGGATTTTGTTTGGGGTTTTTTTTAACAACAACAACTGTATTAAACAACTTTGTGTTAAAATCTGAGCTGTTTATTTATGGCAAGCTAAGAATTATATTTTAAAACTATGGAATACTGTCAGGTTACATGACAAAGTTTCCTAAGTCAGTGGAGGGTTGTGTGGAGTCATTGGAAGCTAAATCATTGGAAAAGGACAGTATTAGTAATGGATAATGTTAATCTTTTGAGTGATCCAGAAATGAAACTAGCAGCAATCAGGTGACATGCTGTGTCTGTGTATTGTATGACTCCTGACAGGGGGAATGAAAAGTTAATTCGCTTATCAACATTGCAGCTTATTGGTTATGATACTTACACAAAAGAAATACAGGCAGCTGGGGAGCAGCAGAGAAGTTTCACCACAATAATCATGCAAAATGTTTCAGAAAATATTTGGAAGAAGAGATTTGAAGGTAAGACACATACATCCTCCCACATTGATTCAGTCTCTGGCCTCCCTAGAGTACTAACTGCAGTAGTAGTGTTGCAGCAGAGTAACAGTAGACCATGCAGCTGGTCCAACAGAAGATATCACCCACATCAATCCTTGCCTCTCACATAATTGGAGCCATGCACTTTTTATATGTTCACCTATTCATGAGAAGCTAGATTGATTATATGTTTTAATTTTCTGACTAATGGTTTCTTACATGAAGATAGTTGGTAAATTCATTGGCTCTGTCTTGATTGTTTGGAACTAGAATAAAAAACCAGAACTGTATGACATGTAGCTCACGACACTGTATTTAACATATCATATGTCTTTAACATATTAATCAGTTGGGAAAGGAAATGAGTAGTAAGGTTGCCAGGTTTGCAGATAATACAATATTGCTTAGATTCTTCAAGACTAGAGAAGACAAAACTGCAGAAATCCAGGCAAATAGCCAATACTAAACCATGGCAAAAAAATGCAAATATGGACCAGCACATCATGATGTACCTACCTTCAAAAGAAGAACTCAAACTACTCTTTAGCTTTCGAGCCTAGTAAGATATTACAACAATGCAAGAAAACAAGCTAGATATCACTGTATGCAACTCTATGGAAACTTCCCCTCTGTGCAAGAACAATCAAAAGCTAAACACAAGAATGATACATAAGAAATGTGATGAAAAATACTATAGGAACTATATATAACAACATCATTGTGAGTCAACGTATTCCCTCAGCTGGAACAGTGTGTTCAGTTCTGGCCACCCCACTTCAGAAAGGTAACAGGCAAGTTAAAGATGGTTCAAAGATGGACAGCAAGAATGATTAAGAGATGTGAAAAAACTTTCCAAAAGAAGAAGGATCAAAATAACTGGAATTGTAATGTCAAAAGGAAACCAAAGAAAACAAGATGAAGTTTAGTCAATTCTACTGAGCTCCCAGAATAGAAGAACAAAGGGAGTCCTATAAAACCAAGAAGGAACAAATTTAAAAGTAGTAAAAGGAAGTGGTCAGTTGTGTGATGTGCAGTTCACTAACTCAAGATATTATTGAGGTCAATTAGCTTTAAAAAAAAAAAATGGATATTTTGCACAGATAAGAAAATACCCAGAATTATAACAGTCACTATATTATAGGGGTGCTCCAAAAAAGATTTTTGGGCCAATACCGATGGCTGATTTTTAAGGAGCCATATCGGCTGATAACAAACCAATTCCGATATGCAGCTGGGCAGCTTGAAGACCAGCATTGGGCTGGTGAGTCTGCTGTGGGAGAAGGGGCTAAGGAAGGGAAGGGGTGTGGGGGGGTGCAGATTGAGGCCCCTACAGTGAAGGGGGGAGTGGGGCTGGGGCAGGCGCTGTTCAGCCAGGGTGGGATAGGCATGGGATGGAGCTGCAAGTGGCTTGTCGGGGAGCGGGGAGGGGGGGAGGGGAAAGTGACTTCCACCCTGCACACACCCCAGGACACACAGGGGGCTTATGTCCCCAGATCTGTGCACAGGTGAATGTGGGCTCCCACTGTGAGCTGGGGCCAGAGCTGCACCAGGCTCTTCCTGGCGGGAGGGAGGAAAGAGGGGTTTAGCCATGCTGTGCTCAGGGTGGGCAGCAGCAGTGCAGGGAGGGCACTATGGGAGGGCTGTAGCCACCCCAAAATTCGCCATAGCCCCCTACCCCAACCCCTCCTTCCAGAGCTGCTGTTACCTGCCTCAAGCATAGTGCAGCCTGACCCAGCCCCGCCACCGGGAAGAACCCGGCACAGTCCCTGGCCCCAGCCCACAGCGGCAGCCTGCCGCCACCCTGCCCCGCACACAGATCTGGGGGCACACACCCTACATGCCCTCTCGGGGTTCATGCAGCAGTGGGAGCTGCCCCCCCGCCCCATGCCCATCAGACAAGCCACTCACAGCTATGTCCCACACCTCGCACCTGCCCTGCCCTGGCTGAGCCACGCCTGTCCCTGCCCCACTCCCTCCCTCACCGTGGGGGCCTCAATCTGCCCCCCTCGCACCCCTTCCCTCCCCCAACAGACTTACCAGCCTGATGCTGCTCTCCAAGCCCCCAGGCTGCGCTTCTGGCCCCATGCATGCTGGTGCTGTGCACATGCACAGAGCATTTATCAGCCACATTATCATCTACATCAGGCAAAAAAAGCCAATACTATCAATTTTCCCTATATCAGTGCCAATCCGATATGGGACCAATGTATTGGTGCACCTCTACAATATTAGATTTTTTCACCTAGGACAATGGCTAACCACCAGAAATTAAAAAGAGTCCTGTCTTTGTGGACAAAGAATGCTTTAATTTTGTTTCTGTAAAACCAAGAGTTTGATGTATGATAGTTAACCTTGATTTTTTTTCTCTTAGCTTGGACATATTGTAGTATCTTCTATCTACACTGAAGTTTACAGGGTATGCCCTGACCCAGTGAATTCAAGTAGAATATCTTGTAACAAATCTCAAGGGAAAAAACAAAGCTAGGTAGGGTGTATTAGCTAGTCTCAATCCATGTTTCTGACAAGCAAATCCATAAAGAACTATCTCGTGTGCAAATGACCATTTTATCTAACTTGTTTCATAAACCTACAGCAGCCTCTCACAGATTAAGAAAAAGAAGTCATACAACACTGTCATCACAAGCAGTAGTGTGTTACTAAACCACTCATTAGCACTTTAAATTCCTAAAAGACTTTATTTTTAAAGTCTAAAGGTACTCGATTTGTATAATGAGAAGCGTTACATAAAAACCTAGCCACTTTAGACACTTGAAAAGAGGAAGTAATATTAAGAACCAGTTATTTCAGACCTGTTTTAAACAAAATGTCACACATTTATTTCTATGTAACTTGAAGCTCAATATCATTTACATCCAGAATAGTTTAATTTTGAGAATTTTATAGGAGGAGCAAGTTATCAAGGTAAAGCCCTGCAAAGCAAAGTGATACCACTAGGATCTATGAGACCTGCCAATATGCTAGGAAACATGGGAGAAAAAAAATCTGTTGTGGATGCAACTGGGTACATAAGAAATATGACAGTCTGTGGGAAACCCATGATTTACTTGTTTTAAAAGTCTATCCTCAGTGCAAGCCAAAGCAGGGTTGTAATAGATGTAAGCAGGAACTAGATAAAATGTGAAAAGGAAATAAGAATGTGTGAGTAAAAGTGGCTTTGGCAGGGCAAGATTAAAAACAGTTTTCTTCTGCACAGAAGATTTTTTCTGAATGTTTGTTGAGCATCACCGCCATTGGTGGCAGATTAGAAACACACCAAAAAAAGGTAAGCAATAATCCACTCCTCTCACTGTGTGAGGAGTCTCTACCAGTGTCTCACTGGAAGGCTCCAGGACCCAAATAATTCTATACCATCTGTCACACAACACTATCACATTTATAGGCTGACAGAATTTGATTTTTTTCAGAATTTTGACTGATAATATTAATGTTTATTTTTAAGTACTTATTTTGATATTTATCAAATTAAATTGTCAGGACTGCACAAAATTAGGGGTTTCATAGTAGCTAGGGTCAGGGGGGACCTGAACAGATCATCTAGCCTGACCCCCTGCCACAGGCAGGAATGAATGCTGGGTTCACAAGACCCCAGACAGGTGATCGTCCAACCTCCTCTTGAATTTGCCCAAGGTAGGGGTGAGGACCACTTCCCTGGGAAGCTGGTTCCAGATTTTGGCCACCCTAACTGAAAAATATTGCCTTCTGATCTCTAACCTAAACCTATTCTCCATCAGCTTATGACCATTGTTCCTTGTCACCCCAGGTGGTGCTGGGGAGAAAAAAGCTCTGCCTATTTGCTGTTGATCCCCCTGATGAGCTTGTAGGCAGCCACCAGGTCCCTCCTCAGCCTCCTCTTGCTGAGGCTGAACAGGTTCAGGTCCTTCAGTCTTTCCTCGTAGGGCCTGTCCTGCTGCCCTCTCACCAAGTGGGTGGCCCTGCTCTGAACCCTCTCCAGGCTGGCCACATCCCTTTTGAAGTGTGGCGCCCAGTACTGGACGCAGCATTCCAACTGCGGCCTGACCAAAGTCTCATAGAGGGGGAGTATCACCTCTCTGGACTGGCTTGAGATGCACCTTTGGAGGCATGACAAGGTATGGCTGGCTTTGCTGGCTGTGGTCTGGCATTGGCGGCTCATGCTCATCTTGGAGTCAATAATGACTCCAAGATCCCTTTCCGCCTCTGTGCTTTCAAGAAGGGAACTCCCCAGCCTGTATGTATGCTGTGGATTCCTTCTCCCAAGGTGCAGCACCCTGCATTTGTCTATGTTGAACCCCATCCTATTCTCATCTGCCCACTTTTGTAGTCTGTCTAAACCTAGTTGCAGCCTCTCTCTCCCTTCAAGTGTGTCCACCTCACTCCACCGGAGGGTGCGGAGGGCAGACAATTTATTAATAACAAACATAACTATAGTAGGATTGCAGCCAGCTGAGCAGCACAGCTGCCATCAGTCCTGGCTCCACTGACCCATAGCTTCCTCATCCACTTTGCCATTTCCTCTTCCTTTGTTCCCAGTCTCCTGGGGTTTCTGGGCGCTACAGTCCAAACTCCAGTCAAAACAGTTCTGTAGGACTGCTCCCCCTTATCAGCACACACTCCATCAGCCATCATTTTTCTTACGTCCCCTTTCAATTATTAGATAGAAATACTTTTTCCATCAGTATGCGAGTGCAAAGCGAAATCACCATGTATCAACATTTACCAATAAAAAAGTGAATCCTCCCAAGCATACATATATTTACTATAACCCACCAAATCCTCCCAGAATTCTGAGTTTTCCTCTGTACATGAATTAAAATATTGTGATTCCAAAGACTTATATGTTGGCTAATTAGCATCCACACAGTACTTAGGACAAATGTCTCAGTAATGCAAAACCAGGTTTAAGGAGCCAAAATTTTTGAGAAAATTGGCTTTCTCCTCGATCCTTCTGGTTACGGGTCGGGTCAGGGGCTGAGGAGGGAGAGATGAACTGAAGTAGTAAACAGAAGACTGTAGCGCTAGTGCCATCATGAAGGCTTCGGCTTCTATGACCACAGTCTGCACTTTGAAGAGAGAGGCAGCAATTTGTTGGGAAGGAATGGCCTCTACCTCACTCCAGGGAAGAAGCTCTTATCAGCCAGAGTGGCTGACCTGCTTGACCAGGCCTTAACTAAGTTTGCCAGGAGATGGGTGGATAACCACCAGTGCAAACCCACCAAGCATCAACCACAAAAATTAGCAGGTCAGGATGCTCAAGGGAACCCACTCCTAGAAAAGCCCCATCCCTGGACTGGGATAGGAGCGCAGGGAAGCCTAAGGCCTCCAATGGCAGGCTCACTTGCCTGTACACAAATGCCAGGAGCCTGGGGAACAAACAAGAGGAACTGGCCCTTCTACTAAACAGAAATGACTATGATCTCATAGGGATAATGGAGACCTGGTGGGACTCCAGCTATGACCGGACCACAGGTATAGATGGCTATACCTTGTACAGGAGAGATCGCGTTGAAAGAATGGGCAGGGGTGTAGTTCTCTATGCGAAGGAGCAGTATACTTCCCTGCAAGTGTAGATTGGCATCCAAGGAGGGTGACTTGAGACCCTCTGGGTTAGAATATGAGGGGAATGTGGCGAAGGGGATATAATGGTAGGAGTCTACTACAGATCTCCAAATCAGGAGCAAGAACTTGACCATGAATTTGCTAGGGAACTGGCTGAAGCTGCACACTCTTGGTGCATGGTTGTCATGGGGACACATCAGCTGCCTGGACATCTCATGGGAAGAGCACTCAGGCAAATCCAACTGGTTACAAAGCTTCCTCACATGCATAGATGAGCTCTACCCATCTCAAGAAGTTTATGAGCTAACAAGAGGTAAGGCGCTGCTGGACCTGCTACTGACCAAAGGGGATGATCTAGTCAGCAACCTAAGAATCAAAGGGAAGCTGGGAGACAGTGACCATGAGTTGATCACTTTCACTATCCATTGAATTTCACTTCTGCATTGCTGACTGACTTGCACAGCTGGCAAGTCAGTCAGCAATGCAGAAGGCCTCAACTTTAGGAAAGCAGATTTTCATAAGCTCAGAAGGCTAGCTGTTGAGGCCCTAAGAGGCCATTCACAGGGAGGGGAGTTCACGATGAATGGTTACTCCTTAAGAAAGAGATCCTTGAAGCACAAGGGAAGTCCATTCCAGCCCATAGGAAAGGTAGTAAAAGGGCTTGGCAACCCCCTTGCCTCAGTAAGGAACTCATGGACCTCCTGCATCTAAAAAGAGAAGCTTATAAAGGATGGAAGACACGAAACACTACTAAGAAGGTGTATTCAGGACTGGTCTGCACCTGTAGAGAGCGAACTAGGAAAGCCAAGGCTGTAATTGAACTCCAAATGGCTACACAAATCAAGGACAATAAAAAGTCCTTCTTCAGATACATGGGAAGTCAGAAAAAAAAGAAGGGCAACACTGGACACCTGCTAAACCAAACAGAGTAGCTGATAACCAACACCCAGGAAAAAGCCAATCTCCTTAACGATTACTTTGTGTTGGTCTTTCACCAGCCCAAAGGGATCGCCCTGCCTGAAAAGATGCAGGATCACTAGGGTAAGGGTGAACATATGCCCATCACTGGCATAGATCTTGTGAGGGAACACCTTGAGAGGCCGGACACCCAAAAATCAGCTGGTCCAGACAGATTGCACCCAAGAGTGCTAAAGGAACTGGCTGACATCATAGCATGGCCACTGGCAAGAATATTCAAGAACTCGTGGCGCTTGGGCAAGGTACCTGAAGATTTTAAGAGGGCCGATGTGGTGCCTATCTTCAAGAAGAGGAAGGAAGAAAGATCCGGGAAACTACAGACCAAATCAGTTTGACCTCAACCCCTGGAAAGATCTTGGAAAAAAATCATCAAAGAAACCATTAACAACAGGCTAACAGAAAGCAGCATTCTGAGGGATAGCCAACACAGCTTTGTTGCGGTTAGGTCTTGCCTGACCAATCTCATTTCCTTCCATGACCAAGTGACACATCACCTAGACAAAGAAGAAGTTGATATCATATATTTGAACTTTAAAAAAGCCTTTGACCTGGTGTCCCATGATGTCCTTATAGCAAAACTGGAGAACTGCAACCTCGACAACCTTATGGTCCAATGGCTAGGGAACTGGCCCCAAGGTCGGACCCAGAGAGTGGTAGTTGATGAAAGCAAATCTGCATGGCACATAGTGACCGGTGGTGTCCCCCAGGGCTCTGTTCTCAGACCTGTACTCTTTAATGTATTTATAAATGATCTAGACTCTGGTGTCAGAAGCAGACTGGCTAAGTTCACTGACAACACCATGCTATGGGGAAGTGTGGTCACACCTGAGGATAGGCTGGCGATCCAGGCCAACCTCGACAGGCTCCCAAGGTGGGCGAATGAAAACCTGATGGCATTTAATATGGAGAAATGCAAGGTGCTCCACCTCAGGAGAAAAAACCTGCATCACACTTATAGGCTTGACAGTGCTACACTCGCTAGCACCACGACTGAAAGAGACTTGGTGGTCATGATTGACCACCAGATGAACATGAGCCAACAATGCAATATCGCAGCCAGCAAAGCAAACAAAACTCTGGCTTGCATCTGCCGATGCATCTCAAGCAAGACCCATAAAATCATCCTCTCACTGTACTTGGCCTTGGTAAAGCTGTAGCTGGAGTACTGCATCAAATTTTGAACTCTGCAATTCAGAAAGGATGTGGAGAAGCTTGAAAGAGTCCAGAGGAGAGCCACGCACATGATCAGAATGCAAGAGAGCAGGCCTTATGAAGAGTGCTGAGAGCCATGGGACTCTTCAGCCTGGAGAAGTGTAGGCTCAGGGATGACTTGGTGGCAGCCTATAAGAACATAAGGGGTGTGCATCAGGAACTGGGAGAACGTCTATTCACCAGGGCACCCCAAGGGAAGACAAGGTCCAATGGTCACAAATTCCTGGAAGACCATTTTAGGCTGGACACAAGGAAAAACTTCTTTACTGTCTGAGTTCCCAGGCCTGGAATAGACTTTCCCTAAAGGTGGTGTAGGCACCTACTCTGGACACCTTCAAGAAACATTTGGATCCCTATTTTGCTAGGATTCTTTGACCCTAGCTGACTTCCTGCCCCTTGGGCCGGGGGCTGGACCCAATGATCTTGCGAGGTCCCTTCCTGCCCTAATGTCTACAAAATCTATGAAATCCTGCTTTCAGAAGTGACTTAAGCTTTTGAGAGTCCTGCTGAATGCCCACCTACATCTTCAGGACCTTTGACTAACTTAAAGAGTCCAACCTGTCAAATTTCTTTTGCACCCAATCGCATCCACAACAAGCTTTATTTCTCCCATGTTTCCTAGCATGTCAGCAGGTCCCACAGGTCCTGGTAATAGCTCCTTACCTTTCAAGACTTATCTTTAATAACATACCTGTACAAAATTCCTTAAGTTAAAACACTCCAAATGTAAATGATCTTGACTCCACATAGAAGCAGACACTGCATAACAATATTAAACAGATCTGAAAGAACTGGCTTCAAAAATTACTTCTTTTGGTCAAGTGTCCAATATAGCTTGGGGCAGAGATTCTCATCCAGGGTGTTGCAGCTCGTACTGTGCAGTGCTAGTACTGTTAGGTATGCAAAAATGATTCACAAGATAAACCCAGGGATTTAAAATAGGAATCCACATGTTAAAAACATGCCACCCTGTTCTAGGGTTTCTGAGTTCTGTGCAACAAAAGAGTTGCTTTAGGATTTTTCTGTGATCAAAAAATGATTAAAAGCTGGCACTTCCCAAAGGAGCCTCCAGGCTAACAAGGGGCACCTCCAGTTGGAAAAGGCTGGGAGCCCCAAAGTGAGGTTTCTTCAAGGTGCTCATCATCAGACAATGAAAGCACCTTTGACTTTAGATATAAAAAGAACAAGTCAGGACTGCAGAGTGACAGCTCCTGGTGCTGCTAACCTGACAGCTAGTAGGGGGAGGATTCTTAATTGATGCAAGAGAGTGCTGGGCCTTTTTGAAACAGAACATATAAATAGGGTCCCTCAGCTGGCAGCCGGCTCATGCTACAGGGATGTGTTTGTTGGCAAACTAGGCATTTCCAACCAGGGGTTCAGTTTTACAGTCATGGAGGATCAGAGAGGTAGAGGCTGGAAGGGACCTCCAGAGGTCATCTAATCCAACCCCTGCCTGAGGCAGGATCATCCCTATCCAAACCATCCTGTACAGTCCTTAATCTAAACTCTACATAAGACTACCATCAACCCTGACACACACAGACCTAACACCCTGCCACAGTCACAACCCCCCTTTGATTCCTGCTTCACCCAAAGTTTATATCAAGCTGTCTAGCAGTGGCAGCAGCATTTCTATTCAAACAACATCAAGGGAGCCACTTGACTTCATGGCTCATTACAATTTATCTGATTTCTTCTGAACTCTTCATTCCACCAGCGTTAACCACCCTCTCTCCTTTTCGAAGGTCTTAAGCTTCAAGCTATCCTGTCTTCTGCAATGCTACTGTGCGTTAGCTGTTCCATTGCTCCTATTTCACAGCCCTGCTATTTTTTTTTTGCTTGAACTAAAAAAAATTAGCTGGAGGTCTGAAACAACCCAGATGAACATTATCTGAGGTGTGGAAATCACTTACCGTGAAACGCTGGGTGCAGTCAAGATCCTAGAATCATAGAAAGTGAAGGCTGGGAGGGAGCTCAGGAGGTCACAGCTAGTCCAACTCCTGCTCAAAGCAGGACCAGCCACAACCAGACCATCCCAACCAGGCTTTGCCTATCCAAGTCTTAAAAACTTCTAAGGATGGAGATGCCACCACCTCTCTGGGCAGCCTGTTCCAGTGAGGTGGTGGCACTTCCATCCTTAGAGGTAGACAAAGCCTCAGCGGGGGCGATACGAGGTGCTCAGGAAGGCGAGAAATAGCACTGTGAGAAAGCGGCACGCTCCACGGGAACGCCTGCGCTGCGGGAGTAAGGAAACACTGCCTCCCCGTGCGGCTGCCTGGCGCACCGTGGTGCCACGCAGACGAGGCGCACGGGGCTGCAAGTGAAGGCCCAGCCCAGCAAAGTCCATTCGCTTCTGCTTGGGCCCTACACTGGGCTGCACAGCCCGCGCCCTGGCCTGCTAGTAGAGCTTCCCACTTAGCAGGAGAGAGGTGCTCTGGGCTGCGGGGGATGAAGCAGGGAACCGCATGCACCCCTCTTTTGAAAACCCTAGATGTGACCATGCCGTCACCCACGGGGGTGGGTGGGCGGGCTGGCTGGCTCCTGAGGGCCGGGCCGGGCCGGGCGGGCTCCTCACCTGGTAGCGGCCGGAGAGCAGCTGGCTGCGGGACGGGGTGCACAGGGGCTGCGTGTAGTAGCGCTGCAGGCGGACGCCCCCCGCGCCCAGCGTGTCCAGGTGCGGCGTGCGCAGGCGGGAGCCGTGCCAGCCCACGTCGTGCCAGCCCAGGTCGTCTGCCAGCACCAGCACCACGTGCGGCGCCCGCCCGCCCGGGCACGGCCGCGGCCAGCACAGCAGCAGCGCCAGCAACAGCAGAGCCGCACAGCCCGGCCGGAGCCGCGCCATCGCCTCCCCGCCACACCAGGAACTGCAGCTGGGGCCGCCTCCGCCCGCGGGGCCCGCCCCGCCCCGCCCCGCCTCCCGCCCTGCCTCGGGCCGCGGCTGCCCGCCCTCCTGCCTCAGCGCCTGGTCCGGGGCAGGCGGGTGGGAGCGGTGGCTCTGGCTGTGGCTCGCAGGGGTGCGGTGGGCGCTGCCCGGGTGCTCTGCTCTGCTCTGCTCAGCCGTGGACCGGCACCCCTGGCGGCCCCGGGCAGACTGTTAGCCTCAGCCTCCCCCCCCGAGATAACGATAATACTAATAGGACACAGAAAACAGGCGCTTTGCCCGCGGCCGGCCTTGGCTCCACTGAGCGTCTCCCCGCCCTGCTCTCGCTGTGAAGCTTTGACCCTCGCTCCTGTCCGTTTTCTCTTTCGTCGTCCCCCAAACTCACTTGAAGCACGCTCAGTAGCACCCTCTAATAACGGGGGTGCTAACCATTGCTGTGGGCATAAGGCCCACGCTGCCCTTATGCGTCAAATAGGCCTGTCTTTTAGTGACTGACTGGGGCCGTGGGCCTATGCTTCACGCACTCGCATCCCGGGGCAATTTCCCTGGGCAGTGTCTGCTGGCTCCAGGGTCCCGTCTGAGGGCAGTGCCCAGCGTGCTCTGCTCAGTGTGTCCCCCCCACCCCAGGGTGCTTGATCTCAGCCTCTGACCCTCACTCATGTCCTTGTTACTGTTTTAGTTGTCCCAAGGAATCAGGGGGTGCACACCTAATAGCCCCTCAAACAACAAGAGGGGCTAGCTGTTTGTTTGGGCCCATGCTTGTGATTCTCTTGTGGATCAGAGGATGTTGTTTCTATTTTAGTTTGGGTTTCCTTGCTTGTTTGTTAATTGCAAGGAAAGAGGTAACAAGCTGCAGGAGCCTGCCGGTTGTTAAACCCTAACTGGCAAACCCATCAATGAACTGACAACCCCAGCTGTAGACATCATTTTTTTCCACACACAAAAGTTACCAGAGAAAAAATATAGCGGGGGTTTTTTCAAAACCTTTAGATTCAGTGGGGTACAAAAGACTGAACCTTAAGCACACAAATTGATGGAAAAACATGAGTTGAAATAAAGGTAGATAAGCTTTCCAAGGTAAAACATGCTGTTCTTGGCTTCCTGTAATCAGAGACCTGACAAAAATGCCTTGTGTTTGAAAGCCCCCTGGCCCTGCAGATGCCCCTCACTCCTGCAACAGAATCTTTCAAATGTGGAAGGTGTAAAGGACAGACGTCCCTGTCAGCCTCAAAGTCCTGTTGTGCTTTTGTGCCTGAAAGCTTGTCTAACAGCTCTCCCAACTTTACAGCTGGCCCAACAAAAGTTATCACCAAGAAAACTTTGCTTCCTTCACCTCTGGCAGAAGACTGATTGAACTGGAAGGACACCTACTCTGATGTCCAAAATACAAACTGTACAACAATTTTTTCTTCAAATTATCAGGAATTATAAGCAAGCTTTTATAAAAAATGACAAGGTTAGAGAGCAATGCCAGATATATGAGCAATTTTTCCCCTGTTATAGCTTGGCAACATTTGTGATGCAAACACAGCAGAGGTTCCCAAATCTATTCAAAGAGTGACAACATTAAACAGAAACATAATCTCACGTGCTAATTCTGCTCCCAGAATCTACAAGGTGGGTAGGTTTGTAATCAAATAACATCGCTGTGGCAATTACAGCAATTGGTGACATGGAATATAAATCTGAACTATATGAAAGTCCTTTAAATAAAATGAGGAAATTGTACAGTATCATGTGTCCAGCTAGAATCTGCTCCAGGGAACAGTTTAGAACAGTGATGTTCAATCTAGGTGCCACCCTGGGGTGCCTTGAGGTCCTTTCATGGGTACTCTGGGGTGTCATGCAATGTTTGCATTATTAGATGTGCACATGTGATTCACAGGATAAATCCAGAGATTTTAAATAGGAATCCATAATTTAAAAAACATTCTGACCTGTTGTAGGATTTCTGAGTGCTTTATAACAGGAAAAAATACTCTTATCTTTTCACAGTGAAAAAAAAAAAAGTGAAAACTAAGAGCTAGCATTTTCTGAGGGGTGCCTAGAATCCAGCAAGTCTAACAAGGGGTGCCTTGAGCTAAAAACTTTTAGAACCACTGGTTTAGGAACAACCAGAACAAATTATTTTGGAGTTGATAGAAAGACAGAAATTTCATGTCTCTGCCACATTGCAGATATACTAACTATAGCATCATCTGCCCAGAGAACGTCTTCATAATACATCTGGGATTTATCCCCTGTGTTTTCTTGTTATTGCTATTTATTTTTATACAGGTGCAGATTGTTATGGAGTGTTAACTATTACTGCCCATGCCTCTCCTTGCCTGCAGAGCTATATATAGTTTTTCTTTTTAATTGTCAGAAAAGTTTAAAGAATTTGCACCTTATATATGTCAATTTAAAGAGACAGTTTTCTTTTACTATTCTGTATCTTCGTTACTGGACTAGGATGTGTCTTTCCACTTCAGTCATTACTGGATGTCTCTCTCTACTTCAATCATCACTCTGTCATATTGGTTTCATATTTGTTCTTTGCTGAGTTCGCATTGTGTTCTGTCTTCTAGTTTTCACTTTCTTTCTGTAAGGATCAATAGCAGTCTTGCTTGCTGTTGTTTCCAAGTGTATGTATTTCAAATCAACTATTCCATTAAATAATTCCAATTAGTGGTAATAATGTGAACAAAGGATTACAAATGGCTCTTATTCATGTAGCTGGCACCTGCATGCTTCAGTATTCAGCACATTAGGAAAGAACTATATAAGCAAAGAAGCATATTTGGTATGATATATTCTTTACCTTTTACTTATTTAATTGGGATTTCACTAAGTTCCTGGTATATGTAAATTATCTGTTCTTATTTGAAAACTTAAGTTTATATGTAGATCTAATACAACAGTCAAAATAAAAATTGTTTGTCAAAATCAGTGGAATGGAGAGCCTACCTCAAGAGACAAGATCAAAAGGGTTTGGCTTATTTATCCAGAGAAAACAAGTCGGGGGGGCTATCAATTTTTTCTATAGATGTGTCAAGGGAGTGAACATCAGTGAGGGAGAGGAGGTATTTAAGCTAAGGGAAAATGAGGGCACAAAAACATATGAGTATAAACTCACATTAATAACTTCAGACTAGAAATTAGAAAGTTTCTAATCATCTGAGCAGTGAATTTGTGGGACAGGTGACCAGTTGGAATGATAGTGGGGGGAACTATTTTAACCCGTAGGTCGATACATTTATGAAAGGGATTCTATTACATGGTTCCCTGCAGTGGCAGGGGCCCAGACTTGATGCACATTTGATAATCCAGGGAATCCATTCCAGTTTTATGTTCCTATATTATCTACATTATATCAGGGGTCAGCAACATATGGCCTTGGGCCAGTTTCAGCCCATACAGCCACTGGATCTGGCCTACAGAGCCAGAAGGCATTGCCTATGTCTGTGCCTGCCCTGGGGTCAGGCAGCAAGGAGCTATACAAGGGCTGGGCAGCTGCAAGCGGCACCTGCGACACCACTGCTTCCCCCAGTCCCCTACTTCCTGGATGAAGTATAGGCGCAGCTTCTAATCAGTGGGGAACTGTACCACAACTTGGAAGATGAGGGGGTAGGAAAGAGGATGGGGGGAAGAAATGTTGGGCAGCAAGCTTCCAGCTGCCCAACCCCAGCAGAGCTTGGCTGGGAGCTGAGGTAAGCAGCACTGGCATAGGATCAGCTCCTAGCTGCTTGGCTCTAGCACAGGTGCAGAAAAATCCCCCCCCCCCACTGACATACTGCCATAGCCACCTGGCCCACATCACACCAGAGCCAAGTTGTTCTGACCAGTGGCTTGTTAAACGTTGCTAACCACTGCATATGTAATCTATTTTGAAGAAAATTTCCTTCTGAACCATTTGTGAGGTTTTGTTTCAGAGAACTTTGAGGTAAATGGAAATTCTCATTTAAACTGATAGCATGATTTAATACCTGGGTAGGACTAGCTGGTCCATTATTTAATGCTGTCTTCATATGCAAAATGAAGGTAGCTTACCCAGTTTTATTGTTATAACATATTACTTGTGGCTGTTAATGAGTGGGAAGTGAAGCAACCCAGCAGCAGAAATAACAGCTATGTCAACAGGGCTATTTCTTCAGACAGGAGAATCTTCTAAGGCAGCCTAAGGAAATATCAAAAACTATTGCTGACCTTATTTACCTAATTACAATCTTAATGCAAAATCCAAGATTGTGAGTGCTATTAAAGAGCAGAAATAACCGCTCAATTTATCATTCATTCTGGGAATGCATATGAATTTAATTTTCCATTTAAGGATCAAACAATCATGTGTTTGACACTCGGTTAGAATGGGACACAAACATTTCCAAGCTTGGACACCGAAGACAGTGGGTAACAGATGAAAGGAAAATCCACATTTAAAAATAAAATTAATCAGTAAAACTACAAAAAAAAAAATTGAATCTGACAGACACCTATTTCGTTTTCTGCCTCCCTGACCACCAAGTCTCTGTCAAAGACAAGCTCCCCTCCTGTGAATAAGATATATTGGGCAGGTGTACAACATTTCCAGAATGCTTCTACACCAATCTCAAAGGAATGCTTTCTGGTTTAAAAAATATAGTAATGCCTTGTGATACCATGTTTTTATTTCTTTTGATATGATAATAAATGAAGAGCATGTTGCAATCTCAGTGACTTAAAAATACTATTGCATAACATAATAACAGCTCAGTTTAAATAAGAATCTGTATGATGAGATGCCTTCAGTAGAAGTGGTGAATTTGTTGGGCTCCTCCCTTCTTCTGTAATTCATAGAATTATAGAAATTAAGGGCTGGAAGGGACCTTGAAAGATCATCAAGTCCAATCCCCTTGCTCTGGGCAGGAATACAGCTGAGATCAAATGATCCGAGCAAGGTGTCTGTCCAGTCTCCTCTTGAAGACTTCCAAGGTTGGGGACTGCACCACCTGCTTGGGAAGTTTGTTCCAGATTCTGGTCACCCTTACCTTAAAGAAGTTCTTCCTTACATCCAACCTGAAACCATCCTCTAACAATTTATGGCCATTGCTCCTTGTCCTCAGAGAACTCTGATTTATATTCCTTTGTGGTGGCCAGCTCAAATTGTTAAATCTGTATTGGCATGTTCAGACTTACCTCACTGTTTCTCAGTGAGGCCAGTAGCCAGTGTTGTAGCAATGTAGCCAGAAGCCCGGGGAACAGGGACAGCAGGTCTGGGGGACTCTACATACCCACAAATGAATGGCACTTCCGTGGGGACACATATGGCTCCCTAATATGCCAATATAGTTATAACAGACCTTGAAGTCCACTTCCTCCACAACTGCCCACAATCTACCTAAGGTCAGTTAATGGCATCTTCATTGTATGGATACATGGAAAGGAGTCTCTAGAGCTATTTCAACAGGATTTTTCACAACTTCCACCCCAAAATCAAACTAACTCTGGTATACTTTACCCAACAAATTCATTTCATAGACACTACAGTGAAGGTTTACAATGTGGTGGTCAAATCACCACCACACAGTAGCCAAATTAGCCAATTGCCACAGCTACCTTCACACCACCAGCTTTTACCCTAAGCACACCACTAGATCCATCATCTACAACTAAGTTCTATGTTACATCGATATCTGCTCTGATTCCACTGACAGGATGCACACCTTGTTCTAAAGCATGGATTCCTACAGTTAAAATACAATAACAGAGCTGTAGTCACTCAAATCAACAAAGCCACACTCAGACCTCACTCCAACCTCCTACAAAACCCTGAGTTAAGGACAACAGAGCCCCTTGAGTTGTCATCCACAGCCCCCACTGTGAGGAGAGGAGAGGCTGAGGGATCTCGGACTCTTCAGCCTAAAGAAGGCTGAGAGGGGACCTGATTGCAGCTTATTGCTATATCCGAGGCATACAACAGGGGCTCATTGAACAACTGTTCACCAGGGCGCCCTGATGGAAAACTAGAAAGAACAGCCACAAACTCCTGGAAGATAGTTTCAGGCTGAACATTAGGAAAACCTTCTTTATGACTAGGGTGTCCAGACTATGGAACAAGCTTCCCCCAGAGGTGGTGCAATCATCTACCCTAGAGGTCTTCAAGAGAAGACTGGATGGTCACCTGGCTGGGGTTGTCTGACCCCAGATATTTTCCCTGCTCATGCAGGGGGCTGGACCTGATGATCCTTCAGGGTCCCTTCCAGCCCTATGATTCTATGATTGAACACCTCAGACACATCATTAATAACCTCCAACCCCTGGAATAATAATAACCACCTGTAAAAAGATGATGGTCTCAAAGCAGTTAAGGGGGACAAAACTGTTCTGTCTTACAGGCAGTCCTAACCTCAAATGGCATCTCTAAAGCAAGAGACTAACTCCCAGTCTCACTGAGGCACCAGACCTTGCAACAGACACAGATGCCTTCTGTGCTCCAACATCAATACAGATCATATCATCACTGAACCAAGAAATATGGATTATAACATCCAAGGTTCATTGGCAACTCTACCAATGCCATATATGCTATGACCTGCTCACAGTGCCTCTCTGCTGTCTATGTGTAAGAACGAATGAACACCAATATGACACTGGCTGCAGAAGTAGGCTCCCCTACTCCCTTCTGCTTTTTGTATTCAAATTTCTCTGTCCTTCTACATACTGCATTGTGCACATCCTTTCACAGCATCTGATTAAATGAGCCGCAGATCATGAAAGTTTGTCATATATATACACATACACAGATGCATACATACATACATACACACACACACAGCTTACTAGCTAACCAAAGTAAATATATATAAACATATATATGCTTAGATCCTCACCTCCACTAGAAAGCTGACTTGAAAGACCGTAGAAATCTGCTATTCATGATGTCAGAAGGAGACACAGGGGCTGGAAGAAGAGGCAACAGTACTTTCTAAGTACAGTATTACTTTTCCGTGTGAGTGAACGGTATATTTGCTGAAAAACTGTTATGTGACCAGAAATGGGAACAAAGGCATCACTGAGACATTCCTTTTGTTAAGATGTGGTTCAAACTCTGAAAAAAGTTTTGAAGCTACTAGCTTTCTTAGTCTTTAATTCAGTCCCCATAAACTCTTACGATTGCATTGCTACATTTCACTATACTTTACAAATTTCCTAGCTGTGTGTAAGGTTAGATTTAACATGTTACTGAATTTCTAGTCAAAGAATACTTGATCATCCAAAATAATGCTTTGAAAATTCTGTGTGGTATTGCTGAATATACCAAACTTTGATATGAAAGTGAATTGAAGAATGCATAATACCTCTGACACCTGGCATCTTTTCAGAAGGTCTTCACTCTCTTTCCTCAGGTGTATCTGAACAAGTATCTCCTTTTACAGAAAACTTAGAAGTTATTAATAGTTTTATCTATTCCTCCAGAAGCCTCTGCTTCCTTGTGTGAATGATCTGATAAGATGAAAGTTCAGGCAATATATTAAATGGAGGCTCTAACAAGCAAACTTATGCTACTGCTGTAAATTTTTAGGTTTTCCCTTGTTACCTCAAAGGTCATGAACCAAGATCAGAAAATGTTATTTAGATCAGAGACTCTTCTCCAAGGCCACAAACATCAACAGGAATGGGGAATGGCAGCACTGGGAGCAACTCTAGGTCAGGTTACTTTCCTAGATCCTTCTGATCAATCTGGTTTCAGGCATAAGTATCATGTAATATAGATTCTGTTTTGAGATCCATAGTTAACTAAAGCCTTATAGTGATGGGCAGGATTATAGTATCCATGTTATTTGTTTAGTTCTATATACATTTTTTACATGGCAATTCTCATTGAGATATAAAAGAACTGAGATAGTTAAGATGAAAACGTACAATCTGTAATGTCCAAAAGGTTCCCTGGATGTTGGGATTGGAGGAAGAAGGTAAATAATGCAACATAATATATTTTTATAAGAACCGTCTTTCAAAATTGCAGTCATTTTTTCATGTGGAGGATGTTTAATTTGGTATTTCTAACAATCCCCTGGATTTCCAAGTGCTATTAGTTTTTTCATTCTTACAGATTTTCTTTCCAGCATTAATCCAAAATTTTATATTTCTAGGAATAGGAGCTGAAGGCCAGAAAGATGTCCTTAGCAATAGCTTTTTGTCTAACTTGTTCTGAGTCATGCTTAAACACAAACACATTTGTTTTCATTTTTTCTTTTTGCCGTTGAATGATGCAATACCATTATCATGACACAATGTCAAAGATAAGCAATGACAGAACAAGCCACCAAGAATACTGAGTTCCTCCTCTTATTTTGTTCTATGCTAACCACTACGGACCACAGCCTTTTACATAATCAATTATGAAATATTAACTTGCATGTGGGAATTACTGCATGACTTGATGATAGTTCAATTCTTTCCTCTTCAAAAGGTGCCAGGGAGTGGTGTTCTAGCTACTTATCCTTGAAGAGATCCATCATATTTAATTTAGTCCTAATTAAGGTCAGATAAGGAATCCTGAGTGAGATCTTTTAGCCCATCACCAATATGCTGATATAGATATCACCTTGCCTCATACCTCATTTTCCACAGAATTCACATTTTATATTTTTTCGATTCTTCCGTCCTTTGCCTAAACCATGGAACTGAATGCAAGTTAACTGGCTGAAGCTCAATCTTGCCAAGACTTAAGAAATGTTAGGCAGCAATGAAAACCTCATGGGAAAGGGCCAAGTAGCTACTTTCTTCTGCACTGAGATAGTTTCCATTCAGATCAAAAATCCTCAGTCTTTAGATTTGGCTGGAGTTTTCTGGGCTTCCGGTTTCTCAACAGCTAATTTGAAGTTTTGAACCCCCAACTCAGCAATGTTCTTACTTATGTGTTAGTTTGAAACAGATGCTTAAACTATGTTCTTCAGCATTTTGCTGAACAGGGATGGACTAAAATGCATGCAAGTTAACCGCATATTTAACTGTATTATCAAATTTGGGTCTTAGCTATCTATCCAAGTACAGGACAGTGAAGGGATGTGGTTGATTATACAACTCTTCCTCAACAGCTTCATGTACAGCAGACTGATGAACCTGCAGCAAGTCCCTAGTCCCCTGCAGCAAGTCCCCAGACCTGCTTCACTGGGTACCTATTCACGAGTGTGAAGGCTGCTCTGACACACCGTAATTACAGTGTGTTGGAGCAGGCTGAATTAATCGAGTCTGCTGGACCACAGTAATTACCACACTCCAGCCAGCCTCCGTGTCTCACATGTCAGCGTCCTCGCGCTTCAAAATGGTGGTGGAGGTGCTTTAGCTCATTGAGCTTTAGTTCAAACGCTCCTGTTGCCATTTTGAAGCACAAGGATGCTGATATAGGAGACTGGCTGGAGTGCAGTAATTACCATGCTCCAGCAGACTCGATTAATTCAGTCTGCTCTGATGCACTGTAATTACAGTGTGTCAGAGCAGCCTCCACGCTCGTGAATAAGTACCCAGTGAAGCAGGTTTGTGGACTTGACACAGGGCAGGGTCTGCTGCAGGGGACTGAGGACTTGCTGCAGGTTCCTCAGTTTGACTGTACATGAGGCTGTAAAGCAACACTTGTATAATCAAACATATGCCTGCACTGTCCTGTACGTGGAGGAATATGGTACACCCAATAGACTCAGAAAGGGATACTACCCACAATGGACTCAGAAAAGGCACTTTTACATCTGCTCCGGGGGATAAGGGGCAGTGACCTACACAATACACCGATACGCGAGACACTGATACACAAGACGCGGCACTACTTTAATTAGAGCAGCTCTCAAAGCTGCTGTAATTAAACTGCTGTCCCCCACCTACTCCTGGAGCACATGTAAAAATGCCTTTTTTGAGTCCAGTGTGGGTACTGTATTCTTTCAAACATGCCTAGAGGCAACACTTTCTAAGCTCTGTTGAACAAAAGGATGCGGTTGTCGCTCATTCTTAAACAGGCATCATGAAGTAGTAGAGGAAGCTAGCCATGACCTTCCCCTCCAGCATACCCCCAACTGGCCCACACACAAGGTATACAGCTCTTCCTTCCAAGCTGTCATAGTTGCTGTCCTGCTTCTAGCTCCAATATATAAATGTGGAAGTCACTGATGAAGCTGAGGTGACTTCTACAATTACTTGACAAATGTTGTTGCGTACCACTGCCTACTAGGAAATGTATGTATGACCCTCAATGTAATTACTATACTCTGCATTCTGGAATGTCAATGACTAGTGAGTGTTCATGTTCTTGAGAAATATTGAGATTAGAAACTGTTCCTAAGGGCTTTTTTTCTTCCTTATTCTAAATAAAATCAGAGTGCATTGTTTTGTATTTTAGCTTTCTTTAATTATAAGAGAAAAGTAGTGGCAAACTAACATACACCAAGCGCTCAATTACAAATAATGTCACCTTTAGGAAAAATAACACCCCTGATTGGTTCTGCAAAGTACAGCTAAATCACTTATGAAAGCATAACAGAGAATAATTTCCAAATGGATTTTTCACTCAAGATAGCACTATGTGCAATCCTGTCAGCTCCTATACTTTATTTTGACCTGCTTTGTAAAAGGATATGCAGAACTGCACAATGTAATGTCAGCTTGCATTAGGTTGGTGGCAATGATAAGCTCTCATTATTCAAACTGTGTTTCTACTGGCATGTTCTATTTATACCTCCACTTCTTTACTGAGGATTTCGAAGTACCAATTCCTTTGTAAAACAGTATACTTGGGGCAATTTTTTTTTACATGACCTTTGAAAAGGGCTATCAACAATGTAATGTTGCATGCTATCTAAACAAGTATTCCAGAATTTTTAAAGTCATTTTTAGGTTATGACAATTTTAGGAATTATGACAACATTGTGATCCAAAGAGAAGTGTTGAGTATATTGTGGAATTGGCAATTTTGTTATAATAATTCAATGTTTCCCTTGTTTCTGTTTTATAATATCCAAAATCTTGCTTATTTGGATGATCAAAAGACTAACACTGAAATAAATGCTATGGTTTTCTATATATATTTTCAACCAAAATACTTACTTGTATAACATCACATTGTCCTTATTACTGCTTATTTGTTAACTAACAGAGAAAGGAAAAACCATGGGGAAAAGGTTGCTTGATTTAGTACATTTTAGTAGATTGTAAAAACTGAGTAGCAATACTGTTCATGTTGAATAATACAGCATATAGTCTACTAGATGATCCACAACAAAATCCTCCATAGTATAGTGACCTTCCTAGAATTACTTCATTAGGGTGGATTGAATTGCTATCCTCCATCAAAATCCATGCCAGAGTAACACAGCTGTAGAAGTATTATCAACTCAGTCTGTCTTTTAAACATTTAAAAAAAATATTGTTCTGGAGCAGACTTCAATTTTTTTCCAGGACATGTTTATGTGGACCTAACTAGCTCCTCCTCCAGGGATTAGACTATGACTTTTGTCAGGGCTAGATATACAGAGCAACATGTAACTGTACTGCCCCAGGTGCAGACCAGAATAAAATATGATTTGGAAAGAGGCAAAGTAGTTATCATCCAATAGCAAACTACTTCCATCTCTACACTAGTTCAGCTCTGCTGCCCAGTGCATGGAGAAGCTGAATAATGGGCTTGCTCATTCTTCAATCATTTCCTGCCCACTAGGGCTCAGAGAAAAAGGGGATAGCAGCCCAGAGGATCCTACTGTCCTCCGCCTGTGCAAGAACAGTGATGTGAATAGTCTATTCAAAGAAGCAGTGAGGTGCCTGAAACTTTAATCTGCTGCATGGATATACAGGGCAAATGAGAATCTTGCCTGTGATGATTAACGAATCACAGTTGGAAATCAAACCATTCAGTACTGGATAATTTACTATAAATGCCCTCTGAATTTACACCTTGGCACTCCCACCCTTTCTCTGCAGGCGCTCTTTTGTTGGTTCAGTCAGCATCAATGGTTCCTGGATAACAGCTGCCACATATTTTTTTCCGAGTAGTTCAACTTCCAGTTTCTGTCCAGCTTTGCTTAGTTCTGTGGGGATATACGCAAAAGCCAAGCTTTGCTGGGTGCTATAGCTGTAACTGCCAGATGTGGTATTACCAACAACCTGAAAAACACACAAATATTTATCTTTAATGGGGTTTTAAAAAAGTCTACACAGGTTACATACTAGATTCTACCTTTACAAACATGCCACCTTTTTAACAATTTACTATAAATAGGGTTTTTATATATAGTTAAATATACCTTGTCTTATGTATGTCACCGTTCATACCATTTTGGGCCATCAGCAGATTCTCTTCAGCTGAATTTCTTACTCCAACAAGGCCAATGGAAAATCATAAGGTTTCTTAAATTCCTAATACTTTTTTTTCCCACCTGAATAAACACTGTTCACGTGTCAAATTCATGCTAGATATTTCATTAGCTGTTAAGGGACGATGTACATATTTAAGAGGCCTGACAGCCTAAACTTTGATTTTCATTTTGTTCTTGCTTTTTTTCTAAGCAGTAATTTTCAAATATACTGCAAGGAGAATAGAACATTTGCAGGTTAATATAATGGTTATAAAATGGGAATATAATGCTGTAGGTCTTTTCCATTTCTGATTTATGTTATTCTATAGTATTTCTAATTCTTATGTAAAATTAATCTGCCATGCTACCTGGAAATTAATCAATTACATCATAGCTTCAAACAGTCCTGTTCCAAGAAAAAACAAACTGTCCTCTTCCTCCCCAAAATCTCTTTCTCTCTAAGTACCATATCCAAACAGGGCGTTGGTAATCATGGTCTTCCACAGATCTCTTCTCTTTGAGGCATACAGAATTTCTAGTGTTGATACATTCTAGGCCTGTGCAAGTAGGCAGGTATTCGATCCGGCTTCAGATCCAGCCGCTTTGGATGCCAGCAATCCGATCCGGACCTCCAGACTGGGTTCCCACTTCGATCCGGCCGAAGTGGCTCCAAAGCTTCGGAGCCGCCTCAGAGATCCGGCCATAGGGTATAATGGGGAATCAATGAAATATCTGTAACTTTGTTGTTTACTGTCTGATTTCGGTGAAACTTGCAGGAGTGGTACCCTCTGCTGATATTATGACGCCTGCCAAGTGTCAAGAAGATAGGTGCAGGGGTTTGGGGGGAACTGCACCCCAAATTCTTGAAAGCAACACTCACGTCACATGTATATGTTACACCACAGGGGGGTTGTGGCAGTGCACGGTGTGCCTGCCACTTGCAACCAGTGGGTTGCGTAGCCCCGGTGTGAGGGGGCAGTAGTGAGAGGCCCCGGTGGGAAGGGGGCCACCAGTGAGGATGGTCCTGGGCATGACCTAAAACTGCACCCTGCCGGGAGAGGGTGGTCTGGTGGGGCTCCCAGTGGTGCAGGAGCCCCCAGGAAATGCCAGGCCAGTGATCACCCCGGTGAAAGGCGGATCGGGGCGCCTTAACCCCTAGCTCCCACCACCACCGGGTGGGTGACCCCTGAGTTGGATGAGGGCCGAGAGGGCCAGTGTTATGAGGGCCGAGAGGGCCAGTGCTGTGAGGGGCCCAGAGAGGGCGGACCCCGAGAGTGGCAGTGATGTGGGCGAGGTGCTGCGGTTGCTCCTAGGAGGAAGGGAGTAGCGGCACGGTGAGGCCCAGTGTTAGTGAGTGGCTAGAGAGACCCAGCCCGAAGGGGATAGTACCCTCGACTGGCCCATGCTGGGGCCAGAACCAGTGAGGGTCAAAATGGCCGGGGGCCCACCGTGAGGGACGCCCAAGAGCTGGGGGCCTGGGGTCCTGACTGGCCTTGAGGTGGGCCAGGGCTAGGTAGCCAAAGGTTCTGGGGGAACCACACCTGAGAGGGGAACAAGGCTTCGGGGGGGGTGAGGTAGCCCAGATGACGGCGGAGTGGCCACCTGAGTAGAGAAGACCATAGTGGGGTCTTGTGTGGAAGATTCTGGGGCACAGTGCAGGGGCCGGTGAGGAAGAACACCGTGATGCCATCTGCGAGGCTTGGGCTGCGGTATTAGGGGAGGTCAGAGCCGCAGACCGCCCCTTGGCATCGGGGCATTACAATGGGCAGCCTCCTGCTTAATTATCATCTTAATTGAACTCATTATCATCAAAGGCGTGGCCGGCGAGATAAGCAGGCGGTTGCCCAGAGACAGGTGGGCGGGCCATGAAGAGCTCGGCCCTGAGTAGGCCTGCTGTCACGGTGACAGGCGGGCGGGCCACAGAATTCGGCCCCGGGAGGCCCCCTGTCACAGGGGTGAAAACTCCAGGGGTGGTAGCCCCCGGTGAGGCCAAGAAGCCTGCCAAGTCTCAAGAAGATCGGTGCAGGGGCTTGGGGGGAACTGCACCTCAAACTGCTGACAGGAAAAACTCGTGACATAGATGACCGTGTGCGCGCTAAGGCGCAACAGGCTGAAAAGTGCAGGGGTGGTGGCCCCTGCTGAGGCCACAAAGCCTGCCAGCTATCAAGGAGACAGGTGCAGGGGGGTCTGGCTTCTGGGGCCCTGCACCTCTGACTCCTAACAGCCAAAACTCATGATGTGGGTGGGTGCTTATGTGGCTGCATCTGTCTTGGCGTACAGGGGGGTGAAATCTACTGCAGGCCTGGGTGCTGGGCATTGCCAGGTCATGAAACCTGCCAGCTGTGTGTGTGCCTCGCTGGGGGATTCTGGCTTCTGGGGCCCCGCACCTCTGGCTACTAACAGGGAAAACTTGTGATGTGGGTGGGTGACACTGTGTGTGTGTTAAGTTGTGCTCTTCCTGGAGCTGGGGCCTCTGCACAACACAGCAGTGTGCCCCAGTGAAGCCTCCTCCTCCCCTATAGCCTCACTCCTGGTCCACCACTTTACATGACAATAGGTAAAATAACTTAGCTAGCTCAATACCAGTAGCAGCAGCATCAAAGGTACTGTAGCAGGGCACAAAGGTGCCCTGCTCCTAGAAGAGCAGAAACTGCCTGGGGGAAAAGCCCAAAGAGAGAGAGATAGAAGCCCAGGTGCAGGTTACCAGGGCAACAAGCCAGAGGGTAAATCAGCCTGCACCTGCGCATGGTCAGCTGACTGGAAGGGGCAAGGCTCTGGGCCCACATAAACACCAGGACCGGGCCCAGGGAGGGCAGTGCATTGCCAGCAGTCTAGGGGAAGGAGCTCTCCCAGGGCAAGCAAAGGGGGAAAGGCCTGTCTGTAGGAGCAGCTTCCAATACTGTTAAGGGATGAAGCATATTCCCCTGGTAGGGTTTGAATGAAGTTATAGCTGAGCAGCTTGAATTTATGTTACAGCCCAGGGCCTTGTGTTTTGTTTATTGTTGTATAAGACCGGTGGTTTGGGTGAATCTATTAGGGGATGGCAGAGGCCTCATAGGGGACCCACGCCAGAGAGGGCGCAGCATTTGGGGTGCACAGGCCCCAGCGCCAGAGAGGGCGCAGCACTTTGCGGTGCGTGGAGTGAGACAGGGCTGCGGAGAGCCAAGCACCAGTTTGGTGCGGAGCGAGACAGGGCTGCGGAGGGCCCAGGGAGGACAAGGGGGGCCAAATTATAACAAGGCCCAGACCAAACAATGTCAGTATCATCAGTGAGGCTTGGGGCATGGTAAAGGGGTGGTTGGAGCCATGCATAGCCTGTAAGTCTAGGGTGCCCCAAAACACCCATTGTGACATCTATCTTGGAGTGGGACCCACCAGGGGTCCGGAAACCCATGGGGTCCAGAGAGTCCATCAAGACCATGTCCAAGAGGACTGAAAGGCAGCCTCCCTATCAATCATTCGATCAAAGATGTGGCGGGTGAGAATCGAGGGTGCCCATTGAGCCAACTTGGCATAGTAAGGGGGCCCTGGGGAGATCACGGCCATCCTGCAGGACTCCATCCCATGACAGGTACCCAAACAGAACTGTCACACAGCCTTTCTTTTTATAAAGGAATTAACAGCAAGAAGCAAAAATGTTGTGTTGTGTTGGACTTATGATGTTACTCCTGGTGTGTGATGGCTGGGCAATTAGCATTAGGGGCTATAGGCTCTACAGGCAGGATAGGGAAGGAAGGAAGGAAGGAAGGTAGTGTGGCGCTCTATGTCAAAGAGCAATACACATCCTTTGCCAGCAAAATGGGGTCAGAGGAGGGGCAAGCTGAAGTGCTCTGGGTCAAGATACAAGGGGGTTGTGGGGAGAGGGATTTAACAGTGGGGGTCTACTACAGACCCCCAACCAAGGGGAGGAGCTGGACCAGGAATTTTCGGGCCAGCTTGCAGAGGCACTTAAGGCAACGGATGTAGCTGTCATGGGTGATCTAAATTACCCGAACATCTGCTGGGAGGAGCAGTCAGCCAGGTCGGACCGTTCCAGGAGGCTCCTGGCCGAGATACAGGACCTCCACTTAACCCAGGAGGTGCACAGTCCCACCAGAGGAAATGCCCTGTTGGACCTGGTCCTGGCCACAGGCGATGATCTGGTAAGGGGGCTCTGGGTCCTTGACCACCTGGGTGATAGTGATCATCGCTTGCTGGAATTCATCATCCAGCGCAGGGTGACAAGGGCCTGCAGCAAGGCGGTAGCCCTAGACTTCAAGAGGGCCAACTTCAATGAGTTGAGATTGGTTGGAGAGGCGCTGGGGTTCTCAAGGGCAGGGGAACTCAGTGCCCAAGATGAGTGGTTGTTCCTTAAGGAGACGATACTCAGGGCCCAAGGGGTGACAATCCCAACAAGAAGCAAGGGGGGCAAGAGTGCCCAAAAGCCTCCCTGGCTCACCAAGGACATCTGGGAATTCCTGGTTGCCAAAAAGGCGGTGTACACCTGGTGAAAGGGGGGGCTATCTCCAAAGAAGAGTACACCTCCACTGCTCGGGCCTGTTGGGGGGCTGTTAGGAAAGCTAAGGCGGACATAGAGCTAGGACTAGCGTCCAAGATCAAAGATAATAAAAAGTCCTTTTTCAAATATATAGGGAGGATGAAGAAGGCACTGGGAAATGTGGGGCCCCTGCGAGATACGCTGGGCAATCTGGTGGTTGCGCCAGAGGAGAAGGCAGATCTCTTTAACAAATTCTTCACCTCTGTTTTCTTGTGCAGGGACCGGGACTCCCCCACCATGTTTCAAGATGGACTCGAGGGGAACGCCTCCAGACCTAAGGTTGAGGAGGACTGGGTTAGAGTGCTTCTGGAGGAGCTGGACGTGTTCAAGTCAGCAGGTACATATGCTCTCCACCCCAGGGTGTTGAGGGAGCTAGCAGAGGTTATTGCTGGGCCCTTGGCATGGCTTTACGAGTGCTCATGGTGCTCGGGCCAGGTGCCAGATGATTGGAAGATACCCAATGTGGTCCCCATCTTTAAAAAAAGGGAGGAGGGAGGACCCGGGCAGCTATAGGCCCGTCAGTCTTACCTCAATCCTGGGGAAACTCTTTGAGAAAATCATCAAGGAGCACATCTGTGATGGGCCGGCATCAGGGATGATGCTCAAGGGCAACCAGCACGGTTTCATTAGGGACAGGTCATGTCAGACCAACCTGATTGCCTTTTACGATCAGGTCACAAAAGCATTGGATGCAGGTGTCACTGTGGATGTAGTCTTTCTGGAAATAGAGGTGTCAGGGGGTGAGTGACAGCCTGGAGGTGGGGGTAGGGTGGAAAGGGGGATGTAGCAGTGCAGGTATAAGTGCAGATGTGCCTGGGGTGTCAGATGTCTGGCAGGTCGCAGTGTGCCAGAATTGCACTGTGTATATGGAGTCCATGAGTTTCTGTACCTACTACCTAGGAGACTAAGGAAATGCAATTCATAGGCCCAGCTCTGAAAAGTGGTTTGTACATTCAAACAAGCACCTAACCTCATCATCAGAACTGAAGCCTGATCCTGAGAGGGAACAAATTACAATGCAAACCACTTTTCAGAGCTGGGCCTATGAACTGCACTTCCTCAGCCTCAATAGGGACATGTTCTTCCCCTGCTGGCTGGTGATGCAGTTAGTGCCCCCTCCAGCTGAGAGCGGGGCATTACTAGGCTTTTAAAAAACTCAAAACAGGATATTGATGCAGATGGAGTGAGGAGGGTGGCACTCAGTCCATCTGCAGGTGGAGCTTGGGGAACCCCAGCAGCGGGAGGTTCATCTTTAGGAACACCAGCTGCTCCACCAAGCAGAATCCAAGCAGGTGAGGTGGGGCATCACAACATCCCCAGCAATGCTGAACACCCTCTCGCTTGGAACACTGGTTGGTGGACAAGACAGATGTTGCTGGGCACCCATGGCCAGATCTTGCCACATCTGGCTGCAGCTTGCCCAGTAAGCCAAGAGGTCATGTTCGAGTGGCTCCACATCCTCAGCAAGATAGGTAGCCACTGAAGCCTTGGTGCTACCTGCCCAAGGCTGGGGCCTGGTGTGTTTGGACCCCATCATTGAAGCCATGCCCATGGCCCACATTGGCAGTGGCTGGTGTGGAGAAGACTGACTGGTGCTGGTGCTGGCGCCAGTGCTGGGACTGCTGGACCGGGAAAGTGGATCCCCCAGCCTCTGCACTTTGGCCTCCCCTTGCCTCTGCGCTTCGGCCTCCCTGACTTTGTTGACCAGCATCTGCGTCCAGTGATCGAGAGTTTTGGTGCTGCCAGTGCACATGCTCCCCTTCACCCTCAGGTCGCACATGCCCACTGTCATGTGGACCATACTGGACCGCAAAGGATCTAGCCATCTCCTGATGCTCTCCTTCAGCCGCCTCACCAGTGCCCGCACGTCTGGTAACAGTGGCCTGCCCCAGCCAGGAACATTGATCCCCTGGAACTTCTCCATTTGGTTCTCCAGTTCCCTCACTAGGGGGATCACCTGGCTGAGGAGGGCACTGCCAGTGCTAAGGGTCTTGGTGGCCTCGAGGAAGGGCTTGAGGACCACCAAGATCTGGGAGATGGTACCCCACTCAGCTCTGTTCAGGGGGCCGCTGATACCAATCTCCCCAAGCAAAGCCATCTCATGGATGGCCTTCTGTTGCTCCACAAGCCTTTCGAGCATCAGGTATGTGGAGTTCCACTGAGTCTCCACATCCTGCATGATTCTGTGCTGTGGGATGCTCAGCTCTGCCTGTTTCTCCCACAGCATCTCGCCCCCCTTGAGGCTGCGGTGGAAGTAGCCTGCCACCGTCCTGCATTTCAAAATCAGCTGGCTTGTAGCAGTAGTGGTGGTGGTGCTGTCACCGGCAGCCCTGTCCCCCTCCAAGGCATCCCTCACTATGCAGCCTGTGTGCCACACAGCGGATACCAACAAAATTGGCATCACGGACAGCCTTTACTATATTGGCCCTGTTGTTGGTGACCATGAACCTGCAGGTGAGCTCAGCCTGCTCAACAAGCCATCCCTGCAGCATACAGTTCATGGCCCCCATGATCTCCCTTGCCATGTGGGACTCATCCAGCACCTCGGCTTGCAGTAGAGCCCACCGATGGCCTGACTGATTGCACCAGTGCCCTGTGAGGGAGAGGTAGGCATGATTGCCACCCTGGCTGCTCCAGATGTCAGAGGTGAAGTGCAAGGCTACCTGCAGCCCTGCCTTGCGCAACTCCTCCCTCAAGTACTCCTTGCATGCCTCATACAGGGAGAGCACCACTGTCTTGCTAAAGGTGGTGCATGTGGGCACTTTGTAAGATGGGGCCAGAAGAGCTACAAACCACCTGAACCCTGGCTGCTCAACTAAGGGGAAGGGCTGGCTATCCAGAGCAAGCATCTCCCCAATGCTCTGGGTGATTTTGCTTGCCTTGGGAACATACCCCCCTTTCTGTCCACCTTTCCCCCTTTCTGTCCACCTTTCCCCCACTGGTCCGAGCTGGCCTGCCTCTGCTTTGGGGGGAAGGGGGCTTTGGAGCAAGTGGGGGACTTCCTTTTCAGCACGCTCACACTGTTTCCAGGCTGAGCAGGAAGAAGGGCAAGGGGGTGCTGCTTCCTCAAATGCATCAGCATTGCCATGGTGGAAAAGTGTTTCATATGCTTGCGACAGCTCATGTGCCTTCCGCAGTGCTGGCAGATGGTAAACCTGGGATCGTCTACCAGCTCAAAATGCTCCCACGCTACACTACTCCCCTGCTTCTGGGTTGAGGGTGAGGATCCTGCTTTATCCCACTTCTCAGCAGGCTCAACAGCAGGAGGAGCTGCCCCAGCTGAGCCACTTGCCTCCACAACCCCAGCCTCCTCCAAGGTGCTGCTTTCTGGAGGAGACCTGGGTCTAGGGGAAATTTGAGGGGCATGGAACACAAACTGATTCCACCTCAGTCCCCAGAATTTCTTGAGCCAGTGTGCTTAGCATCCCTGGTTCCAGCTCCAGCTTCTCCTCTGGCAGTGGGAGGCTCATGCTGAGAGATAACAATGGGGTGGAGGAGACAGTGATTCCACTGCTGGTGCCTACTTCTGGACTGAGGGGAGGTGGTACAGGTGCAGGGACATCAGGTGCAGACACTGCTCCCACCTCCTTGCTTCCACTGGCAGCACTGATATCATGGCTGCTTGGGAAGAGACTGCATCTATGTTTGGGGGGGAGGGCTTGCAGCTCTAGCTGTCCCCCTACCCCCTCTCCCTCCCCTGTCAGAAAACCTGGCACCTGTCTTTCCATCACACTTCATATTAATCTTTCCTATGCCGCAAAAGGTCTGTGTGTGTGTGTGTGTGTGTGTGTGTGTGTGTGTGTGTGTGAGACTCCTTTTGTGTTGTGTGTTTTATTCCCTCTGTTGCATGCGTGCACTGGACTCTTCTTTGATTGTTTGCTTCAGTGTTAAGAGCTATGTAAAAATTGTGTGCTGTCTGTCATCTTCTCCTATGAATATCTGATTTTTCTTCTTATATATATATATATTGTGTGTGCGCGCCTCCCTGCACGGTGATGGATCACGCTGGCAGAGAAAACACAGCTTTCTTTTTTCAACGTTTCCACAAAAAAAAAAAGAGCAAATATAAATTGAAAGAAATTAACTGAATAGTACTGAGATGCTAAGTTAAGCTAAGTCCTATCCAATCCTTTCTAACAACAAAAAGGAGCAGGCAAGTTCAACTACTGAGTGAAGTAGCCAGGCTGTCTTCTAGGGTACCTTTCTCATGCAGTTCCCAAGAGGGAACAAGCTTGCAAAAGGCACAGCACGCCTCCAAAAAGAGGCTTTTATGCTGTTTCTAGGTCCCTCCCCCCACACACTTGTCATTAGAAAGGCAGCCAGAGAGAGATCCTTCTCACTGGCTACCTACACATATTGGTATTCCCCGTCTGCTCTCCCCCCCACTCTCCCTCCCTCCCTCCCCCGTTCTCCCTCCCTCTTCTAAGTTTCACTTTAAGCCTCCAAAGCTTATCCGAAACATCCGAAGCTTTTCCGAAGCGCTTTGGACAGCCTGAATGAGCCAGCGCTTCACTCCGGGCATGCTGCTTCAGATGCTGAAGCGTCTGAAGCAGCCCTGGATCCAAAGTGCGATCCAAAGCCTCGCACAGCCCTAATACATTTATCCATTTAAACAGATGTTGATTTATGTCAAGAGTCTGTCTTCCATGATCCTTCTTTCCTTCAATCTTTCCAGTTATGACCAGATTTTCAATTTCCTCCTTCCTCATAACGTGTCTGTGAAACTCCAACTGTCTCTTTCTGAAGTTGATCAGCAGCTTCCTCCTGCAGCCTGTTCTTAACAAAATATCCTTATTTGAAATGTGACTTGTTCAACCTACCTTCAAGATGCACCTTAAGAACCACATCTTGCTTGCTTCAATTCTCTTTTCCATACTTGACAATACTGTCCAGCATTCTGATGCATACATGACTACTGGTATAACAAAGCAATATAAAACTCTTAACTTTGTTAACATAGAAATGTTACTATTTGTCAATATCTTTTTCATTTTCAGAAATGTGTCTTTTGCCATCCCCATTCTTCATTTTATTTCATGATCACATTTACCATCTGATATTATTCAGCTTTATTGATTTGCCTTATTTGTTCCTTTTCCACTTTGATGTTGCATACAGGAATCATCTTCTTCTGCATAATTACCATATATTCTGTTTTTCTACTTAAACCTTTCTTCTTGCTTTCACTAACAATTTTATCTAGAATTCCTTGCAGCTTCTCTTCTGATTCAGCTCTTAAGACTGCATCATCAGCATAACTCAAGTTGTTCAAATTTTATCCGCCAATGATCCGCCCTGGTAAATTCTCAATTTCCCTCAGTTTTTTCTCACTGTACAAGTTGAGTAAATCAGGTGAAAAAGCTCTTAATTTGGATAAAATCACTTAATTTACTTTCTATCTTCACTGCTGCAGTTTTGTCCCAATAGAGGTTTCTTAAAATTCTCATGTCTTTATCATCAATATCCAGTTCTTCCAGCATTTTCATTAACTCCTCATGCTTGACTCTATCAAAAGCTGGTATAATCAATAAAACACAAGAAAATATTTTCCCTCATTTCTATTGCCCTTTCCAAAAGCATTTGTACCATGAAGATAGCATTTCTTGTACCTCGATCTTCAACAAAACTACATTGAAGGTTTTCAATCTCTGGTCTTATTCTACTTCCAGCTCTCAACATCAACACCTTTAATAGGATCTTTGTCACATGGCTCATTAAACTGACAGTTCAATGCAGTTCACATTCAATGACTCCCAAGTCTTTTGGGGAGTTCAATAAAGATAGATTTACTGAGGTCCTCAGGTATTTCTCCACCTTCATAAATCTCACCGATAACAGTTGTTAACTTTTCTACACCAAATTCTTCCAAACATTTTTATTTGTTCTGCTGCAATCTGGTCCTATAGCTTAATTGGTTTTCCTGGGTTTGACATTAAACTGCATCCAGCAGGTGGATATTTTTAACTGTTAGGGTAATAGTGAAACAAATACTTTCTAGCTACTGCAGTCTCTGGGTCACCCTTAGACAAGGCATTGAATCCATCAGCCTCCCTTACCAGGGTTATGGTTGAAGCTGTTGGGAGCGCAGGATGGTGGATCATTTCATCTTGCAAATGCCTGGTGCAACAATATAGAAGACTTGCTCAAGTTAGCTGAGCACTGCAACCTGCAGCAAGAAGTGGCAACCTACTACAGTATTTTGCCAAGCATAATCCATGGTCTTTCAAAAATTAAGAAAACCACACAACAGCATGAAGGGGGTCCCTGACAAAAGGTGAGGAAACCTCACCCGGTAAGGATAGTCATGTGTGACAGGTGACTCCTTACCATCAGCATGCTACTGTCCACATTCCGAAGACAGGAATCAAAGTGGCAATGGGGAATGTGGGTACTCTATATCAAATGAGGAAATTGCATAACTTCAAACATGAAATGAGGAGAATAAAGATCAACATTCTAGATCTGTGTGAAACACATTGGAAAAAGGTTGGAATTATTGTTTCAAAAGATGTCAAGATCATTATTCAGGAGGTCAGATGCACAAAACAGGATTTGGATTGATTTTTGGATGAAGAAACCTCAAAATCTTTGCATGGTTTTTGGGCAATATCGGATAGAGTAATGCTTGTGAAAATAAAGGCTAAACCTTTTAACATTGCAATAATAAAAATCTACGCACCAATAGCTGAAAGTGGGGAAGAAGACATTGATCATTTCTGTGAAGAAAAGCAATGCAAACCTCAAGAAATGGTCATAGTGATGGAAGATCTAAATGCGAAAGTTGGTTGTGAATGAGTGCGTAATATTGTTGGACCTCATGGAAAATGAAAGAGGAGAGAGATGGATTTTGATTGATGTGTTGCAAAAGATCAAGTCATTATGAACACATGGTTTGAACATCACCCAGGAAGAAGGTATACATGGAAAAGTGCTGGAGATAACGTTAGAAACCAGATTGATCACATCATCGTCAACAGAATATTAAGGAATGCAATTCAACAATCAAAAACTTACTCAGGGGCTGACTGTGGAAGTGATCATGTACCTGTAGTATGCACCATCAAGATAAGGTTGAGGATACTTAAGAAACCAAAAGCAACAAAGAAGCTTGATTATTTGATTCTAATGGAAAAAGATTTGATTAAAGAAAGGTACACAGTTGCAGTCAAAAATCATTTTCAAGAACTTGAAGATAAAGGATAGGGCTGTGCGATATGGCATCATTCTGTTTCACCTTGAGTTTCAAAGTTTGCACAGAACAGCATTTCATATCGAATTTCATTTTGATTCAAAACAGCTGTTCTGTTCTTCCTCAAAACAGTAGAGCTGTTTCAACTGTTTTGATGTTTCGCTAGATCAGCCGTGCACAGGGAGTCAGCCCAGCTGGGTGGACTCCCCATCCCCTGTGCTAGATCAGGCCGGAGATGAGAAGTGAGATTGGGCCGGTGGTGATCTAGCACAGGGGATGGGGAGTCAGCCCAACTGGACTGTATGACTGCCTGGCCTCAAACAGCCATTCGCATGCTGCCTTGGCGTGGACGGTCGGTGACGGACGTCCTGAAGTTTCTTGCAGACCCTGAGGTAGATGTTTATCACCAAGGGGGCCACCACCAAACTTGCCTACCATGACTTTCAATGTAACTTCAGTGGGGGGTGGGGGTAACCCGCCAGGGGCTCCTCAGTGGTGGATAGTCCGCCAGAAGGCCGTCCGTGGGGCTCCACCTCCCCTACACCCCAGCCTCACGCCAACCTCGGCGGGTCACTGGATCTTACTGGCCATTCCTCCAATGCCACTGTACTCTTGACTCCGACGTTCTCTTAAGTCTTGTGTCCCCCAGCACTTTCTCCTACGATGGCCTAGCAAAACCACTATCTAGCCTCAGCTGGGCCTCCTCCTGCCCTAAGCTGCCTCAAGCCAGGAACTGAGGGACCAAACAGCAAATAACATAAGAAGAAAAAAAAAAAAAGGAAAGAAAAAAAGGGAGGACAGAAAGGAGCCGTCCTGCCAGCGCCTCTATCCTGTGCTTTCTTCCCTTTTTACCGGGACTTTCCTCATTAGGAGACTTAGTCCACTGGCGTTGTCTCTCCTACCACACAACCCCTCCAAAAGGGGGAAAAGGGGAAAAAAAAAAAAAAAAAAGGAACAAACGGAAATTACGAATTGGGGAGAGTTCGCCTGGCTACCTTCCCAACCCTTCAGTTAGGATATGGAGGAGCCTCCTTGTCACTGTCTCCACGATCCCTTTGTCTTCATCCCCATCAGCAGTGTCCCACACCTGGTACCTGGGCACTCTCTGGGGAATGATCCATCATCTGGCCAGGGGTGACTAAAGCTTCTCTTTCTGGGCCGTTACTCCCCTCACGCTGCTGAATGCGGCTCGCAGAGTCGCCCTCCTCCAATGTCATCTGAGGCGTCCCACTTCCTACACCCCACGGTCCTTCCTGGTCCAGTCGGCCGCTGCTTGCGCTGTGGGCTACTGTCACGTCTGTTACTGCCCTGCCAGGCTCTCTCTCCTTTGACTCCCACCAGTCTCTGCTGGTGCAGAAAGCCTTCTCTGACTGTTCTGCCTCCCGGGCACACCAGCCTCTGCTGGTGCAGAGAGCCTCTGCTGGCTCTCCCTCCTCCCGAGCACACTGGTCACAGCTGGTGCAGGGAGCCTCCGCAGGCTCTCTCTCGTTCCGGGTACGTCTGCTGTTGTCGGTGCTGAGTCTCCCCACCAACTCTCCCCCCTGCTCTCCACTGGTGATCCTCTTTATTCCCACCGGCTGGTGATTGCCGATGACATCACCGGCTGACCTCAGCTGAATAAAGGTGTGGCTTACAACCCACGTGAGTTCCCTCCTTCGCTCCGGCTGCGTCGTGAGCCCTGCTGTAGGTAAGTGGTTTTTTTTTATTATTTCTTTCCCTTTCGTGCGTGGTCTTCACCCTAGGGGCCCCCAGTGTGCGGATCAGGGCTCTTTCTGATCGCCCCCATGACAGACTGATTTCCCATCCCCAACACTACGGTCGAAATGTTCTCATTATGTTTCAAGGCTGTTTTGATGCCCTTTGTTTCATTCCAATTTTGCTGTTTCAACCTCGAAATGAGTCAAAACAGTGTTGAAATGAAACGGCCAGCAAAATTTCGCATAGCCCTAATGGAGGAAATATGTCAAACTGGGAAATTTTCAAAGAAGCACTGGTTGAAACAGCCAAGGAGGTTATTCCAGCAAAAGTAAGGCAAAAGAAACAGAAATGGATGGCTGAAAACATTCTTGAACTTATGGAATAAAGAAGGAGGATGAAAACCCGTAGTATGGAAGAGTATAAGAAACTGGACAAAAGAATTTGATCAAGGTGCAATGAAGAAAAGGAAAAATGGCTTAATGAAAAACATACAAAAGGATAAAGATGTTACATCAATGCATAGGAATATCAAAGACATCACAGGCAAAGGAGGATGTACTGCTAGGGGATGTATAAAAGCCAAGAATGGCGATATAATTATGGAATGAGAACAAGTATTAAAAAGATGGACACAGTATATTGAACAGTTATTTCACGATGGTCAATAAGAAAAGCCATCTATTAAGAAGAACATGGACGCTTTTAAAATTCTTAAATCTCCACAGAATACAAATTAATATTATACTCCTGAAGAATGAATTTTAGTTTCTTGTAATATGATGTGCTGGGTGAAGTGGTAGTTTGTAGTGTCTTACTATAGATCAAGGGCATGAGTTTGAGCGCTGCACTAAAGGATGACTTCAGCTGACCAAACTATAAGTCAGAACCTGGTTATTTAAATCAGGGAGTCAAAAGCAGCCAGACATAACACTAACTATGCCACTATCTTATATGTAGAGACCTACCAAATTAGCAATTTCGTGATTTTCACGGAAACCACAAATTTTGTCAGTCTCCACAAAAAAGCCCAATCCCCATGAAAAGGTGCTAGGACTGCGAAAAGGTGCAAAATTGGAGAAGGAGCAGGGGACAAGAAAAAAAAAAGCTGCAAAACAGAAAAGGACAAGAAGCCCTGGTGTCCTAAAGCATAGGGGGAGAACAAATCGGAGGCTGAGCCCCTGATGTAGGCTCAGTCCAGGAGCCAGCCAAGGGCCAGCCTGGGATCCTGCAAAGAAGCCTGACTTCCCCCCACCCCTTTTTTTTTTTGCATTGCCTTGCATTGCAAATGCCCAGCCTGGTGCTGCTTGCCTGCCCGCCTGCCAAAGAGCTGCCTCCCCTCGTGTATGCTCAAGCCCACAGAAGCCATTAACCTTGTCCTAGACTGCTTGCTAATGCAGCAATCCTCTGATTGATCCCGTGGAAGCCATTAGTTGCCACATTAGCAAGCAGTCTAGGGCATGGTTAATCGTGTCTGTGGGTTTGATCAAGCTCATGGAAGCCATTAACTGTATCCTAGACTGCTTAATAATAATGTGGCAATTAATGACTTCCTGGGGCTTGAACAGGGGATTGCCATGTTAGTAAGAAGTCTAGGGTGTGGTTAGTAGCTTCTATGGCCTCGATGAAGCCCGTGGACACCATTAACCACGTCCTAGACTGCTTAATACTGTGGCAATTAATGGCTTCCGCAGGCTTAATCCCCTGATCAAGCCCAGGGAAGCCATTAATTATGGTGTTAACAAATCTGTTTGGGGCCATCTGTCAACCTCTGGGGAGGGGTGGGACTTCCAGGGCCCCTTGGCCAATCAGAAACATGGGAGGGCCCACACTGTGCTCTACCATGAAAATTACATATACCCTGATACCACACTGGAACTGTGAAATTGGGGGACAGCTGCCCCAAATTCAGTAGGTCCCTACTTATGTGCCTTTGGTCACAAAAACTGGCATGTCTAAACCCTTCTAGCCCAACGGGCCACCTAAACAATCAGACCTATAAAATTTTGGGGTTGGTGAGGGAAGAGGGCTTGATAACTGACCTGCCTAAAGCCCTCTTCCCTAGCCCAACTTACCTTGCCATTATACCACACACTTTCATTTCCCTCTGGATCAACATTATCCGTTTTCAAGGTGAGATACACCAGTCGCCGTTTAAGCCCTTTTTCTTTAATCTGCTTCACTGCTTGCTTTCCTATGAAGTCTGCTTGCTGAAAAAGTAGATAATGATGATAAATGATTATTCAGGATCCGTGACAAGGTTATAGATGCAAGCATTTAAATGCGTCTTCACTTGTTTTCCCATCAGTTAAATATTTTATATAAATAGAGATTAAATCAAACTTTGGGGCAAATATAAATCTTGTCCACAAAAATGACATGTTCATCTATTTTTCCTATGCTTGTTTGTCTAGTTCTCTGTCCTCTAAGACCCACAAGTTCAATAATGATAGAATCAGATGTGTCATAAGATATGGCATACCATAATAGTGGGTGATTGAACTGGCTCCTTTAGAATTCTGAGCCAGAATGTCAGTACTCCTCTTACAATGGAACTGTCACACCACAGCATAGATACTTGTGCCCCTGTTCTCTTACTGTGGCCCCATGTCCTGTTTGGATCTAAAAGCCACGTGTAAGGACAAAAGCAGCTCAGCACCATTCTCCTTTGGTCCTTCTGTCCAGGAACTGGAAATGGAAGTTTCCTCCCTACTCTCAAAGGAAATTTTCCGTACTGACTCATTACTTCATGGGATAGTGTGACACCCCGGCTGTCACATCCTATTCATATACCAGAATAGCAGCATCCGCTGAAGCTCTCTGTATTCAATAATGTTCCCCAAAGCAGAGTGGCAATTCCTTGAATTCTCACATGTAAGTCAGGGGCAGAAGCTTAAAAAAGCAACAGGCAACCAGGGCAGAGGGAGGCATAGGGCTAGCTGCAACTTTCAGCTCTCACGGTGACACTGGTGCAATCACGTGACTGCAGTGGCAGCTGCTATTTTTCCACCTCTCCCCAAGTCAGCACCCAAACTGTACATAATTATGATCTCAAGACCAGGGTAATTCTACCACTAAAGGTGTGTAAAGAAGTTGTTTTTTTCACCATTTAAAGTGCTTTATCACTGTGACTTAGCAGAAGTACACGACTTCATAAAACTTTAAAAATGGGTACAGCACTTTAAATTTACCCTTGTTAAATGAGGTAATGAATTTGAAGCACTGTATTTTACAGCCTACAAATCCAATATGTGAAAATTCACTTTAAGGATATGGCTCACATGAAGTAAAATACTTATAGACAATTGGTTTGCATCCCATAAGTTGTCTTGCCTTCAGGTTCAGACCCATAATAGCCACTATATGCTGGGGTAGCTCTCCAGCAAAGAAAAGGGACAACTTGAAATTTACTGTGAGAATCACAGGCCTTGAGGTACCCTTAACTGATGAAGCTGTTGCAGATCTAAAGCACAAGTGGATTCCTACCTAGTTACTGAATACTTCTGACAAGCGTCAAATAGTGAAAAGAGGAACCAAAACTCCAGGATGTGAACTGGTGGATCTAATGAATGGTGGCATAGAAAAGAAATACAAAAAAGGGAAAGGGGCTCTCAGACTTTCTATTGGATTTGCTCCTATGATGTATACTTAAATAAGGAACAGCAGAATGGTGTAAGGACTTGTTTACATAGGGGCAGATGAGAAAAATAATCAGTGTTACCATTCAAAGTTGGTTAGTTAAAATGTATGAAACCCATGTGAACACACACATTCAGAATAATTGACCTAGACTGACTTTATCTTAATTCATTTCCATTCTCCTTCCATTCTTATATGTTTGCAATGTCATTGTCAGGAAACCAGTATCCTTGACTCAGAATATGACAGATAAGCAAACAACTTGTTCTTAATATTTAGTTTTTAATTTGAAACTAGTTAGTCTCTGTATTTCACTTTCCATCTGAGGATCTCAAAGTGCTTTACAAATAATTAAGCCTCAGGGCTCATTTAGTCTGAAGAAGAGAAGACTGAGGCAGGATTTAATAGCATCCTTCAACTACATAATACCTGGTTCCAGAGAGGATGGAGCTAGACTGTTCTTAGTGGTGGCAGATGACAGAACAAGGAGCAGTGGTCTCAAGTTGAGGCAAGGGATGTTTAGGTTAGATATTAGGAAGAATTTTCTCACCAGAAGGGTAGTAGAACACTGGAACAGGCTACCCAGAGAGGTGGCAGAAGCTCCGTCCTTGGAGATTTTCAAAACCTGCCTAGAAAAAGCTTTAGCTGGGATGATCTAGTTGGGGATGGTCCTGCTTTGAGCAGGAGGTTGGACTAGATTACCTCCTGACGTCTCTTCCAATCCTAATTTTCTATGATTCTATGATTTTCTACGCTTCTATGAAGTGCAGTGGTAGCAGCAGAAGCCCAAGTGATGGCACTGCGTCCAGATCCAGGGCTGGTCTCCATGGACACTGCATGTAGCCGGGTGTGGAGCTGTGTCTGGGGCTAGGCTCCATGGAGAATGGCCCTTAGCCCCAGCTCCAGTCCTGGATGCAGCACCCTCACTGGGGCTTGTATCACCGCCACTGCCCCCATGCCTCTCCGCCCTTCACCGGGCTCGTGGGGCTGGGAGCTGCCACGGCCACGTGGGCATCCCAGGGCAAGCTGCGGGCTGGCATGAGATAGGGGTGCTCCAGAGCCACCTGCCTCCCCCAGCCCCAGCTTCAGCCCTGGCTCCACCCCTAGCCCTAGCCTCAGCCCAGTGCTGGCTGCTGCAAGTGGTGGGGCATGAAGTCTCCAAGAGCTTTACAAATAATTAAGCCTCAGGGCTCATTTAGTCTAAAGAAGAGAAGACTGAGCAGGGATTTAACAGCCTTCAACTACCTGAAGGGGGTTCCAAAGAGGAAGGAGCTAGACTGTTCTCAGTGGTAGCAGATGGCAGAACAAGGAGCAACAGTCTTCAAGTTACAGCAAGAGAAGTTAGATATTAGGAAACACTTTCTCACTAGGAGGGTAGTAAAGCCCTGGGTAACCTGTTCCAGTGAGACTGTGAAATCTCCATGCTTGGAAGTTTTTAAGACCCAGCTAGACAAAGCCTTGGCTGGGATGATCTAGTTGGGGATGGTCCTGCTTTGAGCAGGGGGCTGGACTAAATGTCCTCCTGAGATTCCTTTCAACCCTAATTGCCTATGATTCTATGAAAACCTCTATGAGTGAGGGATGTGAAATATTCCACTGATTTTAATATTTACCTTATTTTGCTGATGGAAAAATTGAAGCAAGGATGTGCCAAAGGTCACATAAAGAATCAGTGTTAGACCCAAAATTATAATCCAGATCTATTGACCCAGTCCAGTGTTTTAATCAATAGAGTAGCCTGCCTCTTCAAATACATAATTTTAGACTTCATATATAGCATTTTATATGTACCATATTACTACAAATGATAAGAGCTTTTAAGAGTTTAATTATTTTTATTGTTAAAAGTTTTAAATGTTGTCTTTTAGAAGTAATATGCTGACTGATACTTAAATTTACAAAAATAAAAATCAAAATTGCTGTTTTATTTGTAAGCATCTAATACTACAGCAAATTCTCTGAAGTCCTCAACATTAATCTTTGCCACATCCCTTTGTGGGGGATATTCTCATTCATAAGAACTTCATATTAAACAGTAAAGCCCACAATCAGTAAATAATAATGCTTGTATTTGAAGAGTTATTGAAGAATGGGACCATATTTCTGGTAAGGGCCTTCATTTCCACAGAGTATAATGATATTTGTTAACTAGGAGTCTATTTAAAATGAGCTCAAATTGAATGGTTTGTTTAAAAAGTTCCCAAGACAGTTTCCAGTTCCATTATAGGAGCTGTTTATTATCATTGCTATGCCACAGACTGGCAGCAGTACTTGATATGCATGTGAATAAGTACAGGTAGAGAATGGAAGGGTCAGCATGATGTAAAAAAGGGTATGGACAAGTATAACAATTAGACCCATTTAAATACAGTTTAAACCTCAAGCAGACAGATATACAAACCTGTTAAACCAGTTTAAAGCTGTCTGGAATGGTTCAAAAGTACACCTAGAAAATCAAGTACTCTTTTGAACTGGTTTAGTGTGTACCAGCTAAATATTATTACCTGTGGACACATATTCCATGACACAAGTCTGGTCTATCCTCCAGGCATCCCACACTGCATTGTTTCTCTCTTTCTCCGTCTTCCCACCACCCCAATTGCTACAACTGGCCACTCTGGTACACAGCCACAACTCTACTGTTCCTTTTTCCTTTTGGTTGGCAGTTTTTGAATCAATGAGCTCCCTGGCACTTCTTGTTCAATAAAAGCTCTAACAACAAGCTTTGTCCTTGTTCCCTATTCACAAGGGGGAGGGGGGCCCTCATTAACCTCACCCAATTCTGGGTCCGAGCACTCCCCCCACTTTTAGGCACTTCAACTCAGGCAAGCATTCTGTAGAGTTCAGTTAAGTGTAGGCTACAAAACTATTGAAATCATGTTTGGGAAGAATGGAAAGCACAGAAATGAAAATGCTGCCAGTCACAGATCACACACACCCCAAGACCCTCAAAGTGTGGGTGCAACCCCTTTCCACCAACTGGCCTACTGTGAGGCATGCTGGGCTGGATGCTCACTTTCATCCCCTGGTGTTGGAACCGCAGTGTAACAGGTGACCATTCTACCTATAACTTTATGTTTGGACACCTCTGTCTCTCAACAACTGTGAACTGGTTCCCAATTAGTGACATTGTTATGTGCATCCATACCCTTGAATATGATTCTGGAGACTTTTTCACTTCACTGGATAAACTGAAACACTCAGAGATGCCTCAATTACTGAAATGTGATGTGAATCAGTTTGGAAGAACTCTATGGTGTGCCCTGCCAAGGGAAATAAAGGAGCTATATGCCAGGATGCAGTAAATGACCATTTCTCTCTTTCCCACATCTCAGTAAACAACTGTTTCACTGGTATTGCACTAATTTCTACTCCGGTTAAAAAAAATTAGTCCCTGGATATATTTCTCCCCTCTCCTTCTGATTCAGAGTGTAACATACTTAATTTAAAAGTTTACAGTGTTTTTATTATGAAAAGGACTGTGATTGAGCCTGTGTTTACATAAATTAATAGTAAAATTTTAGTTATTCATGCTATATGGAATCACAACCCTATTTAAGAAACAGCTATATCTAAAGACAAAAGCTAACAAGTTTTTGTCTCTTTAGTGGCATGGCACCATACTCTGGAATACTACATATCACATACATATATACAATAACTAAAGATATTCTTATCCAAAGTTTTGGTCCATGTCCACTTTATATTTATAGTGTTACAAGGGGCCTGTTTTTGGTATTTTCATGTAGCAGCCACATACTGTGTACACCAGTGGTGGCCAACCTTTCTGGAAAGCAAATATATCATTTCACATCTGAGCTTTTTAGACATATGATGATATAGTCTCATCTTCCGACTCAAGAGTGACAAAGAAAGATTTATTTAGTCCACAGAAGAAAAGACAGAGGGGATTTGATAGCAGCCTTTAAACTACCTGAAGGGTGATTACAATGAGGATGGAGGTAAACTGTTCTGGGTGGTGACAGATGACAGAACAAGGAGCAATGGTCTCAAGTTGCAGCAAGGGAGGTTCGGTTGGATATTAGGAAAAATTCTCTCACTAGGAGGGTGGTGAAGCACCGGAACCAGTTACCTAGAGAGGTGGTGGAATCTCCATCCTCAGAGGTTTTTAATCCAGGCTTGAAAAAGCCCTGGGTAGAATGATCTAGCTGGGGATGGTCCTGCTTTGAGCAGCGGGTTGGACTAGATAACCTCCTGAGGTTTCTTCCAACCCAAATTTTCTATGATTCTATGAAAGAAAACCACTATCCTGCTGTAACTGTTAGAATAAATTGAAAAATTTACTCTGTAGGTCTATATGTAACAAAAAAAAAAAACCAGCATGAAAATGGGAATCTACCAAAACAAGAATCTCTGTTCACCAAATAACTTCCACAAAGCCCATCTACCTTGCTGAATCACCTCGAAGTTTCCTGTAAAAGAATTGTGAGCCATGATTTGCAGAACAGTATCTCACAAAGCAGTTAAATGGTGTCCACCATAGTAAACTCACATCACTTCTCATAATTTTTGTTTTTGGAGTATTTATCCTGATGCTACTGTTGCTTCCCTTCAATGAGTTGAAGGTGAAATAGAATTGAGATGAGAAAAAAACTATCCCTTTAAATAGTTTGCATTTTCCCCATGCTTTCTATTCAAGATTACAGATGAATCCACACTCCCATAAATCCATCATTTATAAATGAAAAAACAGGGTGCATGAAGGTTAATGCAGCAATCATAATCAGAGCCTTGAGTATGACCTGGCAACAGATGTGTACAGCTTTAATAGGTCACTTCTAGATTAACTGTATAGATGATAGTTAACTCCTGCTAATATACAAATCAGTGGAACATGGAGGGTGACAGCTAAAAATAATTTTGACTTCCACTTGTTAATTAATCAATTTGAGGAATGTATGAAAATGATTAGAGCAGGTAGTTTACAATATATAAATTGTAAGTGTTTCTAACCTATTTATTGTCACATTCACATAGATAAAATGCTAAATCCTTATCTAATTTATTTAAATGAAACCAGGTTTTGGGCCACCCACATACACTTTATATCCAGGATGACAAACTCATCCAGCCCTAGAGGCTGTATTTAAGAGCAAACTATCCCCTATGGAGTAGCCACAACATCAAGTCCAGCCCCTGGGGCTGGCATGGAGCATGTGCTGCCTTCAGTGCACAGGGTGGACCTGGCACTGCACATGGCACAAGGAGTCTGGGGTGTGGCTGCATGCAGTGCCACGGATCAACCCCTTGTGCCACGCACAGCGCCTGGGGCCAGGGCTAGCACATGGGGTCAGGCCAGCAACCCATGGGCCAGATCATACCTAATGGCTGGAAAATGATATTTAGAGGTTTGCTTTCGGGAACTGGCTTGCAGATACAGCAGATGTTGCATTAGAACAATGGTCCAGGGCAATGGCAAGGATTAATTGGTTTCTAAAAACCTATTCGTGACAAATTTTCCTTCAAGACCCACTGTGTCAGCAAACATACAGGGTGGGAAATTGAAGACATGTTCCACACTGTTCCATAATATGAGATAAGGTAGCATTAGGTCACAGTGACCAACTGCAGAGCCCCTGGGATTTCTGGTTTTGGTGGACAGACCAAATTAAGACACCAACAAATGACCAAATTAAGATGTGTGCATGTAATGGGTTTGCTGGAACAAAGGAATATGCTGACAGAACAGAACCCGGACAGTATGACAGCCACAGGGAGACCAATCAATGGTACCCAGAGATGAAGAGTCATCAGGGGAGAAAGAATACAAAAGGAGGAATTTAAAAGCAGCAAAGGATCTCCAAGTCACATAGCACTTGTAGTCACGGTGGTGGCCTTGTTTCTTTGCTTCACGTCGGGTATTTTGGGAAAAGGGTACAAGATCTAGGAAGTGATAGAGGGTCCCCTTTCGCGGTGCACCTACCCTGGTCCCCGGGGAGAAGGCGGACCAGCAGAGCCCATAGTACCAAACAAAAAGGGGGGCTCGGTCCCCGAAAAGGGGAGAGAGAGGAACCGCACCAGGACACAATAGGGCCACAACCAGTGGTCCCTAAGAGCAACAGAGAAGACGAGCCTAAAGGCCGAGGAGTCCCAAACCCTCATCGGAGTCCAACCAGGACCCTGGGCGGTTGTCGCCAAGAGGCAACGCCGAGGATAGGAAAGATACTAGTGGGGTCAGCCGCGAATAGACTCAGAAGGCCCGTCTCTAAGGGTGGCACATGGTCGGGGTGTACGGGAGGTTGGAGCCCCTTGAACTCCCGCTGAAATGTGTGACGGCTCGAGAGGCACTCTCAAGGGGGACCCCCTCCACTGAGGAACCATTCAAACTCATGGCAGGTGAGTTAAGGGGTCACCCTGAAGACAGCCGAGGTGCCCTCTGGGGCCCAAACATAAGTCCCTGGCAGTGAAGACTAACTGCACGGGCGAAGGTGGTGCAAGAATGCACGATAAAGCGGAGGCGGGCACAGACATCTAACATAACTAACTATGTTAGTGACCACATGGTAGCTATGTTAGAATATAATTTTTTTCCTAATGAAGTTGTGTTTTAAGAGTCAGGCAAGACCAACTCACAAGGTCATTTTAAGCACAGTAATGATTCTTGAAAATGTTGCTGCAAAGGGGCCACACAAGTGCAGGTGAGGAATATGCTCGGTACTGTGTGCTACTCTAGAGCCAGCTTTTGTGGCATCCTACCAGAGTAAATCACTCACCTGCTGCTTGCTTCATTTTTCTCTGGTGTAAGATAAGGAAATAAGCAATGCTTCTGAGAAGAAAAGTGGCTAAATTAAATTAAGATTGTAAGCCATATTGGCCATGACTGCACAGGGAAAAAGCATAATTCTAGAAAACTTGCTAAACAGCATATTTTAAAATAACATGATAAAAAACACACATGGTCATGGAATTATATTTAACAAGGTCTTAGCTGGTTGTAGTTCATTCCAGATGAGCTCCTGAGGGCTAACTACAGCCAGTACAGCTGTTCCAGTCCCATTAAAGGTAAATTTAACTTAAAATAATCAAGCCATGACTTGGATGAATAGAAAAATCAAATAAAAAACCCCACAGTTAATCGCAACAGCTATGTTGTTGAATACGTGGGTCCTTGTCCACACTGGACACATCCAGGTGAGCGCACACATATGTTTCCCTGGGAACAAGTAGTAGCAGACATATATTTGCCGCTGCTAGTTGTCTTCAGGGAACGCTCCTGCATTCGCACTCTAGCATGGGGAGGCTGAGGTCAGCATGTGGGCTGGCCCCAGCAGCCTTACCTCCGGTCCAGGGGGCCTCCTGGGGCTGCAGCAGCACTGATCTGGGTGTGAAAGCTTGGTTGGCAGCCAGAGCATGGCTCTGGTCAGCCAGGCTCCGGTTTCAGGTGGCGCACACTGCTGCCATGTGTGCCACACCACATTTTTTCAGCATGCTTTTTTTTTTTTTTTTTTTTTGATACCAGGATTTTCTCTTATCTAAATTTGGCTCTATGCTGCAAATATGCAGCATGGAGAACCAAATTATATGTGCAGGGTGCATTTTGTGGTGCCTCAAAAACCTTTGAGGTGCCGCAAACCATACATGCACAGTCATGTGGATGCACCCACTAAGAGCAAAATTAGAATTAATACCAAGAAGCTAGTTAAAATGTGTCCCAACAGGCTTACTTATACGATTAATTTCCTCAAAACAATACCTTTCAGAATCTCAGAGAAAACAGTATATACAACATTAGCACAAAGTATAATATTATTATTTAGCTGTCTGTCATCTACTTACATTAACTTCTACCTCTTTAGTTCTTTTGAGTTCTTCTATGAACAGTTTAGGTGAAACCAAAAGACAATGATTTGGGCAAGACAGAAAAGTAATTACATGATGAACATACTACTCTGCATCATCCCTATATGCAATAATTTTGAATATCCATTAGCCATAGTCAGGGTATAGATGAGTTTAGAGTTTGAGTTTCACTTCACTGGTGTTATCAAAGACTGTGTTTAGTTTCCGTAGACAGCGTAATTTGTTTCTTAATTTATCTATCATACTATTCTTAATTCTAAATCTCTCCTAAGAATGCTTTGTTATTTGAAAGCAACAAAAAGGGGAAAGAATCATGAAAAGGACTTCTAGTCTGTATTATTTATTTTTTTACAGTTATGAAATAAAAATAAGGATATGCAGAAACTTATCATCATGATGAAGTATGGGCTTCTAGAAAGCAAAAAGTTATACTCCATTCAGCAAAAAGAAATAGCTGGGGATAGAAACCTGCAAATACCTTTTAATTTTGAAATACTGGAATTCATTTGGTAGACTACTTATCAATGCTGGCACATGGCCAAATGATGTACACACAGCCACCCAATGGAGTAAAGCAGTACCAACATCTGCTGCAATCTGCTTTTACTATTGCATTACGACACATTGGAGACTGAGTCCAAGCAATATTTTGAAATTAATTATTCTTAGTTGGATACTCTTGAATAATTTCAGGGCAACCCAGAAAATGATATCCCTTTTACCTGAGGATTAGCTGACGATCCTTTTAATCTAGAATCAGGAAATATTTGACAGCAAGCTGTGGTCATAACTACACTGGGCAAAGTAACTTTCTACAGGGGACACAATAAACTGTGCAACTGTGTTTGTGTAAAACAAGTGTCAGTGTAAAACAAGATCTATTTTGTGGTGTCAGCTGCCCCTGCTACCTCATTTATGCCAACAACATAGCTTTAGAGGACATAATGGGTTTTTTTTCCTAGGTGACTTCAAGCTCCATGGAAGTGGGAAATACTCTGGATCAGGAATGAATTAAAAGGAATTACATCAAAGATTTCAGCCCTTAGATTTTAAGAAGCATCCAGAATAGAGGTGGATCTATGGTAGAAAGGTCCAGTGGGTATATATAAAGTGTTGGAAGACAAATGGTAATGCCCAGTTTGGACACAGGGTTGGAAAGAAGGATAAGATCCAGACTTCTAACTTAGTGCCAACCAAACCCCTACCTACTTCCTCCCACCCAGGTCAAAGTCTTGAAGCTCCCTATTTCAGTTCTCTCAATCTTTGTCTCCTGTTTTCTTCCCAGCCAGAGATCAAGCCATCATGTCATCTACTCTATAGTGCTGTTGCACATCCTCCCTTCCCTTAGACATTCATCTGCTTACCATTGCTAGGGACTAGAATATCAAGGAATTTGTTCAAGTGACTTTAGGTCCTCAGAATACGGGAATGAGTAGTGCCATTTGGTAATCATCATTCCCATCCAAACTGAGGAAAATACTCTAGAAGAGAGGTGGGCAAAATACATCCCGTAGACTGGATTTGGCCTGCCAATTGATTGGCTCTGGCCCACGGGTTGGTGCCCACCAATTGATTGTATCTGGCCTAGGGCAGCCCATGCCATCTCCTGCCCATGGCCCCTGACAACCCCAGCCTGCACTACAGCTTCGGGGGTTGGGGGCGGGGAGGGACAACTGCTCCTTGTGTGGCTGCAGTCTCCCAGGTACTGCTTGGCTCCCGCTGCCTTCAGCAGCTCCTCCCTCTCTTCCTCCTGCCTTTTGCTGCACCACTCCAGGCAGCAGGTAGCACTGGCAAGGGGTGACAGCAGCCACAGGGACGTGTGCCAGACATTATATGCCAGCCAGGCAGGGGAGAAATTGCAGCTGGGCAGTTCCTGCTTCAGTGCACAGGGCTCCAGCTGCAGCTCCCAGCCAACTTCCATCCACTTGGTTGCCTGCAGGTGGCTGCTCATCATGCCGGGTAGGCAGAGTGGGTGGAAGGCAACTGGGAGCTGGAGTCCTGCTTGCTAGGGCAGTAGCCCCCCAGCTGCAGCTTCCACCACACCTGGTTGAACGTGTGGTGCCTGGTGCACATCCCCACAGCTGCTGCTGCTGCTTCCTAGCACTACTTGCTGCCCGAAGCAGGGTAAGAAGAGGAGGGGGAGGAGCCACTGGGGGGTTGGGGGGCGGTTGTCCAAGCAGTACCTAGGTGGCTGCAGACAAATTGGGAGCAGCCCCTCCTGGAAGGTATGTGTGTAGATCAGGGCAGGAAGCAAGAGCACGGTGCAGGCTGCCCCGGGCAGGAGTGGGCAGGGCTTGGCCCCATGTGGAGTGTTTAGGGGGGCAGCCACATGCTGGATGGGTGGGCGAACCACATACAGAATATACAAGAGTAAGACTTTATTTTCAGCTATTACATAATCACCTCTATATATACTACTCAAAAATATATCAGGACAAAAAATATTTTTTGAAAAAACATTAAATATGTTATAGTAGATATTTGTTTCTAAAGCATATGGTTTGTTTTTAATCTATAATTTGTTAAAATATCTTCTGCTAAAGATTTTGTGTACGGCTCTTGACAGCTCACCAAAACTCATTAAGTGGCCCTCCAGCCAAAACAATTAACCCACCCCTGCTCTAGAAGGACACTGCAAGATGAAGAAGGAGGAAGGGCATATCAAGAGAGCAGGAGTTGCAAGAAGAGCTGTCTGAGAACAAAGGTCTGTAGCTCTATGGCTGAGGGAACATTAACAAATACCATCAATGCCATTGACTAGGACTGCCCCGAGTTACGTTTTAGTGGAAGAAAAGTGAAATCATATTATGTCAAATGATCAACTCTTCCTTTTCAAAGCCAGAAATCACCTCACTAGAAAAATCAGAATTAATCCAAAAACTGAATAATGTAAGCCATGGGCCACAAGTATTTTGTAGACGGTTGTTTACCCATTTGCTCGTTCTCTACCATCCCTGACTCCATATATATGAAGCCACTGAGCCACTACTCAGCATAAAGGTTTACCTCAATTTTAGGGCAAAGAAAAACATGGTATGAAGCTGATACTTTATCATTCTGTAGGCTTAACTCTTGCACCTTGGCAAAATAAATGCAGGGAGAGCATAAAATGCTACTAAGTCAGAACAGTGGCATGTTACACCTATTTTACACAGATGCAAATGATGATAGAAGATGCAAGGCAGAAGAGAATAAGATCCATTCAGATCAGTTGCATTTCACCACCCTGTGTTTCTTGCTGTGTGGCCTTAAATCCTTACTACTGGACATAGAAATAACTATATAGCCATAGGCCTAAATATCAGAATTTTATTCTATTACCTTAGTGTAACCAGGGCTTAGAAGAGATCACCAATGGTTTTTAACCCTTGGCTTCCAACCAGTTGTATTTCAATTATTTTGTCAGTTCTTTTTAGATTGTTAGGGTCATATTTACATGGTAAACTGACTACGTTCAGCAGTAGCACCCTCAGGCATGCTACACTACTCTGGGCAGGCTGTGTCCTGAATCAGGATCACCTTAAGTTGCATCAGCACACTCTCACTCAGCACCACTCAGACATAGTTACCCTGCTCCCAATTTAGGAGGTGGCCGTCCTGTGCAGTGTGGCATGCTTGTTGGTGCCATTATATTTATAGTATTTATAGCATAGGCCTGGCCTAAGTGTGCTACTGCTCTAATTCACACCAACCTCATGCTTTTCCATTTGAAAATAAATTTGCCCCTATGACATTTTCTTCATAATTTAGGACCACACATCAATTTTGGGGGGGAAAAAAATAGCAAATAAGCCAAAAGTTTTAAAATGTCCCTATGTTATCAGAGCAGTGGGAGCCTTAACCTTAGACAAGGTTGTTTAATTCTTCAAATGTTAGGAAAAAAGAACATCTTATTAAATTCGCATATATGATGACTGTACCAAGGTTTCCCATAAAGAAATAAATTACAGATTATCCTGCTAAACATTGGATAATTTTAAAGAATGCGTCATTGGTTTTTGGGCTGTCACAAAGCTCACAGAAGCTGCTGAGTGTGACAGTTGCTTTTCATTCAGGATGGAAGATGACAAATACCTGTTGATACCTGCAACAATATAAGCCACTGCACAACTTGCATGTCAGCATAGCAAATCTGAAGTAGGCGCTGAACCTTGCAATCAGATAACTTTTCCCTGAGGTCTGAACGTAAACACAGTTGCCAAGTACTGTTTGATGGAACAGTGTTTCTATGAGTAAGAAGCAAACACATGAATCACCTTGTTTACAAGGTTTATTTACCTTGTAAGTAAACAGGATTGCATCAAAGAAACACCTGACTCTATCCTCAATTTCTCTTCCCAATGGGAACAATTGGCAAGAGCTTGAATATTAGCTGATTGCTCGTGTCAAAAGAGGTAGCAGAACACATACGCACTAAAAGCCTCACTGTGCATCTACACAAGACATACTGTGAAGTAACCTAATTAGCTCTGCAGTAAATGTCTCGCGTCTATACATGCAGCCTTATTAGGCTGCAGAAAACTAATAAACTCCGCAGCCAGGTAGTACTTGTATTTACAAGTACTACTCTGGCTGCAGCGTTTTTCACTCCAGAGCATCATCTGTGTAAACACTGACACAGCTGGCTGGGGCACAAGGGTGCTTCAGTATGGGGGCTGCCTGCTGTCTAGCTCTGCAGCACACTGAGTCAGGCTGGAGCAGCCCTGGGGTGACAGGCTGACCCCTGAGTCCCCTACCAGCCAGGACTGGTAAACGTAAACATGGCACCTTGGAGCAATAAACTCCAGTGCGATAAGCACCAGAGTTTATTGCTTTACCTTAATAGCATGTGTAGATGTGCCCAACTAGTATTCTTTCCACAAGCTAAACTATTAGTTACTCTGATTAGTGTCCAGAAGATGGCACTGTTGTACATAGCTTAAAAGAAAATTGAAAAAAGTCAGCTCTGTAGCAATTATGTAGATTTGAATTCATTCTCATGGCAATACTGTACGCACAATCCTATTTCATCTTTACACTTTCTAAATGGCAATTACACAGCCATGTAACCGTAATTTTTGTCATGGTTTGGATTCTATCTGAATTCTGCACAGCTGTGCTTGCCCTGTGTTCCCTTGTGAGCATGTTCAGAAAGCTGTACTATGGCTGCATAGATGATAGGGTAGAAGAGAATCACTCGGGCATGTGTGTAGTGCTACATGCTTCCCAAAACTTTAGCCATAGAAAAAACACAATGAGCATATGTTTGACACAGGCGGAGGATGCTCCTCCACTTTGAGGCACTTGTCCAGAGAGCAGGAGGCCTATGTTCCACGCCCCTCTCTTACTGAGAATGATTTGAACTTGTATCTCCCAATTCCCAGTGAAGTGATATAACCACCAACCCATAGGCTGGGCAGAAATGATCCCACTACTGTTTATGGATTTTATCCAGTGAATAATAAATGAAAAGCACAGGAAAGCCACTGGGGGGGCAGAGGACAGAACCAGGCCCCCACTGCTCCAAGGTAGCATCCATTTCACTGAGCCATACTCCCTCTAGCTTCTAGATGCCTCTTGACACCAAGTATCTTTCCTATCTGGCTGCTCAGTGGGCCATCTTCAAGAGGAGAATGCTCTGCCTATTGCCCAGCCTGGTGGTTAAAATATTTTGTGGGGAAGTGGAAGACAGAAGTTTAAACCCTTCTCAGTGTAAGGGGGAGGCTAGAACTAGAGCCTTCTACTTCCCAAACAAGTTTCCCAACTGCTGAACTAAAAGGTGGAAGGGCCATCTTTCACCTCAATTTACTTGCAACAGGAATGTATGTGCCTGGATGATCTATCCTGCCTTCTGCCTGACTTCAGACTAACACACCTAACTAATTCTCTCTGATTTTATTCTGCCACAGGTGACAATGGTATCCAAACTGTGCACAAGTTTCGAGAACAGCAGTTATACTGTGTAAGCTCTCTCAGATGCATAAAAATGAAATAGGATTTACCTCTGAAGGCTTTCGCTAACATTTTGCCAAGCTTATGAGCAATTCTCTCATAAGGAAGAAATCTTTATTTGCACAATCAATCAATTAAAGTTTTTCATCTGAAATGATTTTCCCCTGACTTGAAATGTTCTATAATCACTCACTCCACTTTATACTTTGCTCTCCTCTCACAGCATCTGATGAAGTGACATGAAAGGGATCTTTGACAAGATCCTTCACCAAAGGCTATTTAAAAAAAAGTTGCCATGGGATTGGAAGTAAAGCACCTTTCATGGATTGAAAGTTGGTTAAAGATAAGAAACAAAGGGTAGGGCTTAATGGTAATTTTTCTGTATAGAAGCAGGTCAAGAGTCAAGTCTCCCAGAGATTTGTGCTGGGCACTGTTTTGCTCAATTTTTTCATAAATGACCTAGAAAAGGGAGTGGGCAGTGTAATCTCAAAGTTTACAGATGACGCTAAATTATTTGGGGTAGTTAAATCCCAGGCTGATGGTAAAGTGGTACAGAAAAATCTCAGAAAACAGAATGAGATAGGCAGAGGCAATAAAGTGGGAAGTGAACTTCAGTGTTGACAAATGCACAAGTAATGCACATAGGGAAAAATAATCTCAACCATAGCATTCACAGTGCTGGCCTCTGAAATCACTGTTATGACTTAGGAAAGAGACTTTAGAGTCACTGTGGATAGTTTGCTTTAAAAAACCACAAAAAAACCACACACATTGGCTCAGTCCACAGTGGCAAACCATAAAAGTCAATAAAATGCCGGGCATCATTAAGAAGGAGATTGAAAACAAAGTGGAAAACATCATTATGCTACTATATAAATCCACGGTGTATCCCCGTGTTGAACACTGTGTGCAGAGGTCTCCACATCTCTAAAAGGATACAGTAGAATTAGAAAAGATAAGAGACAAGGACAATAACAATGATCAGAGGTATGGAGCAACTGCCATACCAAAAGCAACTAAAAGGGCCAGCACTCTTCATTTCGGAAAGAAGGCTAAGGAAGATATAGAACAGTGGTGGCCAACCTGTGGCTCCGGAGCCACATGCAGCTCTTCAGAAGTTAATACGCATCTTCTTGAATCTTTGCACAAGCACATGATGACCGGCTTCTATTTGGAAGCTAATATTCTTTCCACAAGCTTCCATTTAAAAGGTGGTCACTGTGTGTGTGCAAAGATTCAAGGAGATGCATATTAAACTTCTGAAGAGCCGCACATGGCTCCGGAGCCACAGGTTGGCCACCCCGATACAGAAATTTATAAAATTACAAAAGGTTCAGATAAAGTGAATAGGGAATTGTTATGCTTTTCTATCGCTGATCAACATTTCCCTCTTCCCCACCACCACCTACCTGTCTCACACCTGTTAAATCCCATCCCCTCTGATCTTCCCTGCCATGTATTTGGGGCCTGGGAGCTCCCTGCTACCAGAGCAGAGCAGAGGGACATTGTCCCTGCTTAGGCTCTGATGGCAAAGCTCACCTTGGCAGCAGGCATCTCCCAGGGGTGGAGAACAATCTCCTGCTCCCCTGCTGCCTGGCTGACCAGGAGCAAAAATGCTCCTGGTCAGCCACCTACATGTGCCATACTGTGCAGTAATTACTCAACAGTTAATTTGCTACTTGCATTCGCAGGTGTGTAGAGCAAATTACTCTGCAACAAGGATCACCACATGTAGATGGTAATGCTTACTATGCAGTAATTAGCTCTACTGCACAGTGAAGTTTCTCATGCAGATGTGCTCAGTATGTAGTTAACTTGTAGAACTTGTTGCCACAGGAGGCTGTAGAGACAGATAGTAAAACCAGGTTCAAAAAGAGTTTAGACCAATTCATGGAGGATAGGTCCATGAGAGCTATTAAAAAGAACAAATCAGGTATGTATCCTTTGACATCCCTAATACAGTGACGATTGATGGGAAGAAGGGTACAGGATGGATCGATCTAGATATGCCTTGTACACATATTCTCTCTCTAAATGATCTATTATTTGCCATGATTGGAAACAGCACACTGGGCTGGATGGACCATTGGTCTGACTCAGTCTGCTACTTATGTTCTTATGACTTGAGTATGGAACAGTTCATACTTGTCCTCTCCCGGAGCAGACCATGAAACCATGACAATCACAACTGGGTCTCTTATTCCCTCTTACTCTGCAGGGGTGGTAATCTGCACAAATTATTTATCTGGCATACAAATCTTTACACACCCCTTCAAATCAGTTCAGCTATGCTGGTCACCATAAAGCACATGCAGTAGCATAACTAGGGGTGGGTGGGCAGGACAATGGCCTGGATTCTGTTTTAGAAGGGAGATGCCTGAATGGCAGCCCTCAAGAACCCCACTCCATGGTAGCAGGAAGCCTGTGCCATGGCAACAGTGGCAGCAGCCTGTGTGAAAGCTCACCCCCACCCTCCCTTGTCTAGGGCACCAAATTTCCTAGTTGTGCTTGCAGTGGCATAGATCCACCCTGCCTAACTGTTCCCTGACCATTTGTGCAGAGGGAAGAGGGAATAGCAATCTCACAAAGATGTTCAATCCCAGGGTCGGCAGCGTTTTTGGCCGGAGTGCCAAAAACACCCCAACCTCAACTTGTAAAATGTTAGTGTGCCAGAGGTTGATAGCAGGGTAGCTGCAAGAAGCCCAGTTCTAGTCGTGGCAGCCCAGCCCTGGCCCCTTCCCTGCCGTCCGCCCAGAGGCACATGTGCACCCGGTGCCAGCAATGCGCCAAGCAGGAGTTCTGCAGACCTTGGTGCAGTGGCTTGTACCTCCTGGCCATCTGCCACAGCCAGCCCAGGCTCTAGACAAGCCACTGCCAGCCAACACAGAGCCCAGCCTGCTTGCAAAAGGTGGTGGGGAGGCTGCAGGCAGCTTCTTCAAGGTCTGTGGAGCCCCGGCCTAGCTTGTTGCCAGCAGTAGATGCATGCACACCTCCAGGTGGACGGCAGGGGAGCTACAAGGGGTCTGATCCTTGTTGTGGCAGCACAGCCCTGGCCCCTCCCCTGCCGTTTGCCCCGAGGAGCGTGTCAAGTAAAATGCCTTTGCGTGCCACATTCTGGCATGTGTGTTAGGGGTCTCTAACACCTATCCTACCCTCTTCACTGAGCTTGTGAAGCAAGTGACACGTACAAAGAAATAGGGAGTGCTTTATACCCTCTTACTCCCCTACATAAGCATCATGGATAAGTGACAGTTTAGCTCTGTTTATGGTTGCTATTCCTGATAATACTAGAAACAGCTGCAGCAGGAATTAAAATGGGAAAGAAAAAACCCTAATAACAAATGTACTTTATTTTTCACTTCATTCTCATACTACAGCTGTGTTTTACATGGCAGGACCATGTGTAAAGGATAAATAATGCATTATATTATGCATAGACTCAGTGTGTTTACTTCTCATTTGTTATTTTCTATAATTAGGGAAAAATTATGTTATCCAATCCACATAGCAATAAATCCACTGCACAAAGGAACAAGCATTGACATGAGGAAATCAGCAGAGCTCCAGGCACTGAGGAAGATGTAGGAATTCTGGTACCTGTCCCATGCAGGAAGTCCGAATAGAAGACCCAAAAGATTTGTTCTTTGTCTGCTGCACAGAATGAACTGTGCTCACGTTTTGTGTTATCCTCATTATACTGTGCGGGCCGAGCCCTGAGCCCGCCCTCGTCGCCATGCGCGGCGGTGACTCCAATTCCATTCTGGCCACCATGGGCAAGCTGGGGGCGAGCCGGGGTCGTACTGGACCCGTCTCCAGTGCACGCGGGCTGTGGCCGGCAGCCCGGACACGCGGGGTGGGAGAGAACCGCGAAGCGGTTTTGCACACGTGAGTTAGAATTAGTCTAGAATTATAGAGTTCTTCATTGATTTTTCTATGGCATTTATTCACTGTAGATTTTATTTCACAAACTTTAATTAATATATCTTCCCAATTTCTCCATGAATTGAAGTATTTACAGATGAGGAACTGAGGGACAGAGACTAAGGAAATATATGTAGGACTTTGCATAGAGTTTGATGAAGGACAAAAATTACCAATGTATTATTACAAGACAATGATGCCAGTAAAAGGAGGTATGACAGTTTATATTAACTGTTGTAATCTACATTTAAATACATCCATGATTTCAACCCTAACCTAAACCCATTTCTTATATTTAGAATTAGGCAGCAATCAGATTGCTGATGCAGCCTCTTCAGCAGCTTTATAAATAAGTTTTACAAGAACACAGTAATTTAGCTTCTTGGGTTTGATTCTTCATATTCAAGTCTGCACTGAGCAATTGTTTTAAACTAACTTTCCTCAAACCTATATTTACTCCGATACAATAACTATTGAGTGGGAGATAAGAGAGAATGCTGCACCAAACATTTCATTAAATAAACAGACAGGTCAAAACTTTTCCATGTTTCCATAATATAAATGTTGCAGTTCACTGGTATATAGATACTACATATTTTCAAAAAGATACAAGACCCAAGTTTCTCAAAATAGCCACTTTACTGAAAGAGCTGTTTTGAATATATTAAAGCCTCCCATACACAACCTTAGATAAGACATATACAGTGTATATATACACTGTATTTTCTCACATACAACACAAACCTCTTCTGCAAAAATCAGCCCCACAAAGTTGGGGTGCATGTTTTAAGCAGGGACTCTGATTTTTTTATCTGGGATTGGAAGCACCTTAGTTTGATTCCTGGTCTACTGTAAAGTAGTTGTGGTCTTGATGTTTAGGAAGCTGAGGGAGTTAATTGACTTAATGACTCATTTTTCTTCACTCCACAGGTGTTAATAAGATCCTTTTTTAATGGTCTTGATTTCCCCTAATCAAGCTGACCTTTCTTAGGGCAATTTTACTGTCTGCTACCCGTTCCCAGGGTCTCTGTTTCATAGCCTCTTTAGCTCAGACTCCTTATCTCGTTAGCACAGACTCTTTAATGCTTTATAAAATTGTAGACCCACCAATAGAGACCAGTTTTCAGCAGCAGCTAGGGATTCAGCTTTAGTTATGCAGGAAAGAAAGGGTGAGGGCCTGAAGATTAGGCTCTGTCTCTGTTCTATGCAGTCATAACTATGGAAAAGTCTTTTTTCTTCATTCTGCCCTTCAAAAATAAGGTGTGTACTATATTTGGGGTGCAATGTATGTAAGGAAATATGGTATAAACTCTACTATATAATTTTGTCAACAAGAAATACGAAGAACATTGTTATCAGCAAAGTGACACTTAAGAATTACTTTACAATACAATGAGAAACTGTTTCACTCATTTTCAAATATCATACTTGTATATCATAGAAAAAACTTAAATATATTTAGAAGAAACCCTGTAAGTAACAAAGTTTTGAAAATAATGGAGACATACCTTGTTTAGCTTTATAAAATATTCCAGTCCTGCTTCCAAAGGATTAGTGTCACAGTTCATCTATTACAAAATAAATATTTAATCCATTAGTGATAAACCAGTATCATGCCCATTGTTTTGCTGCTTGTGTTTCTATGTCGATTTCCATTTTTTCTTCACCACAGATAAATTACACTGATACAGCTTTCAGTGTAGATTGGGTAAAGTGCATATTGCTATACATGATATTTACAACGAAGAGCAGACTCATAAAACATGGGTTGTTTTAGGTATCTTAAGTTTTAACATCAATAATAAATACATAGCTTAAAAACAAATGAGACATCAACAAAGAACAAAATGTACACAAGCATGGACAACTGAGGTATATCAATCAGTTCCAGAGCACCAGAACATCGTATGTGGCAAAGAAAACAATAAATGCATTGCCAGTTATATCCACTTTAGTCATAGAAACTTTTGCTCCTTTTGCTACTGCCTGGCCATTAAATGAGGGGGGGAAAGGCAACTTTGGCAGTACTGGGAGAAAGTAAAAGAAATGTAGTACAAAATATTTTAGAGCCAAAGAAAAGAGACTGTAAAATTTCTGAGATAAAAGCAAGTAAGAAGGTACAGCACTAACTACAAATGAATCTGGAAAAGTTTCAAGGATTCAAAAAATAGACTGACTTTCTTTAGGAGTCCACCCTTTGCTGCTGGACTGGTTCTTTGTTTCTGTCAAATTCTTTCATCCATATTAGTCTGGTGGAAAATGAGGAAGTTTCAAAAATCTTATCAGCTGAAAATGATTTTCCTCTCATGACACAATTACTGCACAAATGAAACATCTTAAAAAGCTCTTCTATATAAAATTCCAGACAAGCTTGTCACTGTGATTTCCAGATGCCCGAATGCAAAACTTCATTATTTTATTATGCTAAGATGGGAAAACTAGCAGTGAATTGACTAGATTATCTTTGCCAAAAATAGAATGGAGTACACTAGCTATTTTTACCTAATAAAAAGGTACAGGTCATCATTAGGGCAGACTTTTTTTTCTAATTTCTCTTCATTCCAGATTGAGAAACTGGAACAAATATTAACTCTTTGTGCTCCGACTAGTATCTGTACAAGACAAAACACAAACAAACAAATAGAACGAAGAGAATGGTTTGTTTTCAGACCTCTGCCCCCCAAGCCCGGAAAGCCTTTTCCAGCCTCAAGACATTCATAGCATAAGTTCCAAAATTGTCAATTCCTTCTTCCTGCCCTGCTTCCATTATAGCATTGTAAAGAGCTGCAGAATCTTCTTTTTTATGGTAGAGCTCCCAACCCAGTTCACCTGTGAAAAAAAAAAATAAAGAAGTCAAGTCTGTGGTAAACAATCCTACTATTTTTAGTCCTAGACAGAGCTAAATAATATACTGAATTCAATAATAAGACAGAACATATATTCTCCTTCCTAGCAGAAACTCCTGAAGGAAGTGTCTTATAGCAGTGGCAGTATTACTGTACTTTAATCTGAAAAACAAAAAACTTTGGGGAAATAAGAGAGATTAAGTAGGAGAAGATATAAGGGACACACACATTATAAAAGTTGGAAAAAACACACAAATTTATAAATTAGAAAAGTATAAATCTAATGGAGCTATGTAAGGAAATATAAAAGAACTGCACATCACAGTAATATGTGCTCAACTGTTACTTCTGTATGTTCCTATAGTGATACATGAACTAAACTGCTGTAACTTTAATCCTGTATCAACAGTAACATGCAGTTGTAAGAGTTACATCATAACATTTTATACTAGTACCATCTGATATCAGTACAATTATAAACATCTGCCTATACCAGAGTTGGGCAATTATTTGGGCCTCAGGGCCACTTACGGAGTTTTGGTGAGCTGTCATGGGCTGGGTCAGCATCCCCTACCTGTCAGCCCACAAGAGCTCACCAAAACTCCCTAAGTGGCTCTGTCCCACGTTCAGCCATGCAGATGGGATGGGGCCATGTGCAGGTTGGGAGTAGCATCTGGGAGCAGGACTGGTGGGCAGGGCCAGGGCTGGGGCTGGGATTGGGATCGTGGGTGATGACAGCCTGGGACTGGGGCTCAGGGCAGAGCTGCAATTTGCTCCCCACATGCCCTTGCCCACAGCATCGATCACTCATCATCAGGACAGGAGGGCAGCAGATCATGGCCCTGTCCTGGGACCTGGCCCCATGCTGTCACCACCCCACAATCCCAATCATGATCCCAACCCTGGCCCCACCCACCTGTCCTGCTTCCAGATTACATTCCCCACCTGCCCACAGCATCAACCCTGCCATGCGCCCTGTCTGCACGGGTTCTGGAGACGCCGCCTGTCCACTCCATCCAACACCCCCAATGGTGGGTGCGGGCAGATGAACTGGAGTGCCTAGGCACCAAAGCCAGGTCCACTGGAGGTAGAGACTGGCAGCAGCAGACGGATGGAGCCACCACTGGAGGGGCTGCCAGGAAGCAAGTCCAACAGCTATTCCACCCCAGTTCTGCTGCGTACCCAGGGGTGGTGGGACCAGCCACACATGCCATGGCATGGGTCAAGCAGGGACAAGGGGCCTGCCGCAGGCTGGACAAAATCCCTTGGTGGGCTGGATCTGGTTTGTGGGCCATATTTTGCCCACCTCTGGTCTATACCAAGAGAAAGAGGAGGGAAAAAACCAAAATGCTTATCAATTATGCTTACTTTTTCAAGGCATTTTACAGACACTAAGTCATTGGCAAACCAAAAAAAAATCTTGACATTTCCATCAACCAAAAAGGTTATCAGAATAGGCCTTTGTTTTGTTAAGAAAAAATATTTATACTTTTGGGGCATTTTATTTGTGGGCAGTCTTCTCAATATTTCATGGTACCTGACTAGAAAATGTTTGAAAAAAATCAGTGTACTAGGGTTTCTCTTATATAGAATTTGATAAACCAACTGCTTATTATATTCCTTTTGCAGTATAATTTGGGGTCACACTACTCGGTTTCCCAGTTGCCTTTAATCCTGACCATGTGGTTTGCCTACCTCTTACCTGTATAGGATATCCTTATAGCAGTAACATCAATGTCAGAAAACTTAAAATGTCTGGTCTGAAGAAACTTAAATGTGGCAGCACTAAGGTCCTCAGTAGTCAGTTTCTGGAGGACCTTTCGTGCATATGGTCCTGCTACACCAAGTACTCCCATCTCATCTGTAATATTTTTAATTTCAACATTGTATCCACCTGCCTTTGACTCCTCTTCTATCCACCTACAAGAGAAGAACAACAATTGAATTAACCTTTTTTATTCCTGATATAATGTGTGTGTGTGTGTGTGTGTGTGTATATATATATAGTGATCAATATAATAATGCTAATTGCTATTACAATTATTTGTTATTGTTATACATTTAATTGCTATTAAAATTATTTAATTAAAATTATTTGTTATTGTTATACATAGAGCCCTAGTCAAGGATCAGAGTATCTCATTGTGCTAGCTGCTGAACCCACAAGGTAGAGAAATCTTTATCCCAAAGAGTTTACTATTTAAGTATCCAATAACTCTAGAAAAGACCAGTGATCTAGAAGTTGTAGATATCAAGGATCCACCAGGTGTACAGAACAAAGCTTTAATCTAGCAATTACTGATTATTTATTTATTTACTATTAATCGTGAGGCCAAATATTTAGGACTTGTTCTGTGGGGTGCAGCTTCATATCAGCCTGACTGACTCTGAGGTCAATCAGGACAGCATATGTAAGAGATCAGAGTGGTTGCTCAGGCATTTCTCAAACAAACTGTGGAAATGTAGAAGAAAATAGTGTGCTTAAGCAAACAGTAAGGTATCTGGGGGTCACTGGCAGACATAGTCATTGTAACATACGCTTGGAGTGGTTTCAAAAGGGGAAGGGAAGCTGACAGTCAGGAGCACAAAGCAGCTGTTACTTTGCTGTATACACACATTCAAATAATCTGAGAGAAATCTCCCAGGTTTGTTCTCCTGGTAGAAAAAACTTACCCACCACAGCATGTACAGATATTCTCTGTCCCAGGAGAGTTTCTCCTGGGAGGGATTTAACTCTGTTTGTTCCCAGGTTTTCTCTTGGAGAAGCCATTTTTACCTTAGGGAAAAAAAACCTGAACATCTGTACACTTGTTGTTTCTCATGGGAGAACAGCAACTCTCCCAGGAAAAACTGAATGTCTGTACAAAGCCTCTGCAATTGTTACACATATATGAACCTGTAGCAATAAATCAGCTTAATCACCCCTTCTTTAACCCTGGACAAATCACTGTTAAAGTTGGGATGGCTTTGTTACACTCATATCGCTATGGATTAGTACACACCTAAAAGTTACAGTATAACAGATGCTTTATGCTCTTGAACAGCAGTTCTTCCTCCCTTTTTGAAGCTGCTCCAAATGTACTGTCATCCATGTTTCTTATTGCCTCTGCTGTTACTTTGATAAGCCTTTTGTACTTGTTCTTCCCCTAGCTACCAGTATCACTGGTATTGCTATGGCTAGAATAGTAAGTTCTGCAACTGCTGCTATTGCTGCTAAGCAGCAATTTACTAGGAGATCCCAATTTTGCATTTCTTCCTGTGATATCTTCCAGATCTATAATGAAATTCTTTATCTGGGGTGCAAACAGTCCCCAAATAACCATAAACTTTGTTCTTTGGAAATGTACAACCCATACTTTCCTGTTTTCAAGACATTCCCCTCCTCCTCCTCTTTCCTCAGTGGCACATGAAACAGCTGTGCTTGGCAGATGGTCAAGGTGGTCTTCATTTTCTGGGCCCTTTATTTTTACCCTTTCCTGCCTGATCCATGAATACTGCAGATCAGAACAGGAAAGAATTTTTTTTTTTTTTACTATATGAGGGTCTTCCCAGGAGTCTTGAGGCCCAGAGCCCTCTCCAGATCAAATTGTGGAGTCACTTTAATAACTGGTGTGAAAAAGGGGTTTGTAGCTGAAACATTAGCTCAACAATAGAAACAGTTTCATGTAGAACTAGAGAAGGACAATTTTTAAAGGGGGAAAAGGATGGAGGTGATCAGAGGACTTCATACAGGATTAAGAGATGCTCCATTTATGTCTTGGTTCAATCAAAAACAGCAGCCATGTATTGTTTTTCATGAAGTTTACAAAATATGGATAAAATAGGTAATATTTAAAATCTTACAGGCTGGTGTCTCATAAGCCTTCTTAGAAAGTCTTCAGGAATAGCTGGGGGACCATACAAGGCTCTTAATTTTTTTAGCAATAAGTATGTTGGGGCTGGTTGTACTCAACTTCAGTACCTAAATGTGAAAGCATTCTCACTGATTCCAGTTGAGCTGCTTACACAAAAAGACACTATTCACTTTGAAGGCATCAAATTGAAGCGCTCCATTCTTTAACTATTTTTAGGGATTAATTTTCAGTGAATTGCACATTCACTTTCCCAGCAGAGATCCCTCTTTTGTTTTGTGTGTTTAGCCAGAATTAATGCAACTGACTTTGTTTGTAATGCACATATTGAAAGAATCAGTTTAATATACTCTTGCAATGTATTTCTGCCATTTTTTCTCCTGGAATGTTCTTTCTTTCTTTCAGTACCAAGGACGCATACAGCACTCCCCTAATATCAAGAAGACAGAACTAGTGGTATCGGAATCTGAACAAATGAACAAGTAGCACCAGTAGTATTGGCCTTAAAGGGTCACTAATTCTTTGTGCCATTTTATTTCTTGTACAAGACAAAATACTCAAAAGAATAACCCCATTGTCTGTCAACATACAATTCAGAACAAGGCAACCAATACAAACAGGGAATCAACATCTACTTATATTAAATAGTACAGGATTGCTGGACAGTTAGCTACACCTCTACTTTAATTCCCCTATACAACTGCTTATATTTCAGGGTTCAACTGAACTAAAAAGAGTAAAATGCAGACCCCTATGATATCAAAGATTGCACCTATAGTGTATGAAGAAAAAAAACAAAGTACAGTAAGGTGTAAGTGGCTAGAGACTTAGCATGGAAAGCAACTGTCCATCTGCCCTATAGGATATGAAAACTAACCGGAGGGAGGGGTAAATAGCTGCAGTTTAGCGTTCTTTTACCATGAGAGAAGAGCAAGTAGACAGGTGCTATGGAGCAGCTGCCCCATTTTAATTCTTAACTTTGTTTATTAGTCCACATGCTGTAGCTACTTATTTACTTTGGCTCAAGTACTAGTGTCCTTAGAAAGGCTGGACTCATATGAACTTCAAGGTTTTGCCTGAGTAATTATTGAGTAAGGGCTTCAGGATTTGCTTGTTAGGACAGACACACAAACAAGCTACTGCAAGGTAAGCAAGGACAGGGATTTATAGTGAATTGCCTGTTCTCTAGTAATTGCCTGGATACATGTAATTGTGTGTCCCCTTCCCCCTCCCCCTCAGCTTAGCCCACAGTGAAAGAGGAGAAATGACCACAGGTTTGCTTTTGTTTACTATCAAGTAGCAATGCGCTTATGAGCAATTTTCATGCAGTAGCTGATGCACAGTAAATCCCTGCCTTTTCTTACTTCATGGAACCTGATTATGTACCCATGCCCATAGTGTAAAAACTTGTGTGGGGTTGTACATGAAAAGCAAGGGCTTTTTGGTGAGATCTTTTATTCCTGATATGACTAAGAGTATCAAGTGTATAAAAAGATGGACTTACCTCAGATCATGGAGTTCTGACCCAGAGCCAGTGATAAGCATAAACTCCCCTGGATATAGCTGAGAGACTGTTAACTCAGCATAAACTTTGCCTGTTGGTGTTAGCATGTGACTTATATTTGTGGTTCCCACCTACATAATAGAATATATAATTATTTCAGGTGCAAAATATACTTAATGCTTGAGCCTGTTGATACTTTATAGTGGCCCTCTTTTATGAATGAGTTTGTTTTATGCATTCTCCCGCTAAAGTTCTGTATCTCTGTGCTTGAATCAATATTTTTGGCGTGGATATGCTTTTATGGACAAAAACATTAGCACCTAAGTTGGGCCCACATGTGAAAGAACAGGGGGTATCCATGCCCATCTTTTATATGTTCATTTTTGTAGGTACAATTTATCTCCCATGTTTCAGTCTGCTCTCCCAAGAATGATCAGTCACTCAGCTAGCTGCCCAGATTTCAGATAATGAATGGCAGATATAAAAATATTAATGAAGTTAATGTTCTTTTGGAGAACAGTCATTTTGTTAGTTATATAACATTAATAGTGTTTGCAAAATATTACAAATTATGTAGTTAAATATTCAAGGTCTGATTCCAGTTCTACTCACGCAATTTTTGTTCTACTATAACTCTACTGACTTTATAGAATTCCACCTGATTTAGGCAAGTGGTCTCAGAATTATGCTCTGTGTGAGGGCTGTTCAGCTTATTTGGCCCCATGGGTTGGATTCAGCCCATAGGGTTTCTTGTGGGCTGGATGACTTGCATCTGGTGGTAGGGTGGTGGCTTACTGGTGCAGTTGCCAAAGGTGCTGTGTTGTTGAAGCTCCAGAACCCAGGGGTGAACACTGCCACCACTCACCCCTGATCTTTTTCTTCAGTTGAAGATTAGAGGCTCCAGTGGTGACTGAAGATCCCAAATTCAGTGGTGGGCAAGAGGATAGGGGGACAAGTAGCAGCAGAGTTCAACCCCTGGGTTCTGGAGCTGCATCAATGCAGTGGCTCTAGCAGCTGTGCAGGGAGTAAGTAAATCCCTTGCAAGCCGTATGCAGCTTTCAGGCCACCACTTAGACCAGGGGTGGGCAATTATTTTGGGTGGAGGGCTGTTTATTGAGTTTTGGCAAGCCATCGAGGGCCACATGACAGGCAGACAGGAGCAGATAAATATTAATTTTCTAAATTTTTGGGAGGCCCTGTGGGCCGGATAGAATGGTGTGGAGGGCTGCATACGGCCCGCGGGCCACATTTTGCCCACCCCTGACTTAGACTGTGCCTATTGTGGTTAAATAATCAACTTTTTGTGGTTACTAGATGTTTACCAATAGGCTTTTGAGTTGTTTAATCTGTTCAGTCATTCTTCTTTTTCTTCTTATTGGTAATACTGATGCATCTTGAGAGAAGACACTGGCTTTGTCTTCACAGAGTGCTAACCTCAGTGTTGCAGGGGCTGTGATGTCCCCTGGTGGCTGTGTGGCTCCTGCATGGCTCTGTCTCTAATGTACCCCTCCCTTGATTGCTCACATGCCCCGTCTTGTTCCTAAGGAAGGTTAGGTAAGGGAGGCTGCCCGCAGGCCTTAGAGTGAGCCGTAGTCCATTCTAGTCTGCCCAGGCCCATGGTATTGGGGTCCCTGACCCTATCAGTTTCTGGTGGTGGTCCCTCTTGGACCTTTGCCCCCTTCTAAGCCCTGGCTCCACTCCTGGGCCAGTTGAGGTTTCCAGGCTCCTCTGCTCTGGCAGTCCCTGACTGGTTCCTCTTGAACCTTTAGCCTCTCCTGGGCCCTGAACCCTGGCCCACTCTCAGGCCAGTTGAGACCTCCAGGCTCCCTGGCCAAACTTGCCCCCTGGACTTGGTTTCCAGCAGTGGCCCCTCCTGGACCTCTACCTCTGCTCCAAGCCAGTTGGGATCACCAGGCACCCTGGCCCTGGCAGCTTCTGGCTATAGCCCTCTGCTGGGCTTGTAGACCCTCTGGTCCTGCTACTAGTCCCTCTCTGGGCCACCAGCTCTCTGAGTAGGCCTTGAGCCAGCCCTCAGCAGGTCTTGAAGCTAAACCACTGGTGGAACTTAAATCAAAACCATCTCAGCCCTCTGGCAGACACCCAAATCCTTTCTGGGTTTAACATAAAATAAAGGTTACCTGTCAGCACCAACAAGCCTCTCTGCTCCATGCAACTCTCCTTTGTTCCCAGGCCTGCAAAGTTGCTTCCTTCCAGTTCCACTGTCAATTCAGGAATCCTGTGCTCTGCAGCCAGGAGCTCCTCACTTCATGGCTTTCAAGGCTGGAGTGCCTGTCTGGCTCCAGCTCAGGGATTATAAGGCAGTGGTATTGTTTGTCATGGCCACATACAGTGTCAGTGGAGATGCAAGATGTGGCTGAGAGGTGTTAAGATCCCTAGGGTGGTTACACATTCGGGAAGACCAGGCCACTGAATGGATATTGCTTGGTGCAATGCCTCACCATGCAATCAGTTGATAGGCTCCTCCGCAAGGGATTCCTTTCTTTTTCCTATGTATGAATGGATTTGGAGTGGACGAGATCATACAAATGGCCAAATTTAAGGACAAAAACGGATTTTTTCCCCTGGTCAGACTGTCACGGACTGTGAGGATTTTGGCCTTCCTTGGTAGCATGGGATACAGTCCTTTCTCTAAGTTCATCTGAACATATATAAGCTAATTACTTCTCTGTTATTGCAGTGGCAGGGCAGTAGTGGTGCCTTCATGACTCCTGCTTTTACCTGTGGCATGCTATAGGGCAGGGATGTCCAAATTCCCTGTGACCTGGAAGGCCACACACCATACCAGCCTTAGCCTATGGGGGTGGACCCCCAGGAATTCCTCCGTTTCCACATGGACAGCACCAGCGGGGCACAGCCCTCTCTGGGATCCCATGCCCCCCCCCCCCCTTAGGATGCATGTGCAGCCTCCTGCCCCCTGCTACATGTGCCACATGGCTAGCATGTTGCCCCTGCTGGGACGGCAGTGCCACCAGCATGTGCCAGCCCCACAGCCTCCTCCTGCAACATGGCTATGGAAGAGGTAACTGCAGGGGCCTGTGGGCCATATGCTAGCCCCTTATGCCCTACATGCAGTCTGTGGGTCATTTGTTGGACAGCCCTGTTATAGGGTGTTCTTGGCATTTTGGATATTGTTCCTTGTATTTGTGGGTTAGTGTTTGGGGGTATTTTTTCAGGTACTTATGGTCTACAAATTCAGGGGACTATCCTCAATGGCCCAAAAAGCTCCTTCTAGCCCAGTGTTCCTAAATGCTGTGAACCTCCTGCAGCCCTTTCTGGAGCAAGGGATCATGTGCCTCCAAATATAAACAAAATCCTGGGCTCCACAAGGACTACCCTATTAGTGCCTCTCTCTTCTTTAAAGGGAGAGAGCTCCATTTTTGACTGTTAAGTGTAGCAGCACTGCCCTGAGAACTTGGACAACAGTATTTTGAGCTATTCCAACATGGCTAAAGAAATTCCAAGTGAGATGCCTTTAGGCCCTCTTCATATAAAGACTTCTGTCAAAGGGTTGTTGACAACTCAGTTAAATCAACATAACCTCCATTGCACAAGCTGCAATGTAGCAAAAGTATTTCCAAGGGACTTTTGATGGGTGATTTTTCCCTTAAGATTTCTGAGAAGAAATAAAGGTATAGCTGCAACATTTCCATTTGTGAAACAGATCCAGTGTGCCCGAGTCCTGGGTTAATAAACTAATCACAGTTCTGTTTACCTTTGGAATGACATTTGCAAACAGATGATCCAGCAGTTTAACAGAATCTTTGCCTCTGATTTTAAACTTGCCAAACGGTGACAGGTCAATCACACCCACTTTTTCCACAACCTGCTGATACTCACGACCCACGGGCTCAAACCAGTTTGTGCGTTGAAAACTGGGTCTAAAGCAGAAAAGTTTAGAAGCATGAAATACAGGATACACATATTTTTGAACACCTACCGTCATGCTATTGTGATCTCTTCAGTAACTATATTGTTCAAATGATCTGTTTTGAAACTCATTCATAAAGAGATAACCCTTGAATTTTAAATAGCTTATCCATTATTTTTCCTTACTTAATAATGAATCCATTGTTACAATCATTTAATATCAAAATAAAATATAAGCAAATGTTTTATTAGGAAATCACAACCAACCCTTTTAATGCATAAACTATCTTATTTACCTGACTCCAGGAGAAGGTTAGTTCCCCCATTCAACATGAGGAAAAAACTCACACATCTTAGAGTTGAGTACAAGTATGGTAGGGCGGCGGGGAAAGGGGGGGAGGGAGGAGGGGCAGGGCCACAGTCAGAGCTGCAGCACCTACCGGCCCTTTCTCCCCAACCCAACATACTTTTCTCCCCTCCCCCTGCATACTGTAAGGCTCAGCTCCAGCTCCAGCTCCTTTCCCTCCCACGCACAGAACACATGCCTGGCCACACAGCAGTGGCAGCTCTGGCTCAGGGATGCTGGTGCATGGCTGGGCAGGCATCAGAGCTCGTAGGTATTCCATACCCAAGAGGGAATGAAGCAGGAGCTAGAGGCTGCTGGGAACAGAAACTTCAGGGGAGTAAAGGCTGCAGGGAGGGGAGGGAGCAGAGACTGTGGGGAGCAGATGAGGGCCGAGGCTGAGAGGAACAGAAGCTGCAAAGGGGGCAGGTGGCAGGGGCACAGGCACCATGGGCTAAAGGGGGTACAAGCGGTGGGGGCCACCTGCTCCCTAAACCATCTGTCCCTGGCCACTGCTTTCCCCACTGTAGTGATGGGGGGGGATGAATTTAAGACAACCCTCCAATGATTAGATTCTATACATGGAAAATTATAACTAATTTATACATTTCCCAAATATACACACACACATTATATATACACACATACACAACACCTTAGTCTGTCTCACTGTCTGTCTGTAACACTTTATTTGCACTCTAATTGGTTGTCTTGGCAAACAATCAGAGTGCTCCAAAAGCATTCTGGACAGGAGGCGGTGGCAGAGCGTGACCATGACAGTGGGGACAGAGGGGACGGAGTGGGGGGGGGGAGCCCAGCAGTGCTGGCCTCACCCATTGCCCCCCCCCGGCCCTGCTCCCTGGAGGCAGTGGTGACACAGGGTGCTGGCTGAGGGGATGAAGGGGATGGCAGGGCAAGCTTCCCCTCCCCAACACTCCTTGGAGCCAGTGCCGGCACGAGGGGAGGGGGAACAGGGTCAGGCCCGCCATGATGCGGGGGAGGAGGCCCAGACCTGAACTGCTAGGGAAGAATGGGGTCAGGCCTGAAGCAATTGGGGAGGAGACAGATGAGGACTGGGGGGAAGGGGGTGCAGGGCCAGAGGCTGGGCTCTGTCCCCGCTGTGTCCCCTCCCCCGGTCATTCTTGACAGGCGATTTGCTAGTGTGTGTGTGTGTGTGTGTGTGTGTGTTAGTCTAATTATAGGAGGGTCATTTTAAATTCAATGTTGTCTTGAACTTGGCTACATATGGTGTATATATGGTTAAATTTGTAGAAAATCTCTGAACATTAAAAATAACAGAAACTGTTTTTACTGCTTCAATTTGTAACCATGAGGAAACCTACAGCTGGCTTTCTTGTTGAATCATTTATTATGGGTTTGATTATTAAAGGCTTTAGTTTGCTGATCCACACAGGACTCCTTACTTCTTTCCTGAACTTTGCTCAAATTGTTATTCCACTGGTGGAGGGGAAGACAAGGTTACTTGCCTGACATTCCCCACTGTAAGCAGGTATGCAGGTTGGAACAGAAAGGAAGAACCCATTTCTCTTACTCACTCTTTGCCCAGAGGGGAGTAAACTGATCCATGAAAAGGTTAGATAATTGAATCCCCTTTAGATCAAGTGCAGAGCAAAGGAAGAGATGTGATTGAAACACTGTTGGTTCTCTGGTTGGTAAAGTTACAGTGTATCTTGTTGTGCATGCTTGAGAATGTGCACACCTTTAGAAACAGATTTAAAGGAAAGAAAATTAAATCACACAATTTAAACATGGAGGAAGACTTATCTCATAGACTTTCTCTAGATAACCTGAGTGGTAAGTATATAATTCCTATCAATCCTAACCCAAAAAATTTGCTTTCAGGACAACTGACCAAGAAAAAAGAAGTAATCTTTCACTGACTTGTATCCAATCTCATCTCCTGGTTTGTAGAACCAATGTGGCTGCTCCCATCCTGCATGGAAACCCATTGAACATTTGGATTTAAGCACTTCATAAAGCCCACTGGCTCGCTCTGTAGGCCTCCCAGCAAACCTTTCTTCTTTAGGATAACCAACTGGAAAAATGGTAAGACAAGAGGCATGCTAAATATCATTCACCAAGAAAGTAAACCACGTAAAAAGGAGTCATAAATTTCACATCTATATTACCTAGGTGCAAAGCTATATTTTTTAAAATATGACAAATACTTGTAAATTATCTTCTTACTAATGTTGTTAAATCCATAAGACTCTCTTGCTTTGATTGCTGTATATTCTGTGGTGGTCCATTTTCCATAACGATTCGGATCCAATTCTATTAGATCAAAAGGAGGCTCCCCATTGAAGATCCAATCACTGAGATATTTTCCTATACCACCGGCATGGATAATGCCATATCTTTAAAAGAGAAAAATCCTCTGGTATTGAATCATCCAAAATAACTATTACTAAAACATAGAGTATTACAAATTATCTTTAAACTATTTCATAGTTTCATGGATGTTAGGGGCTGGAAGGGACCTTACAGATCAGTGTTTGGTTATTCAAATCCACTGGCATTCCTGAAGAAAATGTCCTCTTCCACATGCTCAAAAGGTAGTAAGTATGATTGCTAACAGATGGCAATCATACTTCCTGGAAAAGGAAGCTTCGTTCTATCCTAAAGTTTAGAACAATGTCATTAAAGTTTTATCAACTTTTTCTGACAAAAAGAAAACTCACCAGTAAACACTACAGTAAGTTCCCAAACTGCTGATTTTCAGAAAATGAAGTACAGGACACAAGATTACTTTTTCCTAACAAATATGCAACCCTGAATGCAAACTATGGTGGCAATTTAGGAACAAAAAAAAATTCAGGGGACAACAATAGCAAGTATACTCTAGCCTAGACCAGTTCCCAATAAAGTTGGAACATTCAAAACTAAATACTACCCTGCATCCCAGTTCCATTCAAAACAGGGGACCATGAATGGATGGGAATAAGAAACTACCAGGAAACTACTCTGTAATAGCTCCAAAATTAAGAAATAACAACTCTTCCTCACTTGCTATATTTTCTCTCTTTCCTAATATGCCTACTACACTTGTAGTTGTAAGCGGTTGGTTCTGCCACATGCATGCCTGCAGAGAGTCCCTTTCCACTACAGGAATTGTCTGCTGGCTGCTTACTGCTAAAATCCAATCCCTTTGTGGCACATGTGTGGTGCAAAAGGTTAGCTCATAAGGGACAGTCTGACATAGTATAATTTATACAGAAACTACATTAAAATAATATTGTATGATAGAGCATGCAGAAATTAGGAAATGCCAGAATTAGGCTTTCCTGTAACCTAAGCTCTGTCCCCTGGTGTGTTTGTACAATGGTTAGACCCATTTAAAAGTGAAATTTTTGTCCTGTGGGAAATTCCATACATTTGGAATCTAGTTTAATTCTGAATCAGGATAAAGTACTGAAACTTTCAAACTGTTATCAAAATGGCAGACTCTGAAATATTTTAACATTTTACAAAACTTTAACTAAAGCTGAATAGGTTTGTTTTGATAAGGCCTATATGTTTTATCTTGACTTGTATGTTTTGTCTTAATTTTTATGGCAGCACAGAAGACAGGCTGCCTGAGGGGATGAACTGGGGATGTATAACGAAGGAAACTTGTCTATGGGATTCCTGCTTCATTTGTTCCAGAAGCTGAAAGGTACATGATGAAAAAAGGATGAGATTGCAGAGAGATAAAGGATGGTCTCTTGGTGAGATAGGGTTGAACACTACCTTGACAAATGGATTCTATATCTATTCCTGCCATCAAGTCTTAATATGTTGCTAAGCAAGTCACTTACTCTAAAATTTTTAAAGGCTGTCACCAATCATATGTTCCTCAGTTTCTTTGCATCTGAGTTGAAACACTGGAATCTGATTTATAGGAGGGGTCAGCACTGACATCAACAGCTAAAGTCAGTGGGAAACTCTCTCACATCTCAGATGTTGTAAAAATGAATTCATTTTTATTTGTGAAGTACTGAGGTGAGTAATAAAGAAAATCCCAGGAAGAAATTAATAATTTTGTCACGAGATCAGGATTAGATTAGCATTCAGTAAATAAGGTCTAGGGTCAGAGAGGGAACAGTGAAATTTGAACAAAATATTGAACTGCTGCTTATCTGCTGAGTGCCAGACATTCTGCATACAGAATAAAGCAGATGTGCTGTGGGAAAAAAAAACAGGATATGATAATGTAATCATAATGTACATGGCACAATGGAGCTGATTAAAGTTACACAACTAACCTTCATTCTTGCAGTTCCTAATTCTAGAGTGCTTGACTTTATAACATTAATATTGCTTTTTTTAATACAGTGGGTTTTGTGCATAGCATCTTGTTTTTTTAAAACAAACTGAAAAATGCAAATTCATTCATGTGGCATGATGCTGACAGAAACCTTAAGATCGATTGTATGGGCCTGTGTCACTAAGGCTGATATTTTATGGGCTCGCTCATACTAGCAGTAAGTGTAATGTGCCCTAGAGCTGGAGTGGCAAAGGCCCCCTCCAGCTGACACTTGGCCCCTACCTTGTTACTCCATGCAGTCCCTCAAGGTTCCACCCTATTATCTCTCCTGCCATGCCTTGATGTTATTATTTGAGAGGGCAGCTGCCCCTGGAGGACAAAAGAGGTTTTGGGATGATAGGCCCTTGTCTGAGCTGAGGCACCCTAGCCGTGACCCACTTTACTCTGGCTGTGTCCATCCCCCTGGGGTCCACTCTATCAGGACCCCAGGCCCCGGGCCTGAGCTCCAGCCAAACCATCTACAGGGTCCAGGCCCCTTGGCCCCTGGTCTCACCCCCTGTGGGCTCTGAGCCCCCTAGCCCCTGGTCTTGCCTTCTGTGGGCTCCAGGTTTGGATCCCTTTAGTCCTTGCTGCCAGGTACTCAGTTCTCTGACACACTACAGTCCTGCTTCCAAAATGTTTGCGTTTCTGCTCCACACAGGCTGCTGGGCTTCAGGCCCTAGAAGTGCTCTGTGCTGGGTGCCCCTGCAGCACCCCAGTGGTCTCTAATTGTCCCCTTACAGCCATATCCAGTCCTCCAGTCAAAATGCCAACAAAAATGTTCCCGTCAGGGTTAATCTCACCCCATGGTAGCACTAACACAAAAGCTCAAGACACTTACCTTTTGCTGCTTAGGGTGCAGGGTTTCTTCCAGCCCTCCTGTGGCACAGAGTCTTTCCTCTATAGGTAGGGCGACCATAATAATAATTGGAGGGAAATCCAGGATGGGGGAGTCATGGGATGGGGCCAAGCAGGACAACATGCGTACGCACATACCCACACCCACCAGGGTGGATAAAAATCAATGGTTTGGGGGATTTTTAATCTTTTTTTTTATTTAAATAAGATTTTTTTAATTTAATTGTAATTTTTTTGCTAAAATGCTTTTTTTTTTAAATAAAAGAAACATGTATAAAGATAGCTTTAATTTAAGATATGTTAAAGATATCATCATGGAAAATGGATTAGAATTTCAAATTATATACTATTTAAGATAATATATTCATGTAGCCTTTTTAGTAAAATTTTATAAAGAGGTCACAACAGGCCATAGACTATATTAGGGGCCCAATCTTATGGGTTTCCCAGAGGCTCCTCTGTAGATTAGTAAAGATTAAAGAAACATTAGTTTCTTTAAAATTAGTAAAGATTATAGCAAACAACAAGAATGCACTTTTTGTAGAAAACAGTGTTTAAATTGAGGCTTCCTGACTAGTGATTTAAATCATATCCACCCTGACACACACCTACACACTCACCGGCCCACACACACACACACACACACACACACACACACACACACACACAGAGTCCCAACCCTGTAGCTCCCAAAAGACCAGAGAGCAGCCCATTGGCTGGGCTCCCTGGAGAAAATTGCAGCAAAAGTCCCAGACTGGCCTGAACCCACCCACACGTACCAGGAGCTGCAGATGTGCAGGCAGATTCCTACCAAGCCAAGACTTTTGCTTCAATTTTTTCCAACAGCCCGAATGCTGAGGCAGCCTCCAAAATCTGGGACTGTCCCGGCATATCTGGGACACATGGTCACCATATCTATAAGCAGCCCGGACTGGCTCTTTCCTGAAGCTCTGCCTCCTGTGTCTCCTTCAGCCAGATTGCCCTCTCTGGGTCAGGCCCTGGGCTTATAAATCCTGCCCTGAGTCACTTGACCCTTCACTTCTGCCCAAGCTTGTCAATCACTGCCTGCACCTGGGACTGGCAGCCCTTTATTTTTAAGACTCCATTTGTCCTTGTAAGTCTATTCCAGGGGCTGGGGCCAGCTAGCTGCCTCTCCCCTTCAGTAATGGGATAAGGGCCTTCAGTAATGGGATAGGATATAATAAAGATATATAAAAGCTAGGCATCATTCTGTAGATCAGCACTACATAGGAATGAGACACTTTGCTAGTGAGTTTCAAAGATATTTCCTGACAGCTGAGGAATTGTGTGATTCAGGCCCGACTCTTCCCCATCATTGGGGTTTCTTGTCTCAGTGCCATTTGCCTCACCTAGTCATTCCCATTCTCCACCCCCAAACTTCTTACTTCAGTCCCAGTCTCCTTGCTCATTTACTCAGAGCCCCAGTCTCCTAGCTGTAGTCTTCTTGGTCAGGCAGTCCCAATTTTTCTGCAACTCCCAATTCTAATTCCTCTCACTGGTGTCCAGCCCCATTTCCTCCTACCTCATCCTAAGGATATCTACTCTTCAGTCCATCTTTTGTCTCCTCAGCATTCAAATCAGGCAGCTTCCTCTTCTACATGGCCTAAATTTCAGGACCAGAGTGTATGGGGGGGGAGCAGAATCCCTGTTTAAGTCTGGGTGCACAGACAAGGTGTGGCTTGCAGTGATCCAGAACTACAACTTCGGGCAGAGTTCTGCTCGGTTCTAGGCTGCAGCATGCCCAGCATGGACAGGATCTTTAGTAAGTAGTGACCATGTATAAACATTCATTTCTAGCACTGGACAATTTCCATCACTAGAAATGATTCCAGGAGGGGGAGTAGTGCAGATGTTCGGTCTACAACTGCCCTTTTTCCCCTTCTTCTTGTGCCATCACAAGACCAGGTTGATCGTGGTCTGGGGAAAGTGTGGGCTGTTCACTTTCTTGCAAAGACTGGAGCAGTGGGACAAAATCCCATGCTCATTTCTCACACCAGAAATTCCAGTGTGAGAAACAGGCAGGGTGCTCACAGCACTGCTCCCTCTACTCAGCTCCCAGTGACTGGGCCTCTGGTGTGAGAATTGGGGAGATGTTTTGCCACACTACCCTGGAGAGAACCTCCCCAAGCCTGGTTCCTGGCTCCACTAGCTGGGCAGTATAGGTGGCAAGGGGAAGCCTATGGGGCTGGAAAATGGGCATTGGGAGGCTCCCTTACTTAGAGCTCCACTAGCTCTGAAAATCTGCACTACTCTCTCTCCTGGAATCATTTCTAAATCACTTCCCCTGCTGCCCACTTGGGTAGCACACAAGTAAAGGAGAAGCCAGAGGGGGCCATCAAAGTCCCTGACCTCTTCCTGAAACAAAGGACTGCATGGTTTGGGGAAGAGTCAGGGAGCAGTAGCTGCTGATCCCATCCAAAACTAGTCTGGGAAAGGAGGGGAGTACCTAGGCAATGCCCCCAGCCTGCTTCTCACTCTGGGGATCCTGGTATGACAGGAGGCTCCCCTCCCCTCCCTGTCTATGGAAAGGACTGGAACAGCTGCCTCTTGCACCTTCTCCAGACCAAGGTGACCCAGTCTCAGGAAGACACAGGAGCCTTTCCCCATGGCTCCATTCCTCTTAGTTCTTAGGAGGAGTTAAGGCTAGGAAAAGTGTGTAAACATTCATTCTTCTAGGAGAAATTCTTCTGGTACCGACTTCCACCTGGTGGGAAGCAACTTACTTTTCTCCTGGAATCAGTATTTTTGGTCTGGGAGAAAGACCATGAATGTTTGTACACTTCTGGTTTCTACCGAGAGAACAGCAGAATATCTGTACATGGGCTCAGTTGTAAAGATCTAGAAAGTCTCCACTGAGCATATTTAGGCTGCAGGTTTTCAAAAGCTTGTAGCTTGGCTAACTTCGGGTGGATGGCAAAAGGCAAATCCCTAGTACAAATGTCAAGTTCCTACTTCAAACTTGGAGGCACAAGAATTTTTCAAAGGAAAGGTCAACAGAACTTTTAACATGGGCCAAATACACTTTCCCTAACCTAATTCTTAGAAATGACTGAGCTGTTTTAACTGAAATTGGCATATGGTTGTATAGCAAAATTTAGCCCAAGAGTCTAACATTTTTCAAAGTTATAAGTAGCTGAAAATGGGTAAGTACTGAACAGCTTTAATACACAGTACTACCAGATTTACCTACAATCATTACCAGTATTAACTTGTTTTCACGTTAAAGCACTTACCTTGTTTTTTTGACAAATAAATAATAGAGGGAAAAATTGCAAAGCAACTAACTATACTCAGACCTAAGCCACAATACCCTGATTTATTAACAGTGAGATAGAGACTGACAGTGTACACAAAAGATCACAACATTAATCTGCTTCTGCCATGACCTAGAAATGGAGAATGGAGCATCAATGACCCTGAAGAACAGAGAGAGGGGTCCAATGTGAGAGTCTTGTACACTCTTATAAATGTGGGACAAGGCTTACAGATTAACAGTACAATTAATGTATTCATTGAATCATAAAATCATAGAAAAATAGGACTGCAAGGGACCTCAAGAGGCTATCTGGTTCAACCTCCTGGTCAAGGCAGAATCATTCCTGTCTAAACCATCCTAGACAAGAGCTTGTCTTACAGCTCTTGAAAATGCCAAGGACGGAGATTCCACAACTTCTCTAGGTAACAGTTCTAATGCTTAACCATTCTTAAAGTTTAAAAGTACTTCCTATATCCAAGCTACATTCTCCTTGCTGCAATTTATAACTATTGCTCCTTGCCATTATCCCTGTGGCCATAGAAAAAAAAGAGTATATGACTATCATCTTTATATTCACACTTCAGGTATTTGAAGACTGTTATCAAATCCCTCCTCAGTCTTCTCTTCTCCAAACTAAGAATTGTAGTTTTTCCTACCTTTTCTTATAAATCATATTTTCTATATTTCTATACCACTAATAATTTTTGCTGTTCTCCACTGGACTCTAATTTGTCTATGTCTTTCTTGAAATGCAATGGCCCATACTGGACACAGTACTTCAGGTGAAGCCTCTTCTGAATAGAGTGGAAGAATTACTTCCCTTGCTTTGAAGATGACACTTCTGTTAATATAACTTAGTGTGCTACTGTTTTTTTCTGTATTAAGGGGCATATTGTTTCAAAATCAACTTGCAATTCACTCCAATCCCCAGGTCCTTTTCTGAAGTACTGAAGCCTAGCCAGTTGTTACCCAGTCTGTATTTGTACATATGATTGTTCTGCTCTAAGTACAGGAATTTGCGATTGTCCTTACTGAATTTCATTTGGTTACCAGGTAATTTGAGATCATTCCTCCAGTTTGCCAAGGTCACTCTGAACCTAATCTTATCTTTCAAAGTGCTTGCATTTCCACCCAGCATGGTGCCATCTGTAAATTTGTTAACTGTACACCCAGTCCCATTTTTCAAATCATGAATGAAGATTTAAATCATTCTTCCTAGAGTTCAATCTTTCAGCAAGACTACTACAGGTATAATTAAAGACTTCAAAACCTCTTGAATCCAAACAGCAAGATGATCATTAAGTTCTTTTTTTTAATTCTGGGAACCTAGGAAAACAACTTAATGAGATACCACATTACATGTGAAGGTTTGTACCATGAAAGAAAACTGGAAAAAAAACTTCCTTGGATTTTGAATTACGTATTAGGCAATTAGAAGAATAATGTAAACAGAGTACTTCCAGTAACAATTACCAGGAATTAGGTTCAACTCATTCCATTTATCTAGGATCAATGATCAGGTAAGATAACTGAACAGAGGTCAGTAAGGGTCTTGCCAATGACTTCAATGAGGCTAGGATGACTGCCCAAGTTTTATGAAAATGTTAATAAGACAAGATCTTAATGATCATAATGGGCAGGAAAGAATGAATGGCAATGTTGATATAACCTCACCAAGTACCACAAAATCCTCTGTGTCTACCCACTACCACAACATAACAGCACCCTCTGTAACAGTATTGCTCACCTTAGCCTTCGACACTTAGTATCACTTGTACACCTCTTCCTTAGCATCTTGCCTCTGGTGTCCCTTAGTACACTGTACTTACTCTAGTACTTAGCTAATCTAGGAGTGTTTGAACCCTTCCCATAAAACAAACAGTCTGTCATTTAAGAGTAAAGGAGTGACTGGAACCAACTTCCCAGGGAGGTGGTCCTCGCCCCTACCTTGGGCAAATTCAAGAGGAAGTTGAACCTGTCTGGGGTCTTGTGAACCCAGCATTCATTCCTGCCTGTGGCAGGGGATCAGGCTAGATGATCTGTTCAGGTCCCTCCTGACCCTAGCTTACTATGCAACTATGACAAGAGAAAAGAGCCAGTACGACTACAAATGAGGGATGCAGATGTGCAAATGATTAAGGTCATCTGTATCAAAGAATGGCATTTAGTATGTTTTAAAAAAATTAAGCCAGCAAGGCTCAGATTTACTGCCATTTTAGCAAGCTTTATTTTAAAAAGTAAAAGGCAGAAGCTGGAGAAATTAATTTACTCACCCAAAGCCAATAGCTACCCAGTAATTTCTGACACCTTGATGTGGCCCCACCATAGGAAGAATGTCTGGAGAATAGGTGATAGGCCCAGCAACCGTGTTAATGATGTCTGCTTGTTTCAGGACTGGAACCATTGCCATTGCAGCCTCTATATGTTCCATTATTCTGTCTAAATCGGACTCAAAGAGTTCCTTTCCAAAACCTGGAGAAATATTTGATTCATGTTGTATATTCATTAATATACTGCAAATATGTATGTCAGCTGCTCCTGTACTGAGCAGTGCTACTGTCCAGGGTACAGAATTAGCCAGTTAAGCCTCTGATGTATATTCTACATATATACAAGTAATGCATACAGCTGTAGTATCTAATTCTGTACTCAGCTCATTCATGCCTTTTCTCTTTTAAGTAATAAAACTCACATGCACAATACCCCCATTTACCTACCAGTAGAACATAAAGCAAGCATAACTGGATTTCTTAGTCATATTATGTATGCTTATTTATATTTATTTGACCTTAATGATTCAAGGTCTTAACATGCAAGGGAGAAATAGCATGGGAAGCTCCTCTTTTGCTGGTTACATCTGTCTTTATGGTTATTGTGATAGTTTGGGAGACATATCTGTCAGCTGACAAATTCCAATTTGCTTTGTGAATGGTAGATTGTAATTTCAACCTCCATTTTGAACGTAAATTTCAGGGTGAATTGAGCATCTTTGAGCACCTGTTTATAATAGGGTTTTAACTCCTAGTGGAGTGCTGCATCTGGGAAGCTATGATAAAGCAGTTCAACATGGAATTGTTGTATTATAGGAAAACAATTGGCTTTCTACTCATAGCACCATTGACTTTTGATGACTTTCTACCCAGAAACCAATGAAGGGCTAGAGCCTAGAAATTCCCCAGTCAAACTGTATAGGTATTGTAGGTGCTAGAATCTGTTTTAGGAATGAAACGCTTTCTGTTATGGGAGCTACTTTGCTGCCATAAGAAAGAAAGTCAGACCAAGAAGGTAAGAAGAGACTCCTGTCTAAACCTTTTTATGGGTAAAATGAATACATTCCTTAGCTAATCCAGGAGTCCTGGTTTAAATGACACATTATTCCTGTAAGATATAGCTATGGCACCAGAATTCCCATAGCCAGGTGGATTCTGAAAGAAACATGTCTAATTATGGGGTACCTGTGAAGGCATGGGAAAGACTGAGATAGCGTAGAAGAATGTGGGATTTGGGCTGCCTAGACACATGCTCCTCGGTGTTCTAATGAGAACTCTACAGCATCACTACAGCGTCATGTGTATTAAGCCCCTGCGCTTTTTTAAATGGCTGCTGGGGTGCTTTATCTAAACCCCATTGAAGAAGCTTTAGATAAAGCATCCTGTGGCCATTTTTAAATGTGCGAGGACTTAATACACATGATGCTGTGGCATTTTAATTAAAGCAGCTGTCTGGGAGCTGCTCTAATTAAAACGCTTCCCCCCACACAGAACACATGTATAGACACACTTAGTGACTGGATTCTAATTCCAATAGCTCAGTGTCCGTCTACAGTGAGACTGGATTAGATTGGGACAGATCCATTTCATGCACCTTATTTCTTATTGTTCACCTTGTTACAGAGAAGTTGTAACCATATTGTGTAAAAATACCTACAGAAATTTAATGTGTTGCAACTAAAATTTCAATAGCTTCCATGCCCCATCACACAGGGCAGTGTGATAAAAGGAAATACGCTATTGTGTTTAATATTTATTTAACTATATTTGCAGTTTATCAAGGTTAGAAGACACATGTACTTTTTTAATTACCTGGTGGAACTCCATTTGTTACCCATGATTCCTGTATTTTCATTTTCTCCTGGCTTTCATATGGTCCAAATAAAAGCCCATCCCTTTCCTGCCTTAGGTAATATGAACCTTCTAAGTCACGAATCACAGGCAGTTCCTTTTTCAGAGCTTTCACTTCAGGGATAGTTGATGTCACAACATACTGGTGATGAACTGGTATCAGAGGATGCTGAAGTCCAATCATTTTGCCTATTTCCCGAGCCCAGAAGCCTAAGGAACACAATAAAGAAAAATACTAATATTTAAACACTTGTTTCAGTGAACAGAAATTAATAGCAATTTGTTTTTCAGAAACTGCCGTGCTTTATGGTAACCTATAAAGGAACTTTGTCTTTCCATATTTGTCATAAGGTTTTTTGAGCTTCAGCAAAAAAATTCTCCTATTATTCCTAAATTCCTAATTCCTCCTACTTTTATTCCTGTTAGTCCCAATTTTAAACCCATATACCCTGCTAGTATAGAGATATCCATAACAGAGGTAAAAATCGAAAGAACAGGGATTAATCAGATTTGGATTGTTCAAAAATGTCATAGAGGAACTGAATTACATTTAATTAATGTTTATATGGCCCATATGGTCTTCTCCACTAAACAAGGCTCCATTAGATATGATTCCAGCTATCATTAGGGAGTGTGAGGGAACACTTATGGCCAGCTTGGACACTGAAGGTTCATGCTATGGTAGCAATATATCCTGGCTGGGATATTCGTGAACACCTCTCCCATTTGTTTCCACTCATGTGCTCCAAACCTGGCAGTGTGAGCCTGTTCTAGGACATTTTCTTTCAGTTGCAACTGAGATGTCAGTTTCTGGCATGTTTTCAATCTGCTGCTTGGAACAAACCCAGAGCAGCCTCCGTTGTGTATGTCTGCATTTGGTGTGAGGAAGAAGGAGCAGGAGGGTAGGTATGCCCAGCAGTATTCCAGCCAGGACATGTAACTGCCCTGATATAGAAATATCCTAAGACACTAATCAGAAGGAGACAACAAATAAAATCAACCACATGCTTAAATGTCTTGCTGAATGAAGGCCTAGATTTCCCTTTCTCCTGTGCATCCAAGTGACCTGAATAATTAGATTTTTTATTAATTTAGTAATCTACTTTATACTAAGAACTTCATCCTGATGGGCTATGTAGTCTAGTTATTAGATATTTCAATATTTCTAACAGGCCTTGATTATAAAGCTGGATTGCATCTCCTCTGACCCTGGAGCCAACTAGAGACTACTTTAACACCCTTGTAAACTAAAGACGACTCATATCTCCCCTAATCTATGCCATCTAGTAATGGTCTTCTAAAAGATGTTGCATGCTTGGAAATCTCCAAGGTGCAGCATACCCCAGCCGCATACCATACCATGGAAGGGCACCACCTTCCATTTGTAGCTGTCACAGGTCGGGCTCCCCAGGGGTGACCATAATGCCCCTGCTGGCTCTGAGACCATACTAGCTCCGCCCCAAGAGCACCCTCTTGTCTTGCCTGCCACATCTTGATGGTGAAATAGTAAGTCAGGAGGCTGCCCACAGGCCTTTGCATGGCCCCTGTCCACTGAACCCCACAAGAACTCACTGGCCCTTGGGTCCTTCGCTGGACCACACTCCAGTACTCTGCTGCATGGGGCACCTCGAGCCTTATGGGTTAATTCCCCTAGACCATGCCCTATGTCTCACAGGTGTTACATAGATGTCATTTCCTCTCTCAGGGCATCAGCCTTCTTGGATTCTGCCCCTTCAATCTAGCTACGTCTTCTAGCCTAGGCCCACCACATCAGACCCGGCTTTGAGGAACTAGCTCAATCTATTCTTGCCTGCCGGGCTCCAGGCCCCTATGTGGTTGCATCCTTTTGGTGCTGGGTCCCTGGCCCTATGTGGCTGTGCCCCTCTGGTGCTGGCCCCTTGCATAGCTGCACCCCTCTGGCACTGGGCCTCTGGCCCCTGTCTAGCTGCACCCCTCTTGTGCCAGGCCCCTGGCCCCTGTGTGCTTGGTGACTTGCCTTCTGTGCCTGCTTCAGGCTCTCCAGCTGCCTGAGCCCTGATCCTGCCTCCAGCAGGGTTCAAGGGGATTGCATGCCCCCCCTGGGTGCTAATGGGACTTCCTTAACCACCCCTCACAGTCCCATCCCAAACCTCACGTACAAACAGCAACAAACATAAGCCCCGGGGCTATAACATAACAATAACAATGAAAACTGCGCAGTGTCCCTTTTAGAGGGCAAACCTCTACCCCTGGGATAGTGTGCCTCCTAGGTCTGAGTACTAGCACAGGTGCTGGCCCCAGCCTCCTCTACCCCACCTAGAGCATTTTTCTCTGTGCTAAACCCACATGCAGGGGCATGCCTTGGGGCAAAAAGCATCACATTCCTTAAGGAATCTCTTTATATTTGAAAATGTGTCTACAATCCAAAAGGCTCAGCAAATGCAGTGGCTATATCTGTTGCACTCATCTGCAAAATAAACAAAGCCAGTACATGTAATTGTAGGCTTACCAGCCAAAACCATGTTCCATTTATAACATGCAGTAAATAGTTCGTTTTGTTTTTTTTAATTACAATATTTAGTAGGGATGTGCAAAGCTTTGGGAGCTGATTCAATTCAGAGGAGATTTGGCCCGATTTGGTGAACCAATCATGGAACCAATTAAGAGGTCCAAATTGATTCGAAACTCTCCAAAATCAATTTGGAAAATATACAGAGAGCTTTGGCAATTCGGGCAGTGCCTGCTGGCTGCAGCACAGAGCTGGACCTGGACTCCATGCTGGTAAGGAAGGGAAGGTGGAGGGGTGAAAGGGAAAAAGGACCATGGGGGGAACCCTGCCAGGCCCCATCCCCTGCCTGCTCCCCCAGCCCTGCTGAGTGCTGCCCAACCCTTGCCCACTGTCCCAGCCCCCGCTCATGACTGCCTTGCCCAGCCCCAGCTCCCAGCTCTTTAAAAAAAGCCCCCACTCACTGGCTCCTGCCAGGGATCCCTGCTGCCCCCCACTGCCCCATGCTGCATGGGGGGGCTCTGTCACAAGTGACTCCTGCCTGCTCTCTCAGCCCCCGCAGGGCTGCCCTGCCCACCCCATCTCCCTGCCCTTTAAAAAAAAACAAACAAAACCCCACTCACCAGCTGCTGCAGTGGCTCTGGGGCTTTTGGGGTCTCCTTGAAGAGCCCTCCACACAATGCAGGGCAGCGGGAATCGTCCCCCGCCTGGCAGCGGCTGGTGAGTGGGACATTTTTTTTCCCCGATTCGGGACAGTGACTCGAATCACTGAATCGAATCACTGTCTCCCAAATTGGCCGAATCCAAAGCAAATACTAGCCGCTTCGCACAAGCCTAATATTTAGACAGTGCAGTGCTCCAAATGTGATTTTGTACCAGATTTTGACTATGACTGTTGTGGAGTCAATAAAAGAAAGAGGCATTAGTGTACTGTTATTCTGACACCTCTTTTAAGATTGAAACTGATACATCTTGGGCATGTCTACATCTTGCCCTATGGCAATGTTGTTACTGCGCCATGCTTTAATACTTCTTTTGGAATTACTAAAGCATGGCACAGTAGCTGCCCATACTGTGCCGTATGCATGGGCATGGTTATTTTTAGCCACTACTTCACCATAGTGGCGTGCTATAACAGGGGGAGTGCACTGCTACAGAGAAGTAGCTGCCAGTCATGCATAGAGCCACGTGGTCACTATTTCGCCCTAGTGCATCGATACAGTGACGTAGTGTGACGTGTAGATGCGCCCGTTAAGTACTGTAATTTTTTTTTAAATTAAGACAAATTTATGCTAAGTTTTGCTAATTTTACTTGTGTAGGGGAAAAACAGCTGGGATTTACCAAATGAAATATAGTGTACCTTCTCCACTTAAAAAATTTTCACCATATGCAAAAAAAAATTACTAAAAAATATTCTAAAAGAAAGAGTTAGTTCTCTGAAACAAGACCTAATTGGAAGCAGACGTCAAGTCCCAAACCCATGGTAAAGATAAATATAGGAATAATTTATGGCTTTAGAACTTTTCTACACTGTAGAAATCAAAATTATCTGAGAGTGAAATTTAATGTTGGTTTTGTTTAGCATATTCACAGAGTATTGTAGTGTGGCTACAACTTGTAAAACATAAAACTCAGTTAATAATATTATTTTTATTTGCTAAATTCCTACAAAAATGCTGCAAAAAATGGATAAACTGCTGCGATGTCAATCGTATGTGAATTTATATGAATGCAATGTGCATAAGTAACAAAATTCACCATTTTATTAATGACTTAGTTATAAATACACCACGAACCTCCTTCATGCTATTAAAAATAGACTACAAGCCTCCTCAAGACAAGTTAATTTATGTCATGGAATGGTTATTATGGGACTGCTTTGTTTGAAACAGCAGCTACAACAGCTACAAGTTGGTTTAAACTTGTTCATTCCAGTCACACAGCAGATGTTGACTTTGCAAAAAGAGAGGGGGAGGGAGAGGGGGAAACACAGACAGCCCTCTAGCAAACCCCTCTGTGCTCTCAGTTGCTGACAGGAGATAAGCAACAGCTGGCATGAAAACAGTAATGATTTACAGAAGTGGGAGGTGGGACTAGAGAAAGAATGAAAGTTGGCTGAAAAATGTTAGTAGCACATACTGGTCAAAATACTGGTTTCATGCCTGACTCAGAATGTTGAGCAATAGAAGCTTTAAATGTTAATTTTGGCTGAACATTTAGCTACACATTAGAGCTAGCCAGGCATGTCTTTTGTTTAATAAGTTATCAAAGCAAGTGGAAAAAGCCTAAGAAAATTTCACAAGAGTGCATTTTGGTTTCACAAATAATGATAAGCTTTGGAAAGCAGTCAGAAGGAAGCTGTATATAATGAAAACCGTCTGTCTCAGGTCTGCCCAACTTCATAGCGGCTGGGAGCCATCTACCACACCAAGCCCTGGGCTGCTCACTGCACAGACCATGCAACATTGGGGGCCACATGCAGTGCTGGCTACTAGGACCCCTGCCTCATGTAGGCCCTGTGCTGCGCAGCAGTGCAACCCCTCCCTGCCACCACTGCCCCATGAGCAGTGTAAGCCCACTCCACACCAAAACTGCCACATGAGCACCCCCAGTACTGCTGCGCAAGTGAGCCCCCAACTCCTCCCCACCCACCATTTGAGCAGTGCAAGCCTCGCACACAAGACCCCTGCCAGTGCTGTCCCATTGTGCAAGCAGTACCAGCTACCCCACCACCAGCAAGTAGTGAGCTGACTGGGCCCCCTCCCGCTGTGCTACTCCCCACCCCTACTTCTGCAGCTGCTTCAGCAGCATGAACAATGTGGGCAGTTGTTGGCTGGGCAGGAGCCCATTGGCCACAGGTTAACCCCTCACAGTCTGAATTTGGTTCATAGGCTGCCAGTTGGATAGGCCTAGTCTACAGAAACAAAAAGACACTAATCACACTGGATACATTTAACGTTAAGTTACTACATGTGTGATCCTTCATTATGGAGTTTTACACGAGCCCGTTTTCCATTTGCTATTTTAGCTCTACTGTATTTACTTCTTTCCCAAAGACCTGAGGAAGGGTACTGTAGTACTCAAAAGGTTGTTTAAGTCTATCCCAACCATGCAGTTGGTCCAATAAATGTTAATCAACCACAAAACATCACTCTATCAGAATAACTATGTGCAAGGGAATTAAATTAATGTTCCTAAGGCCACTCTAATTCTGGGATTTTCTAACTTCTGAGTGCTTGATTTTTCAACCTTAATAATGTTCTTTCAACATAGAGAATTCCACATTACAAAAAAACCTGTTTTTTAAAACCCAAACCAACCCCTCCCTCAGCACACACAAAACACACGAATGTGGCATTATATTGAGATGCATTAGAGTCACCGGTAAGATTGAAAGCTCTAGTTAATCAGGCAGAAACCTGCCTCTTAAGCTAAGGGAGCAACTGATTGCAATAGCATGTAGCCCTCCTCTGTATGGAGCAGCACTAGAGGGGGAGCCACATTTTGCTAGAAGATTTCACAGATGTTTGCTGACAGCAAATGAACAGAATTCAGGCATTTGGGTTCTGCTCCAAAATCTGGAGGGGAGTGAGCACTAGACTCTTCAGCCCATTTTTCCTCCTTAGTTTCCTCTTTTACCCACATTCGTTCCTAGTCTTTACACCTCTTTCAGCAAGTACCTATGCCTCCTTGTCTCTCTCTACCCAACAGCAATACTATCTACCAAAAAATAGACCTCCAGTCCCAGTCTGACTACCACACAAGATTCCTTTCCCAAACAGTCCCAGCTTCTGCGCTCTCTGGCTCCCAGTCTCCTGGCACAAACAATTCAAAACAAATGGTAAATTTCTGGCAAACTGTTAAGCAAATAAAAACAGAATCTAACAACTGGAAATGTCAGGCAACCTTCATAACAGTAGGTACTATCTGTCCAACAATTAATAAAAGGACTTTTCTATAGAAGTATTACAGAAATCTGACTTACTAAATAAAATTAAGTTTAAAAGTTACATAAATGGAGGAAAAATAATTATAAGTTATTAAGTGTAAGGATATTGTTAAGCCAAGGGGGTGACTAATAGGCCTGTAAGAAGCAGCAAGTATTCGCTTCGGCTTTGGCCAATTCGGAGGATAGTGATATGATTTGGAGATTCGAATCACTGTCCTGATTCGGTTTGGCCAAATCAGATCTGAAAGATTTGGTGCCACTTCAGAGATTCAGCTGTAGACTAAACAGGCAGCTGACACAGCTGCTTCCAGCTGGTAAGTCTATTGGAGGAGGGAAGAGGCGTGGGGGAGGGATTGGGGCTGGGGCTGAGACAAGCTGCCCAGCCAGGGTGGGGGAGCATATTATTCAGGGAGGGAAGCAGGGGGGCACGGGATATGGGTGTGGCAATGCTCAGAGTGGGGGCTCTGTCCTGCTGCCACTTGCTCAGCGGGGGGGGGGGGGGGCGGAGGCAGGCAAGATGTGGGCATGGCTCACTCCGGGCAGAAGGGGGCAAGCGGCAGCAGGGTATAGCCCCTGCTCCCACTGCTGCCATGCCCACATCCCAGCCGGCATGGAGGGTGAGTGCTGCCGCCACTTGCCCAGCCGGTGCGATGAGGTGTGGGGAGGCGGGCACTGCTGCTGCTTGCCCAGTCAGTGTGGGGTGGTGGGGGCACTGCAGTGCTGGGAGCAGGGGCTATGCCCTGCTGCCACTTGCCCGCTTCCACCTGGAGTGAGCTGCACCTGCATCACACCCCTCTCCCCCATGCTGGCTGGGCAAGTGGCAACAGGGCATAGACCCCGCTCCCAGCTCTGCCATGCCCACATCAGTGCTGGGAGCAGGGACTCTGCCCTGCTGCCGCTTACCAGACGGCGTGAGAACTGCTGTCACTTGCCCACCCAGTGTGGAGGGGGTGGCGTGGGGGGCGGGCACTGCCGCTGCAGCTCTGGGAGGGAGGGCTATGCCCTACTGCTGCTTGCTCCCTTCTACCCGGGGGGCGGAGGGGGAAGGCCAGCGCTGCTGGCCTCACTCTCCCGCTCCATCCCCTCAGTCCCTGCTGTCATGGCGGTGTTCTACCATGTGTGTCTGTCTGTGCAGAACACTCTGATTGGTTGTTTCAGTCAGCATTGTGATTGGATGTCAAGACAACCAATTGGAGTGCTCAAAAAGTGTTATGGACAGACAGACAGACGGACGGACTAAGGATTTTGTTATACTAGAATGCCAGATATAAATAATGGGTGTAAACAGTGGGAGGGAGGTGACTTTGGGAAACCTCAGCAAATTCAAGACAAGTGCTGCCAGTCTGCATGCCACTTTCCTTTTCTCTCCTGCATCCCTCCAGCTGGTACAAATAAGAATCTATATTGTGCTGTTGCAGGTAGCTAAACAGACACTGAGATAAGTGCTTGTGCTTTAGGGTATAAACAATAAAAGTTCGGGATGTAGACCTGTCTCTTGACCCTTTATTTGACTTGCATGGTAGTAATACCTTATCTAAGAGAGAATGGTGGATCACTGGAAAGTGTAATTGTATCTTGATTTGGTGTAAAAAAATAAATAAACAAATAAAAAAAAAGGGCAATCATTAAGGAAATTGTAACTATTCCTTAATTCTGTGTGTAAACTTGCAAAGAGGTCCTGATCATAGATGGGCTGTAGTCTTGTTTCTCTAAAGAATGAGTGGTCCTGTTTTTGTTTTTTTTATAACAGTACCACTCTGTCCTTCTATACACCCCAGCCCAGACTGGGCCCCCCTTCTTTCTAAAGGCTAATGTGACAAGCTTATGTGACAAGCTTATTTTATAGAAACAAACCAAAGGAGAGGGATGGAAAAGGTGAGAGAGCATATTGTTTAATGAAGGATGACCCACAGAGCACACAATTTTCATTATACCAGGGGTGGGAAAAGCCTGGCCCATGGGCCGGATCAGGCCTGCAGTGGACTCAATTTCCCAGCAGCCCCTGCCTGCATTGCTGTGTCCGGTTTCCATGGAAAACCCAGGAGTGGCAGTGCCGTAACAGTGTGGGGCCAGGGTTTCCATGAAGCGCTAGCAGGGCATGTAGCTGGGTAGGGAACTGCTTCAGGGCTGGGATTTTGTGGTGGCAACAGCATAATCTGGAGCTGGGACAGAGCTGTGATCTGATGCCCACACGCCCTGGGTAGGGGCACGGAGGCAGCGGATTGCAGCTCTGCCTCAGCTCTGGACCACGCTGTCACCACTGCAAGATCCCAGCTCTGGTCCCAGAGCAGCTCCCTGCCCAGCCATGTGCCCTGCCAGCACTGCTGGGGCCAATATGTCAGAGCACCACCACTTCTGAGATCTCCATGGAAACCAGTCGCAGTGATGAGGGCAAGGGCTGCTGGGAAATGGAGTCCAGCTGCCAGCTGGATCCACCATTTTGCCCACCCCTGCACTGTGCTGCTGTGAAGAAATCATCTCAAGAGCCCATTAAAAAAAAAATGTAAAAAAAATCAGGATTGCACAATGCTAAATCAAGCTTTATGATTTACCAGGAACAAGACAGATACCAAAGACATATTTCACTTTTATTGTAACATAAACAATTGACCATTAAGATATAGACAACTATAACAACTGTTTTGATATCAAATTATGCCAATATGTTATGATGCAATGGATATATCTGCATGTTTCTGTAGTGAAACAAGTGTAGCAAAACCATGGCAAGCCTGTTTCATTCAGGTTTAAAGTTATGGCAATTTAGCAAACTTTCTATGCTACAGTGTGGCATGAACTGAACTAATGTAGCTAATGTTAACATAGAGTGTAATAATAGTAAAATATAACCATGTCAGTCTTGTCCTATAAGCAACTTGAAAACTCCATTTTGTATCCTTCTGCTTGACATAAGTGAATGAACTCTGCATAGCCTTTATGTATGAGTGTATGTAAAAGGGTGAATGGTGAAAGAATGGCATAGAGACGGGAGAAGATTTAACTGTTTATGTAAGCAACAAGGCGCCAAATGTAAGTTACCAGCCAGTAACTAACTAACAAATGGCTGTAGAATCCCTTTGAAGCTCGAGGGCACAAAGGAGATAACAGAAAAAGAAATTCTGCCAGACGGGCAACAAGAACACTCCAATGCTAAGATAAGCTGAAGACAAAAGAAGAAGAATCGCAAAAACAGAAACTGGGTATGGAAAAACCCCAAAGCACTGAAACAAAGGATGCCAATCTCTATAAAAGAACACTTTGAAAATGCCAAGTTGGGTGAGTCTCTTTCTCTACTGCTGTTTCATCAGAGCACAGGTGCATCTGTTCACCCTGCTCCAGCTGTTATCTTCAAATCTGCTATCTTCAAATCATCATCTACTCAATAAGCCCGGGTTGGCCTGAGCAACTATTGCTGGTAACTATATCTGATGTATGTGTGGATGAAATGGTTGTCTTGTGTATGTGTAAGCCTGTGTGTAACGATGTGTATGAGTTGTGTGTGTTTGTATAAATGGTGTGCCCGAACCTCTATGTCTAACTCATGTAATCAATAAATGTGACACCTTGCCTTATCCCCCTTTATAAAGTCTCACTTGTGATTTGAGAAATTGGCAATTTGTGTAACAACAGAACCACAGAGATATAATAGTTACATTGTAACAGCTGATAAGCACTCCAAAATGGCAGTTCCCCATTCCCTTCCAACACCATTAAGAAGCAAGTTTGTCCATGGCCTTAGTGCTTGATGTGAAATATCTGATTATGCACATTATTTTTTAACCTTCAAGAGACATCAAAGTATTATTTAAATCTTACCTGCTGTGTTCACTATTCTGTTTGCTCGAATTACTCCCAATGGAGTTTCAACTTCCCATGTCCCATCTGATCTAGAGTTTAGATTAGTCACTTGAACTGGGTAATTTAACAAGGCACCATATTTCCTAGCTCCTGCAGCCAAGGCCATAGTGAGAGAATAGGGATCAATGTGACCATCTCCAGGGTTATACAGACCAGCTAAAACCTATTATGGGTCACACAAAACGAATTCAAATTAAATTTGCAGCTTTCACCTTATTTAAGATTAAAGTGAATAACTGTTGTGTGTCATCTGTAAAGACTTAAATGAAAAATACATTTAAAAAGTGCATAATATCATCAAAGCTACAACTGGTCAATTCTGTAATATTCTATGGAATGGAGATTCTCCAGTACCAGCATGTGTCTGTGATCAAAGAGATAAGATGCCATTGCTAAAAATTTTTAAAACCACTGAATGAAAAGACTATGTTAAATAGTATGCTGAAAGTGTTATAAAAGGTTTCAAACAATTAACCATTAGGAATAATAATCAGATTTCCTTAATTGCCATACATTAACATGAATATTATCATTTCTTATTCTAGTAAATCTATGATAGTTGCAAAAAATTAACTATTTTTTAAAACTTAAAATAATGGTTGTGATTACCTCCATGTGTGGAAAACATGTGGGAGAGACCCAACAGAAGGACATCCTTGCAAAGTTCCCCATGGATAGCTCCATTAGGAAAAAGATTATATTTTTCCAGCAGAACTAGCTAAAGCTCTGCACAAAAATTCTAGGGATCCCCTCTTTTGATAGATATCTGGAACCTGATGTTTATTACACTGCCAGAATAGGAACTCTTCACCAATATTTAAATCTCAAGAAAAGATGTTTCCATATAATAAGATTCTTTACCTTTTCCATGTTCAGTAAAGGACACAGCTCTTGTACTTTCTCAGGCCCAATAAAATACTGTTCTGTCGCATGCCAGCCAGCGCGAGTCATTTGATATTTGAACTCATCAACTCTAGTAGGAGTTGAAGCAATTCTGATGCTGCCTGGATTATGAAAGCCCACCGCCTAAAACATTGATAACAAAAGCAAGTAGTTTACAATTAGGACTATGGTTCATCTTTCCCTAAAGGTCTGATTCTGCACCAGTGAAGCTGACAGGAGTTTTGCCATTAACCTTTTCTCAACACAGAATCAAGCTCTAACTGCTTTCAGAGTTTCAGACCCCAGCTGAAGACTTCTGGGGTAGAGAAGAACAACTTGCTAATAAATTAAATCTTAACTAAACCAAGCAAACACAATATTGAAATGCACACTACCTTGTTTAAAGCACATCTTCTCAATTGTTTTCCAGTGTTCTTTATTAATTGTATTCACTACATTTGATTAATCTTCTGACTTTGTAAATAGAATCCACATTTATATGGTTTCAAAAGTAGTTCAGACATATTTTATATATAAAATCCTCCTCTGAATGTCAGCAATGTGAATATTTAAGATATTGCAAAACAGACCTCATGTAATTAACAGACCACCCATCTTTACTGGCAAAATACAGGATTTTTAAACATATATAAATTGCACCAGCTGGACAGTGCATCCTCACATTAATGACTATGGCCCAATAACTCCATCCCTCTGCATAAAGAGTTCTTTGTCTAGTTATTCCGTTAAGAAACAGAACTAACTCCATTGCAAACAGGTTGACAGACCAGTGGGAAATTACACAAATCTACAAGGAGACTCTGTGTCCCTGCAGTGAATAGCCCTGGTAGTCCTTTCTATTTGTTTACAGTAATGTTACAATGGAGATGCACTAGCAAAGGTTCCTTAACTGGTGACTCTCAAAGAAATTTTTTCCTTTAAGGAAAAGAAGAAGCTGTAGAAACTCACCGCAACATGGAGGAATATTAAATTTCAGAAAGAATCTCTAGGGCGCTAGTAGAAAACCAACAAATGTCCCTTCAGTCTCAATCCTAACCTGCCCATTCCTCAGCTCCTCCACATAGCTCCAAACACTTTGCCAGTAGAACCTTCATAGAACACAAGGCAAGGGAAGCAGGCACTTCTGTAAAAGAAAATGACCCTCTTTTCTGTTCGAGAGAGGTGCAGTGCTGGTGTGTAGGATCCTCAATTTAGATAGATCATGGAGGCATCATAAGTCCATGTAAGTAAGGAGAGCTATGCTTCACTACTTTTCACAAAATTGGTGATCAGCCAAACACAGTAAAATGGAATAGCACTGAATCACAATACATTCTTTGCTCTCATATTTTGTTGAATAGTTTCAGTGATTTGTAGGTGAATTCCTCATAGTTTATGAGTGAACACACTGCTCTGTGTTTTATAATGGATGTTTTCCTAAAGCATTTGGCTACAGAATTAATCTTGCTGGAAAGTAAGGTGAGGCAACAGGCTATCATGTGAAAATTAACAATTTGAAGATTAACCATGTGAGGATCATTATTGAGTTCAAATTGCATGTCCAGTAGTGCTGAGTAGAATAAACAATTTTATGTTAGTCACCAAACAGAAGGGCTCCTCTGAAATGGATAGGAAGGAGTGCAAATGTATTTTCAAGAATGGACCACGTTAAATCATCCGAATTCTCAAGCAGATATATTAAAGCTGGGAATGGGTACTTGTCAGCTTACATGATCCGGATCCTGAATGCTATTTTTACTCATGGAAAGCTGATGCTGCAGAGACTCTTATTGCTTAATTTTTTAGATGTTTTATTTTGAAAAAATAAGCAGTAGTAAGAATGAGGTGGGGAGAGCTAAATTCTTCGGGATTAAATGCTAGAATATGAATGTAGCATAGATATAAAAAGAACAGAATTACTTTGGATAAAGTAACCCCTTAAGATACGAGAACCTCTGTTACACCCATAGAGGCATGCATGCATGTAGATACACATATACAGCTTTTTCATTCCAAATGTTTCCATATGATTCTTAGCACAATTAATATTGATCTGTAAAAATATTTTCAATATAGATGTATGAATATTAAGGAGTTTACCTGCTCAGTCTCTTCTTCCAGTGTTTCATAGAGTTTGATGCTGTAGTGATGGATTTTCTTCAGATTTATTCCAGGATGAAAATAAGTTGTTAAACCAGCCTTGAAAAATAAACAAAAACAATAACACAATTTGGCATTTTTAGAAATGTAATCTTTTCTCTCTTTTTTTTCCAGTTGTCATTTGAAACAGAACTGCCCCTCCAATGTAAAGAAAAGCAACATATAGTTATAGCCAACTTAAGAAAACAAAACCCTTTCCTGGATTACATACATTCCCTTTCCATGGACAGATGTTTTTCCACCTGTCTGTTCTCATCATTATTGTCAAATCACAGTATCCTCATTACAGCTGTTCTCTCCTACAGTTTCATTTTTTTAGATCATTTTTCTAGCTAAATATTTTGGAAGACAAAATACTAAGGACACAACCATCTGATGTCTCAAGATCTCAGGTATTCTTTACAAGAATGGAGATATTCACCAATGTATCCTGGCCAAATGTTAATAAGTAATACATCTTGACAGTGTACATGGGAAAGTATTCTTTGCTTTCTTTCTTAAATGCTGCTGTTAAACAATTTGGCATTTCAGAGGTGATTCAGAGCAATACATCAGGGGAAAGCTTGCTGTTCTTAAGTGCATGTCAATTGATTTGTTTTAACTTTTTTGTCTGTCTACTACTATCCCAAAGTAAGTGAAGCCAAACCATAGTAATTAACTATCTTTCATTAAGGGGAGGTTCCATTAAACTTCCCCTAACTTCAGTAAAGGACACAGTCAAAACAGTTATAGCAGATCTGCTGTACTCTACAGTAGACCTCCCTTCCTCACTGTTTAAAATGGTATAATTATTCATCTAAGTCCTCTGGAAAGAATTTGGTCTCCTTTTGAGTACATGCAAATGTAAAATCAATAACATAAGTTACTTGAGTCACTTCTGTATCTAAGGCCCCTAGCAGACTTTACACTTAGGACATGATTAACCAGTTACTTAATCAAGTCTTAAGGAGTAACCCAGCCACATGTTCATGCAATTAACAGTAATAAAACAGGGAATATATGGAATAATTTGTAGCTGATTCTTATTGTGCCGTAAATTGAACATGTGGCTGCTGCGCTCCTGCAGCTGGGAGTGCTGATCAGAAAACTGGTGTCCCAGCTGTAGGCATGCCAGGCACCTGCTTACTAACTTGCTGGTGCCAGGGAGAGCCTGGGATCATGAAATTAGGCATGCCACACCTACTGTGTGACATGTCAGGATGCGCAATTGATGGGAGGATTCAGTGACTTCAAAGGTGTTTTCCCAACTTTCACCTGCAAGGATTCTATTTTTTCTGTATTTAAAGCTTATACAACAGCACAGTCTCTTTGAGATACCTCTGAAAAGACTTGTTGGAAACATCTATGCTATTAGAATCATCCACATGAATTATATAATGCAGCTGTGGTTGCTGTAAGCTATTTTATTACTAAGAGTCATGAAGTCATAGAGAAGTAGGACTGGAAGGGACCTCCAGAGGTCATCTAGTCCAACCCCCTGCCTCAGGCAGGATCATCCCTATCCAAATCCCATCCAAGACTTGGATTCCTAAACATGGCTGTACTGCAGACGATGCTAATAGAATACACAGGGCATGAGAGGTGCAATCATGCCAGCAACCATGCTAGCTCCTGAATGGGAAGCAGTGTAACCATGTTTTTACAGTGCTGCACACAGGCCAGTTTTCTGTCTCTTAGCAGAGCTAATCGCTGTACTCAGTATTGGTGAGACTATAGCTAGAGTACTGCATCCAGTACTGGGTGCCACACTTCAACAAGAACACACTAAAACTCAAGAGAGTCCACGGAAGGGCCACCCATATGATCAGAGACTTGCATGGCAAGCCATAAGGGGAAAGGCTGAGGGACCTGGGACTCTTCAGCCTGAAATGAGAAGGCTGATAAGGGACTTGATAGTAGCTTACCACTACATCAAGGGCTCAGTGAAAAACTGTTCACCAGGGCACCCTTGGGGAAAATCAGGAGTAATGGCCACAAACTCCTGGAAGACCATTTCAGGCTCTACATTAGGAAACACTTCTTCACAACTAGGGTGTCCAGACTGTGGAATAAACTCCCTCCAGATGTGGTGCAATCGCCTACCCTGGAAATCTTCAAGAGGAGACTGAACAGTCACCTTGCTGGGGTCACCTGACTCCCAGTTGTCTTTCCTGCCTGGTGCAGTGGTGCTAGACCTGATGATCCCCCAAGGTCCCTTCCAGCCTTGCAATCTATGAATAAGCCTGCTGGCAGTGCCATGACTACTGTATATTTCTTCCAGTCCAGGAGCTAACAAATATAGTGCTTCTAAAGCCACGGACAGATGTTAATAGATTTATAGACATTAGGGCTAGAAGGGACCTCACGAGATCATTGGGTCCAGCCCCCTGCCCAAGGGGCAGGGAGTCAGCTGGGGTCAGATCACTCCAGCAGGATAAGCATCCAAGCATCCAAGCATTTCTTAAAGGTATCCAGAGTCAAGAACAAGGCAAGATGGGATCTAATGCACAATCCCAACAATTGCCACACCTGCAGGTCAGGAGACAACTGTGGGATCAAGCATCAGATCCCATCACGCCATATTGCTGGCAGTCCCCCTGCACAGGCAATTTTCACCCCTGTGGCTGGAAGACCCCATCAGTTGATCACAGCTTCCAACCCCCAAAGCTCACCATGCACTCCTGCAGCTGAAAGCTCCAATTGCTGATGGGGCTCCCAGCCATGGGAGCACATGGTATGTCTTCACGGGTGAGAACTCCAATCAGGTAACAGTACTCCCAGCCTGGGCAGCACATAGCACGCCTCTGCAGCTGAGAGCTCTGATGGCTAGGAACCTCATCAGTGATTGGAGCTTTCAGTCACCAGGCAGGGGTACACAGCTGGGAGCCCCAAACGGCTGACCAATGCTCCCAGCCTCTGGAGCACAGGGGAGGCTGGGAGCACCAGTCACACAGTCAATTAAAGGCATGATAGGAACCAGCAACAAAGTTATTACATGTGTTTACATTGTGTAGTAACTTTTTTGCTTATTCCTGGTTTTATCTCACCGTTAATTGCATGAAAATGTAGCCAGGTCTCTACTTAAGATGTGAATAGCCAGGTAATCACATGCTAAGTATAACACGCATCAGAGACCTAAATATGGCAGTTCCTTGTGCCCTGTGAATTATTCCTACTGGGGTGAATAAAAGAATGGAGGGTGTATGTGCTCTTCTGGGAGGAGGAGCATGCATCCTATGGGATGAGGCACCCAGAGGAAGCACGCTCTACAAAGCGTGGCTATACTGGGTGCAAATTTTTCACAGTCCAGCTCTGTCCATAAGTATCTAAAAGCTGTCATGAATCATATCATGATTTTTTTACTGTCTTCTTTAATTTCTGCAAACATTTCCTGATCATGGTTTTACTTTCTAAAACCAGTTGCTAGTGGCTCTTGTGTGTGCCACACAATAATACAGGCTAATGGGCATTTAGTTGAAAAGATTATATTGAAAGAATAGCTATGACATTTTTAAACACAAAAAATAATTTAATACATGTCTGAGTATCATTTGGCTGCAGATAAAATGTTACTGATTTCAAGAATGCTATTTATGGCAGCAAGAACCTGATGACCTGCTTTAGGATTAAATCACTTTCAGAAGAGGTTGCTTTATCTTTGCAATACTGATATATTGCTGGGTCCGATTTGGGAGTATAAGTATTTTAGGATTCTAGATGTGGTGATTATTTCCATAAAATAAAAACTGAGGTTGTCCAAATCCATCTCTATAGGATTCTTCAGTAATTTTTAAAAGCCTTTTTATATGTTGAATTTCTTAGTTCACTTCCGATTGTACTGTACCTATCAATGCATCAACATTTCTATGAATACAGGCATTTCTTTCAGCATATACAGATCTTGCAGATATGACTACATTTTTACAACAATTCTGTAATAATTGAACAGCATAGTAAACTGAATTTTACAGAAAAAAGCATCATGTAAAGGGATAAAACATGACACCTGCTTCTTTAGAAAAAACCTGTTCAATTAATGAGTAAAGGCGATATACTATAATGACAGATTTGCACCCTATGCAGCCCTGAAGCTTTTACTGCTGTTGCATGGAGTGTCATTCAGGATTTCAGATGCCTAGAAACTGCTGGTACATGATCTAGAATCTAGAGTTACTACATAAGGCTAAAAACAGACTGCCAGTGGGCATGTCTACATATGCTAATAATTCAAAGTAGGATTACTGTACAGTAAAAATACTATGCAGTAAGCCTACCTGGGAACATGTCTACACATGCTCCCTCTTGGGAGCAGATTTGCTCCATTGGGAGCAGCCTGGTATAGGGCTTTTCCTGCCCTGCTCTGCCGCCTGCAGCAGGCAGAGAGAGCTCCAGGCTCCCCCTGGGTGCCAGCCTGGGGGCTGGCAGGGAGCACAGGGCCAGTCCTCATGCACACAGGGCCAGGAGAGCTCTGCCGGCTGCAGCAGCACCTGTCTCCTGACCCCATACACATTGGGAGGGGTCCTGATGTGCACAGGGCTGGGAGACAGCTGCTGCTGCAGAGCTCTCCTGCCCCGTGTACATGGGGACAAGCCCTGTGCCCAGTGAGGCTTCCCCGTGCAGCCTGGGGCTGGCCACAAACTGTCCCATTCTGGGGCAGGTCCCAATCAGTTCCAGGCTGCAAGGAGAGTGTGCCTAGAATGGGACAGTTCCCAGCCAGCCCTGGCTGGGAACTGTCACTGCTCAACTCAGCTCCCAGCTTCTGTGTGGAGCTGGGAGCTGAGCAGTACCAAGATGGGGGGAAGACCAGGGCGGAGAGCTACCCCATCCTAGTGTTGCTCAGCTCCCAGCTTCCAGCCAGGACTAGGGGAGTTCCCTGTCCCCTGTGGTCCCCTAGTGTAGGGGCTGACAGGGAGAAAAGTTGCTCTCAGCCAGAGTCTACACAGGCAGTACTGCACAACATCTACTGCATAGTTAGTTTACTACCTGTATTTATGGGTAGTAACTAACTGCCAAGTAGACTAATTTACTGTGTAATAAATGTGTGGACATGTAGACAGTGCCACCTTACTGCACAGTAGATTAGTCTACTGTGCAATAAAGAGTCTCAAGTAGACACACCGAGTTTATTCCAGGACAAAGACTTTATCCTGAGATCCTACAGACACAAACTCTCTTCCACATGAATGCTTTGCCACAGGACAATCAAGGCTAATTCAAGTCAATTGCCATTCAGACTGTGTGATTGTCCCAGGCCTGTTTTGATGGGAGTCAAAAGCCAGGACAAGAAGCCCTGGATTAAACAAATCATCTGTTTTTAGCCTAAGAGAGAACTGAGAGTGACAACTTTGACACCTTTGATCCTCAGCTTCAGTAATGAGTAGGCACCTATTTAATTCATGATTTCAACCACTTTTGTCTCGATATCACAATGGGATGTGCTCATGAAGGCTGTTGGAAAATCACCAAGTTCTGCTTCTGCAAGTACAACTGATCAGCACTTCATAAGCGATGTTTTTACAGATTTGTTTGCTACTAAAATTGCTCTGACAATGTTTTGGTCAATGTATTTCAGTCTATAGCTCACTCATGTAGGGAATGCTGAGAATATTAGAATATTTATTATTCCTCATTCAGTATTTGAGCTGTGTGATCAGATATCTGAAATGCACAGTATTGTTTCTATTCCCTAATCCGATAACTTGACATTTGTCAAATACTTGTATTTTTACCTGAGAAGAATTTCATTTCTTTATGATTTTATATTTAAACAATTCTTAACTGAAAATATGAAATTTACTCTCTCTGTGTATAACTATGCCAAAACCTTTTATGAAAAGCAAATAAAATGGAATGCCAACTAAGTTTCAGGTATGTTCATGAATACTTTTTATTACTGTCCATTCAAAGACCCCCTCAAAACATAACTGTGGCACAAGAAATTTTAGTGCACTTACTTCTCTTTTTTGGGAAGAGAAAAATATCTCTAGAAAAAGCAGACTATTGCTTTCTGTGCTCCCTTCCCTTGCTGTACATAGCAACAGGCTTCTTCCATAACCTCCTCTTAGTCCATGTGGCTAGGGACAGACATTACACATGAAATGGTTTAAGTGATCAGAAGCTGGTTTAAACCTGTAACAGAACAGACGTTCAGTGCACACAGACCATTTTGAAAATGGCTGAAACTGGTTTGGGATAAACTTGGTTGAATGTAGTAGTATCAAACTTAACTGATTTGGGTCAAATCAGTTTATGCAATGTCTGTCCCAGACCCCTTCCTGGTTTATGTTAAATCAGAATCCTCCACCTGGGATCCTAGATGCTATGCAATTCTGGGCAAGGCTCTGCTATTTGCTCTAGCCCCCCAGAGCTGGCCCCTCCCCTCTGCTCCCTGGCTGCAGCTCCAGCAGAGACTGCATGTATAGCAGTCTGCCTGGCTTCCTCCTGCTCCCCACCCTCTCCCTCACCACTCCCTGCTTAAGCAGGGATTTCCCCCTCCCCTCTGCCTTACACAGACACGGCTCAGCATTAGCTAGCATACCACATGCTGCCTACAGTCTATGCTATGAGAGACAGGACAAAGGCAGACAGGACAGTGTCCGGTTAGGGATTTTTGGAGCGAATCAACAGGTAGCTGGTAATGTCCCTCCATTCCTTCCTTGGAAAAATAGTTTAAGAAGAGCTTGAACTAATAGAGAGAGGCTTTTGTTTTCTTGATGGGCTGATAAACACTGAGTTAGGTGTGATAAACACTGTGCTATCAACTCCCTGCTGCACTTGTCAGGAGCAGGGAGAGAGGGGGAACCCCTCCCTAATCAGAGCATCCTGTGGGGGCCTGGCCACACCCTTCCCTCAGCTCAGTACTATGGAAGAGCAGGGAGGGCTGCTTTAGCTCCCCCCAGCATCTATCCTGAGCCACTGCCAGCATGTGCCTGCATTTCTTCAGTTCAGAGCACATGTCTTTGCAGTTACAAACCAGTTTAGCCTAGCCAGGTTGCAAAGATTGAATCAACTCAGGCTTTTTGAATGTCTGTCCCTAGCCCATAAGAGGAGACTGCAAATCTAAGGTTGCAAATCTAATGGTGTATGAAACTTTACCTTATCTCATCCAGTGTCTTCTACAGATGCTGGCAGAGAAAATATTTAGCCATGAAGCGCACATGATTCTGTGTACCAAGAAATTAATTCCCTTAATATCAGTGTGGCAGGTGTCAGCAGATAACAGTGCTACATATATTTTTCCAAATTATTTTTCTTAAGGTAAAAGTAAATGTCCAGTCTTTAAATAATATGTTGTGCTATTGGGAGTTTCTATTTGGCAAAGTTCCATGTTGAGGCACTGGCTGCTTGACAAGAAGCTGTGGAAGCACAGGGCTGTGTGCCATTTATCTGGTCTCTGCTAAGAGTCAGTTCTTGAGGTAGTGATGATCTCTGGAATATAGTAATTTGTGCTAGGCTAAGATTCCTACAGTAGACACTGCTAAAATGCTCTTTTGGGATCCCTCTGCGTCAGGACAGAACAAATGTATAAATCAACAAAGTGAAAACCAGCAGGTCCTGACAATCTCCACCCCAGAGTGCTGAGGGAATTAGCAGAGGTCATTGCGGGACCCCTGGCACAGCTTTACGAGCACTCATGGTGCTCTGGCATGGTGCCAGAGGACTGGAAAAGGGCCAGTGTGGTTTCCATTTTCAAAAGAGGGAGGAAGGAGGACCCAGGAAACTATAGGCCAGTCAGTCTTACCTCGATCCTGGGTAAGCTTTTTGAGAGAATTATCCTGGCGCATGTCCACAAGGGGCCAGCAGGGGAGGTTATGCTTAGGGGCAACCAACATGGGTTCCTTAGAGGCAGGTCCTGTCAGACCAACCTGGTGGCCTTCTATGACCAGGTCACAAAATCCTTAGACGCAGGGGTAGCAGTGGACTTAGTCTTTCTGGACTTTAGGAAGGCCTTTGACACGGTCTCTCACCCCATTCTCATTAAAAAACTAGGGGACTATGGCATCAACAACTACACAGTCAAATGGGTCACTAGTTGGCTGGAGGGCCACACCCAGAGAGTGGTGGTGGATGGGTCCTATTTGACCTGGAGGGATGTGGGCAGTGGGGTTCCACAGGGCTCAGTCCTCAGGCCTGCGCTGTTCAACATCTTCATCAGCAACTTGGATGGGGGTGTAAAAAGCACTCTGTTCAAATTTGCAGACAACACTAAGATGTGGGGAGAAGTGGGCAGGCTAGAAGGGAGGAATTGGCTGCAGTCTGACCTAGACAGGTTACAGGGGTGGGCAGATGAGAACAGGATGGGTTTCAACACTGACAAGTGCAAGGTGCTGCACCTGGGGGGGAAGAACCAGCAGCATACCTACAGGCTGGGGAACTCCCTTCTCGTCAGTGCAGAGGCAGAAAAGGATCTTGGAGTCATTATTGATGCCAAAATGAACATGGGCCGACAGTGTGGGGACGTGGTCAGGAAGGCCAACCGTACTTTGTCGTGCATCCACAGATGCATCTCAAGTAGGTCCAAGAGGTGATCCTCCCTCTCTATGCGACACTGGTCAGGCCGCAGTTGGAGTACTGTGTCCAGTTCTGGGCGCCGCAGTTCAGGAGGGATGTGGACAGCATTGAGAGGGTCCAGAGGAGGGCCACATCATGATCAGGAGTCAGCAGGGCAGGTCCTACAAGGAGAGGCTACAGGACCTGAACCTGTTCAGCCTCCACAAGAGAAGGTTGAGGGGGGATCTAGTGGCTGTTTACAAACTAGTCAGGGGGGACCAGCAGGCATTGGGAGAGTCCCTGTTCCCCTGAGCACTACCAGGAGTGACAAGAAATAACGGTCACAAGCTCGCAGAGGGTAGATTTAGGCTAGATATCAGGTGGCGCTACTTCACAGTCAGGGCGGCTAGGATCTGGAACCAACTTCCAAGAGAAGTGGTGCTGGCTCCTACCCTGGGGGTCTTTAAGAGGAGGCTGGATGAACACCTTGCCGGGGTCGTTAAACCCCAGTACTCTTTCCTGCCATGGCAGGGGGTCAGACTTGATGATCTGCTCAGGTCCCTTCCAACCCTACCAACTATGAAACTATGAAAATGTATAAATCAAATAAGTGACACTTAGACTATACCCACACTCTGCACCCCTACTCTGCTCCCCTGGAAAGTGACATGCAAGAACTCAGACATCTGCCATTGGGGAGATGCTGATATTAGAATAGGAGGCTCTTTGTGAAAGAAAAGGCAAAAATATTTGCGTTCAACTTTTAAAAATAAGCTCTTACAACTCTCATATTAGCATGTCTAATGTTTGCAGTAAATATTTGATAACAGATTCACTCTAGAAATGAAAATTAGAGTTTAAACAAGTCCAAACTATTTTAGTGCCATCACACTGCTATAATAAATGTTAATAATCAATTATTTTCACTTTGATAACACCATCCAATCAAGAATATCAAAAGGGTTAACCAATATTTGTTTCCACTTTACAGATAGGGAAACTGGAATACAGGAAGTTTAAGTCACTTTTCAAAGGTCACACTATGAGTCTATCCCAAAAACAGGATCAGAACCCAGTGCCAAGCTCTTATTTTGTATTTAAATAATAAACAGTTTTCTCAGAGGCCCTGGGGATAGGACTAACAACAATTTTGCTCTATTGTCAGATATGAACAGTCATTTGAAATCTGGTTCCATATTCAAGACCTTATAAATTTACAAAATGGCTCTTACTGCATGCCAGGTAGATCCAGCAGTGAGTTCAGATTTCTCCAGTAGAACAACATCTTTCATGCCAGCCTTGGCCAGATGGTAGGCTAGACTCACACCAACACAACCACCTCCGATGATCACTGTCTCTGCTGTATCTTTCCATCTTTCTCCCAAGGAAGAAGATGGCTTTTCTTTTCTAAGGGGAAAAAAAACACCATCACAAACAGGACACTTGATCTTTTCTCTGTTTTTTGTACTATGTTTGTTATGGAACCTATAGCCTGGAGTCCTGGTTCGTGGCTGGGAGTCCGAGGTTCCAAGATAATACAAATAATAAATGAAAATAAATGGTCTTTTACATTCTCACCTGATTTTAATATGTAAAATATTAACTTCAGAGATCTGCCTTTAAAGCAATTGTCCTTAGAACTTCTTATCCATATTCAATAGTAAAAACCAGAAAAATTAAACTGTTTCCACTCGCAACTCTTGTCCAGTATTAAACCTTGGACAAATGTATCTCTTCAAGTCAGTACCCTATTTCTCAGGTAGTAAAGGTTGACTTCACCACTGCAGTGACTGCTTCCAAATTTGTCTTTTCAAAATCACTACTGTATATATAAATAGTGTATTTTTTAGAACCACTGTTTTATACAAAAGTGTTTCAGATAGTAATGGCAATTTTGAAATAAAACCAGCTTGTGTGCAATGATAATGTACACTTTTCTACACAGTTGTAAACAGTGGGTGCATTCAACAACGCTGTCATTGGTGTTCCCTGGTGCTATATAGTTTCCCACAGCGCAGGCAGCCAGTTTGCTGTTACTTTCTGAAACCCCCGTGTATATGTTTTTTTTTAAAAAGCAAATATTGAAGGCAAGATATATTTTCGACAAGTGCTATGAACACCGGTTTAGAAGGTTTAAATTAATGTCATGAAACTCAAGTTTATTTTGATATATTCTAATCTGCTGAAATTAAAAATTTAAGGAGACCTTGCTAATATATGTTAAAGTAAGGCTTCTTCCAATGCCTTGTAGCTACCCTCGTTCTCCTCCAAGGCAGCCACTCTTGGCCAGTTTATGCTATTAACTGCTACTTTCCTCCAGTTTTAAACCCAGCTTGTCTTCATGCCACTTATCCCCTTCCCACATGCTGTGGCCACCAACTTTTATCTTTGGGGCCCACTGAAGTGCTTTTCTTTCATTTTGCCTTCCTTTCCCTTCCTCCTTCAAACCCTCTTCACTGTAGCTAGCTAATCTGCACATACCAGGAGCCTGCCCTGTATCTCTTCCTCCTAAACCCCAGTCAGCCTATCCTAATTTATGGAAGTTTGGGATATATAAGAAATAAAGCAATAACAATGTAACTGTAAGTAGGAGAGGGAGATGAAGAATGATTATTCAGTCATCAAATGACTTCAAAGGAGGCCACAGATTCTCTTCAGCCAGTCCTGCTCATGCATACATGAATTCTACTTTTGAGATTATACATTTTCTGAGTTAAGATTGTGATGCTGAGTAAAGGTTTGTTGGATATTTGTGCTGTCTTTGTGAAACAAAGGTAAATCAAATGCAGAATTTATTTTTTTCACATTCCCTTTGATGAAATCAAACCTGGCTGGCACACCTTTTCTCAAACAGATTACCAGGGCCCATTGATGTGCCTTTCCTGTGTATTTATCTTGTTTGTTGACAATACAGTTAAAGCAGTAGTCAGAGTTTGCCATGTACATATTAACTAAATGAGAGATGGATAGCATAAGCTTTCATAAACTGTGGGTTTACTTCATCACTCAGAGCAGTGGTGCTTAACCTTTTGGCCTCATAGGCCAAAAACGTGGCACAGGGACCAGGCCGAATCAGACCCTGAGGGCCAGGATTGGGCCCCAGGGTGCCATGACACCTCCACCATGCCCTATGTGCTAGGATTGGACTCTGGGGCCCTGAACTGCCTCCGCCTGTTCCTGCATGCTGGCATTGGGCCCAGGGCCTCACAGTGCTCTGTGCAGCCCTGTGCGCTGGAACTGGGGTCCCCATGCCCTGCACACATGATCTAGTACACTGGGCTGTATCTGGCCTGTGGGCTGGGGGTTGAGTAGCTCTGACTTAGAGCAGTAGTTTTCAACTTTAGGATTGAGACATCCCTCATTACACTCAAAAAAAAATTCCCGCTCTTCATTTTCGCTTATTTTTTGACTACAGAAAAATAATAGAGCAATTTTTCTGCTGCAAAGAACTGAGAAAATCCACAATAGGGCAGAATGCTTTTAACACTATGAATTCCTATTCACAACTTCTGGGTTTATCTTATGAATCATGTTTGTACACACCCTTGAAGGGATCTCAAGGAACACCAGGGTGCTGCAACACCCTAGTAGAGAATCACTGCCTTAGAGCATAACAGAAATTATGGACAGAAGAGACCAAGACCAGACCATCCGGTCATCTTTCCCTACTGAGAAACATGGTGTTTTTGCTCTGCTCATTGATGGAAAACTTTGGATCTATGTACAGCAAAGACTTTCCACATGGAAGCTTTTTTACCTGCCTTCATCTAAAAATCTTCTGCCTTGTGACACTACACCCAAAATAGCAAGGCAGGACAGAAAGAGACCCCAGGACATGCAGTTCATTGCCCAGCATGGAGGCAGGATCAGTGTACCCAGACCAATGGCTGTCCACCTTTATAGACTCAAAAAATGCCAGGTCTTTGTTTTCATTTGTTTTTATGACTGTGGTCAACAAAGGGGACATAAGAGCAGTTTTTCTGCTGCAAGGAACTGAGATGGCAGAATGTACCAGACACCATGGATTCCTTCTTGAATCTCTGGGCTTTTCTTGTGAATCATGGTTGCAGATCTGGGGTGGGCGCACCAGTGCACTTGCACCCCTCTTTGATTCCTGCTCCACCCAAAGTTTAAAATCAATGGCCTGCCAGTGGCAGCGGCATCTCTAGTCAGCCACTGCTGCAGGAGTCACTTGACTGCATGACTCATTATCATCTACCTGTTCCCTTCTAAACTCTTCATTCCATTATTAACGGTCCTCCCTTCTTTTTAATGGTCTTGGTGTTCCTCCCATCAAAGCTGCCTTTGCTCTGCAACTCAGTGCTCTGTGGGTTGCTCCTGGCCAGGATGCTCCTATGCCGCAGCTCTGCAGATTCTGTAACTCATTCCAGTGAAGTGACACTGGTGTTTGCTTCCCTCTTGAACTGCGGCCCTAGGCCCCCAGCCTGTTAGCACAGCTTCTAATTTATTTTTAACTGGGGAAAAATAGGCATTCTTGTGTGATGCCCCTCGGCCCCCGTGCCCCCGTTTCCAGCACCCGGGGCCCCCCGTGGCTGCACCCCTGCCAGCGCCAGATTTGCGCAGAACCCGGGGGCACCCTTGGCAGGATCTCGAGGCACCCCCGGGGGCCAAGGCACTTGGTTGAGAAGCACTGGTGGTGCTCCACCGTCTTCTCCAGCTGCCGGATGGGCAGTGCCCGTGGGCTCCAGGCCATAGCCCGATCCAGGCGCGTGGGGGCCCCATTCAGCAGGTGCGGGGAGCGGCCGTGACCCGGCTCTAGCCCGGCCCCAGGCTGAGCCCCCGCAAGCCCCGCACCGCTGGCACTCACCCCCCGTCGGGGCCGGCGCTGCTGAGCGAGAGCGAGAGCGAGCGCGGGCGGGGCGCGGCGGGCGGCAGCAGGCGCAGGGCTGCCCGCAGCATCGCGCACGGGGCCGGGCAGCGCTGTCTGGGAGCCCCTGCCCCGGCCAGCGCCTCCCCGCCTGCAGCCCCGGCCTGCCCCCGCGCGGGGCGGGCCCGAGGGGCCCGGCCTGGGGCCTGGCGGCCGCCCCGCCCTACCCCGGCCCACCCCGGCCCGGCCTCTCTCGGCTGCTATATAGCGCGCGGGCCGGACCGTCCAGTCCGCCCGTGCAGTCGGGGGAAGGCAGCGGCACCAGGACCAGGCAGCCCAGCATGGCAGCGGTCGGAGGGACCCCCAAGCCGCCCAAGAAGGTAACCTGCTCCCTGCAGCCCGGAGGCCGCGGGGAGCTGGCGGGAGCCGCCCCGGCAGAGCTGCGGCTGCGAGGAGCACGGGCAAACGCCAGGACTTTGTTGCCTGCTCTCAGGGAGCGGCCACGGGAAGAGGCTGTTTCTCATCGGCCCTTTAAATATCCCGGAGACCTGGCACCTTCCCGTGTCCTCCTTCGGCCACAGTTTGAATTCAATAGTGCCTCGCTCCAGCGGCGGGTTGGAAAAGACTGAAATCGGGCCTCCCTTTTGGGGGATGAGTGAACTAATGAGTGGGCTGGGCAGCAGTACAGCCAGCCGAGCTCTCCGTGGCCATCACGGGTGGTGGGTGGTGTAGCTGAGATGGTTCAGAAACTGCACAAGCCCAGGATGTTTCACTGATCCTCTCGTGGGTGGATGTCTGGTGGTTGCTCCTGAACCATCAAGGTTTCATTCAAAGGTTTGTTTCAATAAGATGTAATGGGACTATCTTGGTGTCTTTGTTCAGCTCAGTGAAAGTACCAGGATGCCTTAGGGTGATCTCTTTTATTGGACCGACTGTGTTGGTGTGATCAAGTTAGACAAGCTTTTGAATACAAGACTTTCTTCCTCCGGTGGAGCCTGCAGCCGTTTTCTTGCCTTCTCCCTTTGTAAGGTTGTGATGAGCCTTTGCTTGGGTCTGAGCAAGAATGTCATACATTGATTGGAAAGCTTGTCTCACTTCATCCCACCTAGGTAGTTGGTTCAATAAGAGATCACCCTAAGGCATCCTGGTACTCTCACTCGGTTGAACAAAGGCACCAGAATAGCCTATTTGAATGAAAACTTGATGTTTCAGGAGTACCCACCAGACATCTACCCATGAGAGGTTCAGTGAATGCCTGCTGTATCCTTTTTAGAAGGCTATTATCATCATTTAATATTGCACTTCTGTGTGAAAATAAGTTGTGTAAATTAAGTGATTTAAAAAAAAAACCTATTTATTGTAGTCTTCAAATTTGCTTTATGTGAAACACTTGCCTTGGATCCTATTCTGTCTCTATGGCACCTAAATGGAGTTTAGGCAGCTTTCAGCATCCAAGTCTCTTAAATGCAATCCTATTCCATCTTGCTTTACTCCCTTCAAAAAGTTGATATGACCACTTTTGTGATGTGCCTTTGCCATGTGGTGATGTGAGTAATGCATCTCACTATCAAGTGAATTACCACTGTGGAGCACTTCTTGGCCAACAGTTCTGGTCAAGAGGGCAGAAAGCTTTTAGGTAAAAAGTGAATGCCAAACTCCTAGATGACATCTGGGATTTCACAAGTGAACAGTCAGACTGTTGGTAACTCATTTCCACAGTGGGATAAGCCCACAGCCACTCTTAGGATTGAAAGGTACAGAGGATAGGATGAAAACAGGATTTAGACTAAAGACTGTGAATAGAAAACTGTAAATGTGAGTGTGACACCTTCTTATCCCTTTACACTGTGGGTGGGAGAAGCTTTACTCTCTGTGCTAAATCTGAAGCTTTTCCCTTGCTTCTGCCATGGGTGCAAGGAGGAACCCACCTATATTTTGTCCCTAACCAGTAGGCCATTGGATTTGCCGAGTACCTAAATTATAGGCCCTCCTAATTCTAAAGGGATTTTAATACATTTCCCACTTCCCAGGAGACTAGTGTACTTGCCAAGCTATGGGCTAGGCAGGGCAGACAGTAGCCTCAGTTGTCTCCTTGGTGGAGCTGGGGTCACTGGGTGAAAAGGTAAGAGTAACAGCCCCAAGAGAGGAATCAAGAGGGACTAACTCAGGGGTGGGCAAAATGAGGCCCGGAGGCCAGATGCGGCCTGCCAGGCCATTTTATCTTGCCCACAGGGCCCCTAAAAGTTTTAGAAAATTAATATTTATCTGCTCTGGGCTGCCTGTCATGCGGCCCTCGATGGCTTGCCAAAACTCAGTAAGCGGCCCTCTGCCCAAAATAATTGCCCACCCCTGGACTAACTGTAGTCTAGTGAGGATGGTTCTTGCCTGGGATGGAGGGGACCTGGGGTTCTGCTCCTAGTGCTATTTGTCCATTTATCCACTGCAAAATAGTCAGAGGCCTTGGAGCAGGGGACACATTCTAAAGTAATCTAACAGGAGCATTATAGCCAAGAAACTGGTTTTAGATTAATTAAGTGACTCTCATGTTCTGTTACTGTTCACATTACATATAAAACACGACAACTCCCATTTTTATCTGATCAGTTCGAGGCTGAATTTAGCAGAATGAATCATGACAGATGATTATTTTGTTTTATTCTTTGTAATTTGGTACTGTTCAAAATTCTGGGCTATTAAAATTGGGCAAGATTTTTTTCTTTCTTCCTTTCTTTTTACAGTTCTGACTAGACTCAACCAAGTGAAACCAGCTTGTGGAAAAAGCTAGGATAGATTTGAACAATTTGGGAATGTTTCAGTTGCCCCAAAAATGCTACATGCATAATCTTTTGGCTGTGGATTGGCACTTCAGTTGTGCCTTTTCTTTTCTTTTCTTTTCTTTTCTTTGCCAGAAGCTTCTTGTGTTGTAACTGCCTAGGTGACTATTGCAGCTAAAGTACAGATAAGTTAATAAAGAAGTCTGTGGGTATGGTCAAAGGTACACTTCTAGCAGCTTGAAAAGGGAACAGAGAGCTGCTGCTCAGGATTGCAACAGCTGTTACACTATAACTATTACATGTTAGTTACGCAAGTGAGCTAAATTGTCCCAGCTGTGACCCTGAAGAGTTTTGCTACACTTCATACATCTACAGGCTCATGCACATGTAAGCTAGACTGGAGTGGTATGGGTGCTAAGATATATGGTTAGTAGCCCAGAAGTCACAAGTTTGAGGCTATACTAGCAGTGCTCACAGCAGTGTGGCCCTGTCAGACTCCAGTGTATTCTGCTAAATACCTATGACAAAGAAAGGACATATATGCAGTTATGTGTATATATATATATATATACACACACAGAGTTATATACAGTTATAGCAGCTGCTGCACATTTGCAAGAAGCAGCTACCTTCTTTCTCTCCCCCCCCCCAACCTTTCTTTTTGAAGCCACTTAGGATATGAACAAGCATACATTATAAGACACTTTTATGCTAAGTGTTGTTTTTAAAGAAGCACAGATCATACAAATGCAGTGGGGAACGTAGTGGGAGTTCTGCAATGTTCTTTCATCAGAAGAGGAATGGTCCTTAGCTTTCAGTTCTGGGTCACTTGTATTTTCATTTCATTAAAATTGTGATGAGTGGGGCTAATTAGCACATGGACCCTTTCTGGTGGGGTATCTGGAGAACATATACATACTGAGCAGTGCTGAACTGTGCATCATCATGGTTTGAAATGCTTTTGACTTAAATGTGGCCTCAGCCCTATGAACTATGTTGTAAATTATGAGCCTTTGACTTTGGACTAATATCATGTATAGTTTGTGCTATTTTTGAGTAGGTGCCAAAGTGTTGTTCAAAGGTGTGCTTATGGAGTACCTGTGCTAAAATGCGCAACAGTTTCAAACAAAGGTAATGTGCATCAATTCTGGATGAAAGAAGTGCATGGCTATTGTATGCAAATTGGTACAGCCATGATTAATTTCAAGGTTTTCAAATTTGCTTCTCACTTCCATGTGTTGAGGGAGAGCAAGGTCTGACAGTAAGGGAGGGAAAAAGGGCTGGCAGGGAGAAAAGTTGGGAGGAAGAGAGCAAAGGAACTACCTGACCCCTCCCACCTCCAATTAATTTTCTACTAGAGCAGTGGGAATGGGACAAATTCAAGGAAAACCTCTAATAATTAGATTCTATGCCTGGAAAATTATAACGTGTGTGTGTGTATGTATGTATATATATAATTTTTTTTTTTTCATACATAGAATCTAATTATTGGAGGGTCATCTTATAATCCAGTTCATCCTCTATCTGAGTAAATACAGTATTATTTGGGGCAACACCCTGCATATACTCAACTCTTTCCAAACAGAGTAAGACCAAGAAGTATATAGTCAATAAAATAAGAACTAGAGTTCATCAAATTTTCTTTTCCCTTTAGGGTATCCTAGAGCGTCTAGATTCTGGAGAAATTGTGATTGGAGATGGAGGATTTGTCATTGCCCTTGAAAAGAGGGGTTATGTAAAAGCTGGGCCTTGGACTCCAGAAGCTGCAGTAGAACACCCAGAAGCAGGTCAGTTTTAACAGGAAACTAATCATCTGGGGAATGTAAGCATCTTTACTTGCATAAAAACAACAAACAAAACTATTTACCTGTAAGGCAATATGGAACCCGTAAAATTGCTGGAGCAAGGTAAAAGTGCATATGGGTCTCGTAGCTGTTTGGTTGTTTCAACACTTTTGTTTAAAAAACTATTAAGGGTTTTATATCCATATCCATGTGTATAGATATCTTTTAAAGAACCTTAGTAGGTTTTAAACAGAAGTATTGAAACTTGCTTGACTATTGGAGGTCTGTGCAACTTTTATCTTGTTCCAGCTATTTTACGAGTTCCATATTGCCTTAAAGGTAAATAGTTTTGTTATTTTAATTCCCTTCTTAGGTTTACTAATCTTTTTTTTTTTTTTCATTTGCCCACCTACATTAGCTCCTCCATTATATGAACCATACACTTGGCTAGAAATGCCAAAACCATAATCAAAGAGCACTGAAGGCCATCAACCATCATTCTGATAGAACAAGTCAGATGGTGTCAATGACATGTAATAAAATGGCTGGTCTCCTCTGATCTACCCTGTTAGCAAATGTTGTAACTCTGCAGGGAGAGGCTAAATCAGCCATATTGAGTCACTGTCACAAGAGCAGCTCTTGCCCATTAGGATATAAAAGAAATTGGAGCCTCTTGGGTCTGTAGAATCTAGATTCTGGAGGTCGGCCATTCTCTCTCAAACCTTAGGACCAGCCAAGCCCAAAGAAAGTGAGCTAGAGCAGAGGTGGGCAATTATTTGGGCCTGGGGACCACATAGGGAGTTTTGATGAGTTGTGGAAGGCCAGGTCAGCACTCCACTCTCCTATTTCCCCCCCCCCATGCAACAACTCACCAAAACTCATTATGTGGGATGAGGCTGCAGGTGGGTGGGAAGCAGTGTTTAGGAGTGAAATGGGTGAGGCTGGATCATGGGGCTGGGGCCCAGGGCAGAGCTGCAACCTGTTCCCTGCCCTGCAGGAGCGGGGTGGGGGGGGCTGCCTGTGTGCTAGCTCCCAGCTGGGGGTAAGGAGACGGGGGCGGGGGTAGGGGACGCATGCAGCAGAGCTCAACAGGACGGTGCAATCTGTGGTTGCCTCCCCCCAACACTCTGCATAGGGCCAAGCCCCACCCAGAACAGCTTGTACCATGTTTCGGCTCACACCTGCCGGCCTGGCCCCAGCCAGTGTGCACAGCTTACCAAAAGGGCTACTCCCAGTGCAGCTGCCTGGGTGCTGCTTGGCTCTCCTCACCTCCAGCAGTGGCTTCTCCTGTTCCTGCTGCATCATGCTGGGCAGGTGGAGTGGCTAAAAGGCAGCCATGAACTAGGGCAGGAGCTGCCTGGCTAAAGATCCCTCCTCCCCCACCCTCCTAAGTGGCGCAGCCGGAGGCAGAGCTGTCCCTGGAGGTGAGAGGAGCCAAGCAGCACCCAGGCAGTTGCAGTGATGAAGGGAGCAGCCCCATCAGTAAGCTGTGATTGCTGACTGGGGCTGGACCAGTGGGTGTGGACTACACCAGGCAGGGCCAGTGGCCTCATGTGGAGCACTGTGGAGACAGCCACAGACTGGATCCAGTCAGTTGGTAGGTGCCCCCCACGGGCTGGATATAATCGATTGGCAGGCCAGGTCCAGCCTGCAGCCCATATCTGTAGGCCATTCAGGTCATTTTGCCCACCCCTAGAAAGTGTGTCATTGCTCAAAAGTTAAAAGGAGGCGGCGAGTTTGAAACTGCATAGCATGTGTTGACTTTTTGGAGGAGGGCACAAATGCCACCTTTTCAAAGAAAGAACAGTGCTTATTTTAGCTCCGAGGGCTATAAACATTCTACAATGATGGGCACCACACCAGTAGAAAACGGGCAGATTGCCACACAAAGCAGAAGGAGGGTCTGTAAGCAGAGCTAACCTAAAACCAACGTTCTTGCACACCAGCCTTTTAAGCAAATCACTCCGTTTTCTAAACAGCACTGCCAGTGATCTGTTAGGGAAATTTTTGAGAGATAAGCAAGTTATTAGGTACTAGAATTTATATTGCAGTGGCCCTTTGGTTGAGTGGAATAACCTAAGTTTAAAGATATTTTGCAGGCTGCCTGCACTTGGAAAATTTTGATTCTGCTCAGTGAGACTCAACTACCAATATCAAATTTCAAGCAGGATTCTGAGAACTTCTGGAACTGTTCAGTTGAGCAACAGTTTACCTTCCTGACTAGCTCTTGTGTAATAGCTGGCCTAAGCAACATTTTATTTGACCACCCAGCTTATTTACCCAAGAGTATGATTAGAAATAAAGGCTATCACAGCAGAGGTCCAGTGTTTTTTGTGATAGCACTTCCCTCTACTGGATGGAATCAAACATGTGTATATAGATTCACCATAATGACCTTACGTCTTGGAGGTGAAGCTGATGGTTATGTTGAGCCAAGCCCTGCAGGACTTGGCTTAACGTAATCAGGCACTTTTACACATGCTCCAGGGGTGGATGAGTACTTTTTAATTAGAGCAGCTCTGACAGCTGCTCTAATTAAAGCACCCAGAGTATGCTGATTAGCATGCTTCATCAGACTCAATTAATTAATTGAGTCTTCTCTGAGGTGCTGCAATTACAGCGTGTCAGAGCAGCCTTCTTGCACGTCTACAGGCACTCATTATGTCCACTTCATGGAGCAAGTGAAATCTGTGTTTCAGTTGTAAGCTCCATGGGGCAAGACCTCTCTCTTCGTTAAATATACAGAGATGAACAAAATGAGGTCTTCATCTTTGTTTAGGCCAGTGATTCTCAACCAGGGTAACGTAGGTACCTGGGATGCCTTGAGCTCCTTTCAAGGGTGATGCAAAGTGCCACACAATGTTAGCACTGTTAGGTGTGTAAACATGATTTGCATGGTAAACCCAGAGATTTTAAATAGGAATCCATAGTGTTAAAATCTTCTCACCTGTTGTGGGCATTCTTAGTTCTTTGCAATAGAAGAATTGTTTTCTATTATTTTTCTGTAGTTTGGGGGGGGGGGGGGGGAATGAATGAAAACTAGGAGCTGGCATTTTCTAAGGGGTACCTCATCTTTAGCTTTTAGTCTGTTATTTCCAAGATGGGTATCTATCCCTATGTTTGTTTTCATAGACTAGAATAGTTCCTTTGCCATCTTTATGCACAATCTTTTAAGCAGCTGCTTTTTGTTCCTCTCACTGATCCCAACATTTGCTTTCTTGGTATTCTTTCTCTTGTTTTTCCCATATTTGCAGCCATTCTGCAAAGTGAAATTTGAGAGGTCAGCCATATTGGCAGCAAAGGACAGGCAAGGTGCCAAAGGCACAGCAAGTGAGCTTATTGGCAGGGTTACTGTAGTACACAGGACAGGTGAACATCCCCTTACTGGAACCTGACATTCTCAGCAGAGGCTACTGGAATGGTCCAGGGGATTGAATTAGCTGAATTTATAGGGATGATCCTGTCATGGACAGGGGATTGGACTAAATAACCTTCTGAAGTCCCTTCTAGTCAATTTTTTTTTTTTTTTTCTTTCTGTGATTTGTCTACTACCCATACAAGTAGGGGTAAGGAGGCAGGCTTATGGAGAAGACAAGACTGTTACTACCCATGCTCTGCAGCCAAATAAAGTGTCTTTACAATACAGCCTCTAACCAAGATAAAATAACCTAATCTTAAGGATCGATCATCATTTTGTGAGCTGCAACCAAAATGGTAGCGATTATTATATCAAGCCTTATCTTTCCTTTTTAATACCTTGCAGTCCGCCAGCTTCACCGGGAGTTCCTCAGAGCTGGATCAAATGTTTTGCAGACATTCACCTTTTATGCCAGTGAAGACAAACTAAAGAACCGGGGAAACTATGTATCTGACAAAATATCTGTAAGTCTTTTTAAATCGGTGGCAAACTTTCTCTTCTGTGGCTTAAATGTACAAGTATTACTGATTCTTTTCAGTCTGGCAGAACTGATTTGGCCATATTCAAGAAAATGGAAGTAAAAATTCCAGGGGAATGAAAAGATGTATATGATTTGGTGTCTGAAGAGGTAGGAAGGACATCTTCCTTATGATGGCAAACAAAAAAACTTGCAGACTGGGTGGTGAGGGAGAGGAAGCCATGGTCATAATTCCCTTTCCAATTTGAAGGGACTGTATTCAGGAATGAATTAACAAGTAGTAATTACAGGGAATTCTTCAGCAACTGGAAGTATACCCCAACTCCAGAAACGATAAAGAATCCCCAGAACAGTACATGGATAGCAAATGCCACATGACATGAGTTTACAACACTGGAGCAGCCAGTAGATCCAAATTATTGATCTTGGTCCTAAATCTTGTCCTGTTATTGGGTGCAGAGGGCCCTTGACATAAAAGAACAATGTTTTCAATGCATGACGGAGGAGGAAAAGGATACTGGGAGCTGTGTGTGCAGTAGGGTTCAGTGAGGGCTTCTGTAGAGCTATGCAGAACAAGTATTTTTCGTAACCAGAAGATCTGCCATGGTGTGGCTCCTCTGATTCTTCTCTCTGGCTTTAGCCAAGCCTTTGATGGGTGGGGAGGATTTAATAAGGGGCGGAAGAGCAAAAGATAAATCCCTTTATGTGTATACATGAAATTGCACAAGTTGGATTGTAGGACAGCTTTTGAAGCTGGGAATGGATCAGATTTTTCTGTCCTAAGAGGGTGGAAGCACTGGGCTCCAGTAATTGATCCTGTTGTAGCACAGTCACAGAGCATAGTTTAGACCAGTAGTGGGCAAAATGCAGCCCGTGGGCTGGATGCGGCCCACCAGGCCATTCTATCTGGCCCATGAGGCCACTAAAAAATTTAGAAAATTAATATTTAGCTGCCCCTGGCTGCCTGTCACATGGCCCTTGATGGCTTGCAAAAACTCAGTAAGCAGCCCTCCACCGGAAATAATTGCCCACCCCGGTTTAGATAATGATGTCCCAGTGTGTACCTTGCATGCACGCACACACTTTTTACATCATTCAGATGAGGTGAGTGAATTTGTATACAGAGGATGAGTACTTTCCTTATTTCTATAATGCCTCCATACCTAGAAAAAAAAATGTCACTAGTGCTCTGTCAATTTAACCCCCCCTCCCTCCCTGCCACACAAACACATCTTTAGGTGTGAGTTATCTTCACAAGTTCTGATTTTGCTAATTTAGGAGTCAAGGGAACTAGATTTTTCAGTCTAGATTGCTAATAAATCATGCATGATGATACCTGTTTTTTTTCCTTCAAACTCGTATGTTTAAATCAGGGGTGTCAAAAATCAGGCCGAAAGGTGCTGATCCTGGGTCTCAGTTGATCCACATGCCATGTATGGTGCATGCTGGATTGGTCTCACAAGCAGGGCCCAGGATGCATGTTGCACCTGGTGCCTGTTCCAGCCACTCTGGGATCTGTGCCATGTTCCCTGGCTGCTCTGGGATGCATCCTGCACATTGTACCTGATCCAGCCAGTTGGGGACCAGCCCTGCACGTTATGTCTTCAGACTCTACATGGTGTCTGCCCTGGGTGGACCACACTGAATGTGGTACCTATTCAGTCTGCTCTGGGCTCTTACTGCATGTAGCAATCACTCCAGGTGATCTGAGACCTGTGCTGTATACACTGTGAGCCACAGAGCGGCAGCTGGAACTGGTGCCATTTGTGGTGGATCTGGTGGGGAGAGGGAAAGGGTGGAGGGAGTTCCATGGGCCTGATCTGGCCTGTGGACTTGCCCCCCTCATTATTCATCTGGTCCCTGGGGCCAGATAAGTTTGACCCTTGATTTAAATAACCTAATGTCATTGATGTTACAGTGCTATCATTAGTGCTCTTGTTAACATTTTCTAAAAATTTTTCATCTCTGTGCAAACTTCAGTTTAGTAATTTGTCAACTTTTCAAATTATAAATATAGCATGACTACAGATGAATAATCAATTCATCAAAACTTGGTTTTTATAAAAATTGCCCTCCAAGAAATAAATAACCACATAATATAAATTCATATTCATACCCATAACTGGTCAGCTGAGATGCAGAGAAACATTGTTTAAAACCAAATATTTGCTTATTTTCCCACCCTCTCCAGAAGTAGAAAATACACAGGTGGCGCTTTATATGTAGGCATAGTGAATATTATGTTGTTTCTATTCCATCATAATGAATGGTTGTTGTATACTTAATGATGAAGGACAAGCTGTGAGGGTTGGAAAACACCAAGAGATTTTTACCTTACTGTGTGCTTTATATCCAATTTTAACTTTAAAAACAAATCTTTAAATAGCTACGCTGTGTAACAATAAATGAATAACCAGATAGGCACCTGATTTCTTAATGATCTGTCCTGAAGTATGAAGAATCAGGACTTAGTGACATGTCAATAGTATGACCATCACAAGTATCTCTCTCATAAATATTCAGAGTTACCTTGATTAAATATGGTATAATTGTAGGCTTTCTTAAAAATGCTTAAGATCCTGTGATGGAAGCCACTAATATTTAAGAATACAATTGTACTAGAACAGTACACCCCCAGACAAGCCAAATCATGATGATCTCAATGTTGGGTGACAACATAGTGAGACATTTATATGTCCTGTTAGCAGACTTGAAAATCATGCTAATATGGTTTTAACTTTACTAACATCTTGATGAAGTAATTTAACGTCTTGATATTATGACAGCTCACAAGAGGCCTGATATTAGTAGATAATTTAAAATGTCTGCTCATTTTTCTTAACATGCCTATTTCCTTAATGAAGCAAAAACTAATTATAAATGGTAAGCCTACATGAAAGACTGGTTATGATTCTTAAGGAAAACTAAATCGTCTGATACACAGACATATCTGTAAACAGCTGGTACTGATGCAGTCTGTCTTCATATTTCAGGGCCAGAAAGTAAATGAAGCTGCTTGTGACATTGCACAAGAAGTATCCCAAGAAGGAGATGCTTTGGTGGCAGGAGGAGTCAGTCAGACACCATCTTACCTCAGCTGCAAGGATAAAGCAGAGGTTAAAGCAATTTTCCAAAAGCAGCTAGAGGTCTTTGTTAAAAAGAATGTGGACTTCTTAATTGCAGAGGTAAAATCAACATTTCTGTAGTATCAACGCAGTGCCTTCAATTCATATTATATACATTTCCTCTTTCAAAAATAAGTACTATGTTTTGAACTCTTACAGTCGGGTGTATTTCTGTATATTTAGGAATGTCTGCTAGTGTCCTAGAGTGGAAATGAACTCCTTGGCTGCACATCTTTATTTCAGCTGAGGTAAACCACAAGAATAAAGAAGGTGGGTGAAGGTGGCTCTGCCTCACCTTTGAATCTCTCCATATTTTGAGTCTCTTCCCAGCAACTGGCCAAAATCAGGACTTTTCTGGAATAAACTTAATGAACAGACGAGTTTTTCCTTACTACTTCCCTCTATGCCTGCATTATTCTGGAAAAAGAGTACTTTAATTTAGACTATTTTAATCTACTTTACATTCCATTCAGCTTCACAGTTGTACAATTACTGAGGTGAAGGGAGGTACTTCAGGATAAGTGCAAAGAGATTCAAGTCCTTGACTTTGTGGTAGGGGTAGAGATTAAAGCATATACCAAGGGTGGGCAATTATTTCGGGCAAAGGGCTGCTTAATGAGGTTTGGTGAGCTGTTGAGGGCCACAATGGGTAGCCCTGCCCCGTGACAGTTGCCGTATCCCCCAGTTGCCATCTTGGGACTGGAAGTCCTAGCCCCTGACCTTTGCCACTGGAGGTCCCCCCCCCCTTTCTGCCCCCCCTTCCCATACTCCTTTGGGGGGGTTGTCATCTTACAACCAGAAAAAAACAAATCATATGCTAAAAGTCAAACACCTACTATAATGTATTTTAATTTTTATTACAAAAAATATTTTTGTTGTGATTTGTGTTTGTGCTGTATATAGAGGTGATTGCATAATAACTCAATATAAGAGACTAAGAATTCATTTTGTGTGTATGGTGGGAGGGTGTGGGGGAGTTTGTCAGGGGATGTGGCTGGGGGGGGCATAAGGTATGTTGGGGGGGGGTGTTGTCTGTGGGATGTGGGTGTGTGGCTCTGGAACACACTGGTCTCTCCTGCAGTCAACAAAGGCAATACTGCTGAGGTGTGTGTGGTATTTGTGGGGTGTGATGGAAGGTGGAAGGGATGTGGGGACCCCCCCCCCCCTACACACACACACACTCCCACCATGGCGCAGCAGCAGTCAGGGGTGCTGGCTTTGGTGCCTGGCTCCAAACAGCACTGCATGTTGCAGTATGGAGTGCAGCCCCTGCTGGACAGTCTCTATTGCTAGCACTCCCCACACTCTCATGCAGCAGGGGAGGGAAGCCCCAGGCACTGGAGCTGGCTGCCTTCCCTGCCCAGCTGGCACCAGTGCCTGGGGCTTCCATCCTGTGTTGAGCAACTGTGGGGGAGCGCTGGCAATACAGACTGCCTGGCAGGGGCTGCGCTCTTCACACTGATGTGCAGAGCTGGCCAGAGCCAGGCACCAGCACCGAGCACAAGCGCCACCCCTACCTCCTCCCACCACTGCTGTTGCCACCCCTGCTTCCTACCAGGGCTGTACACCATGGGGGGGAGTGTGGGAGGGGTCCCTTCGCCCCCACACACTGCCCAGCTGAGTTCTGCACTGCCGTTGTCCCCCTGGGCACGGGCTTCACACTGCAGCCAGCCAGAGCCCCAGCCCCAAGCTCCACGGTCCAGCCCAGCTGCAGAACCCCCAATCCCTCCCTTCCCTACTTGCTACCTGGATGGAGCAGCATGCAGAGAAGCCTGTAGCAGCAACCCCACCTGGTGCTAATGGGGCCAGCCCTTTTGCCCATGAGGTTAGGAGAGAGGTATAATAGGGTATGTTGGGGGTGGGCGTAGGTGCCTCAATCCCACCCTCATAGGCGGAAGAGGTGGGCAGGACACAATTTGTTGGGGGGCCCTGCAGGCCAGATGAAAGTGCCTGGCGGGCCAGGTTTGGCTACAGGCCATATTTTGCCCACCCCTGGCACATACAATGCTTAAGTGTTCTGTTTGTTATCTTTCAGTATTTTGAACATGTTGAAGAAGCTTCCTGGGCAGTTGAAGTCTTAAAAGAATCTGGGAAGCCAGTTGCAGTTTCTTTGTGCATTGGTCCAGAGGGAGATATGCATGGTATACCTCCTGGAGAATGTGCTGTCCAGCTGGTAAAGGCAGGTAAGTGTCAGTTTAGGAGAGCATGTATGTGGGAAAGAATATTTAGGCAAATGAGACGAACTGAAGTAAATAAGGTAGATAATACATGCATCATAACTAAGTGGTCTAGGCCATGTCTACAGAGTAAGCTTGCCAATGGCAGCAGTAGTGCTCTCCAGCTTAGTGCTGATTTGGGCAGGTAGCCTTATAAACTGGAAGCAGTGTAGCCACATCCATGTAGCATTATTAGGGCTCTTTAACCCACCCTATCAGCAATGGTAATTGGCCTGCCTCTAGCCTGCCTGTAGCACCACACAGATGCAGTTCATGCAGGGCAGCAGGCAGCTGCTTGAGCTGTTCCCAAGGATGTTAAGTTTATCAGGTAGGCATGGCTTTTCTGACTTATAATTAATATGTGTAATCCAAAATTGCTTTCTCTTTAGACTGTTTCTGTATGCAGACTTTACTAAAGAAACCTTTAAAAAAAGCAGAATAATTCCTGTGCTTTGGTAATCCTTGTTGTTCAAGCAGTCTAATGGGCCATGGGCAGCTGGGATTAAGTAGAGTAGTCCTACAACTTCTCTACTTCTGGCTGCAGTGCCAATTCTAATACAGAGAATACCAACATGGCTGAAGGAATAAAAAGAACCTAAAGCCACCTTTTCAGCATCTGATTGCAGAAAATAAAAGAAGCAGAGCTGTTTGGACAAAAACTGCATATAGAAAGGACCCTAAGAATGGATCATGTGTAGGTTGAGTACTGCAGTTTTTATTGTATTTTCTGCACCCAAGGCTGGTACAAGGGCAGAATTTAGGAAGACAGAAAACTAGCATTACCTTATATAGCCAAAGCTATATACCATGTTGGCTGATGCAGTGCTGCAAAGAAATGCAACAGCATAGGGATGAAGAGTGTGACTGTTGTGGAATCAGGAAGAGAGCAGATAGATGTAGACGCTGACAGGCATAATTTGTTGACAAGACACTGGCATGGGGGAAGGTAGGGCTGGTTTTGCTCTGACTGCCTTGTGTTCATCATAGTACTAGTGTGCAGATTGTTTTGCTTCCAGAGCACCTCAGCTAAGAATTTTAATCTTTCCTTAAATCATTCCACAGTTCCTAGAAGGCAGCATCATTGAAAAGTCATTTTCCTTGCCTTCTAGGTGCTTCTATTGTTGGGGTGAACTGCCATTTTGACCCAGAGACTTGCCTAAAAACTGTGAAGCTCATGAAAGAGGGCTTACAGGCTGCTAAGCTGAAAGCACACCTGATGTCTCAACCACTTGCTTTCCATACCCCTGATTGTGGGAAGCAGGGTTTTATTGATCTTCCAGAATTTCCTTTCGGTAAGACTTGGACATGTCTTACACTGCTTGTTAATTTTTCACTTTTTAGCAAAGACTTCTTTATATTCACTATGATAAATGTACATCATCCTCTTCTGAAGTTAAAATCCTGGAAAGTAATTTCTTTTGGTATTAACCAAAAAGTGATCATCTCTAACATTGTACAGGTATACTTCCACTAAATGGAGGTTGTAGTTGAGAGGCATCAAGGAATGAACTAAAATTTAAATTGTGAAGGGAATAGTTTAAAAAGTCATAGGTTGAAGTCATCTAATGTAACTGGATGAATTTCCATTGACTTCAATGAAGGGTCCCTTTTTACTTCGGTTATTTCTGAAAATTACATCCTTAAACAATAAGGTTCACCACAAAGCTGGAGGGTAAAAAAGTCAGACCCAACATGCAGATAAACACAGCACACTTGTCCTTTTTTTTTTTCTGTGACTCTCTAGGGGATCTCTTTTAAAAAGTAATCCTATACTTCGTAGCTTAGATAGTTGCCATATATCTCATCCAAGCAGCTTAAACACTGAAGAAGCAGCTTCACTACACACTCAGAGTCCCAGACTGCAAATTCAAATAGGGATGTTGTCTGAGAAGATCTCTCTCTACACACTCTAAAGACTTCTCTGCATCACTGGAGTCCCTACATTTGTAACTAGGGACATATCTAAATCGTAGTTTCATGGATTTCACATAAACCACAGCATTGTCTACAACTGCTGGAAAATCCGGCATTGGCCACAATTTTCCATGAAATCAAACAAACAAAAAAAGCAGTAGTGATGTAGATGAAGTGAAGGCAACCTCTGCCAATTAGCGGTGAGGCAAGGAAGTAGCAGTGTTGTAGACTGAGTGAAGGTGCCCTCCACCAATTGGCAGGAAGGGCTGGGAGCACCCAGGCCCTTCCACCTAAGGATCTGAAGAGAGTTAAACATTTAACTCAAGAGTTGCTAAATAGGACAAAAGCCTATATTTCAGTGCATCTTTTCTGGATTACATTTTAAATACACAATCAAAATATGGCATTTAACTTAGCACTTTATCTGGATCAGAATGTAGGAAATGCAGTCTTTTGGACCAAGTAAACTTATGGCAAGTGTATCACAGGGGAACGCCACAAAATCTAAATACCACAGTGTAATGAGATTTTTTTTTTTTTTATCATTAATCTAGACTAAGACACTTTTAATCTTTACTATAGAAACTCACTCATGTCTCTGACTTTGCACTTAACTGTAGATGAGAATGTAAAATGATGATGTTTTGCTAAAAATTTGCTAAACAGGGTTTTATTGACCTTAAAGCTGGTACATATCATTATAGGTCTGGAACCAAGAGTTCTTACTAGATGGGATGTTCAAAAATATGCGAGAGAGGCCTATAACTTGGGAATCCGGTACATTGGAGGCTGCTGTGGATTTGAGCCCTATCACATCAGAGCAATAGCTGAGGAGCTGGCCCCTGAAAGAGGATTTTTGCCAGAGGCTTCTGAGAAACATGGTAGCTGGGGAAGTGGTTTGAGCATGCATACTAAACCTTGGGTCAGAGCAAGGTGTGTGTATATATTTTTTTATTTATTTTTTAACTATAGCATTAAAATGACACTGTGCCTGCACTGTACAGTAGTTCCTGTTGGTCTATACAAAAAAAAGTATGTTGATTTGTAATGTTGAAAGTTGAGATCTAATCTTTAAGACTTATCCTGGCCTCACTTGACTTTAGTGGGTACAGATTTTCACCTCAATTTGTTAAGGTTGAGATCTGAAAAGTCTCTGAGCTTGGTGGGTTGGCCTCTCAGTATCTCCAGTACTCTTACTGAGATTTAGAGTTGTGGCATTTAGGGTCTTTCAAAAATCAAGACCTGTGTCTAAATATACAGTAGTGCAAAGTGGTCCACTGAACTTTCCTTTTATATATGAACTTATGCATAATAGACGAGGTGCCCTGGAAGCTTAGACCTTGGACATACATTACTTTCATAGCACTATATATGCCCTTATGTTATAAAAAGCAAGCATGAGTATAATCTGTGCTCTCTGGAGCTGCCACAGAAATAGCACATCTGCCACAAAAATGTTCTTGTTTTAAAACAGGCATTCTTTGTAATGCTACCTTTATTTTTAGTGGCATTTTACATGAAGTACTATATGGGATCTCTCGGACGCCCAGCATCCCACAGTTCTCTGCTTTCCTCCCCTTCTCCAATGGGGAGGGAGAGAGAGCGGCTAGCTCCTTGACAGCCTGCAAGAAGGAAAGCTGCAGCTTTTTTGCTTTGGTGGCTGTCAAAGAGCCATTACTGCCCTGTTTTGCATGGCGGCAGCAGCAACAGCTGATCACGTGGCAGAGGCAGTGAGCCTGTCAGAGGCTGGAAAGAGAAAGGGGAGAGGCCCTTTTGCCCCTTGGTGGGAGAGCATACTTTTTTCAGAGGCTTGTGGCACTCCAGCCAAATGGGTCATGCACATACGCAGAACTAAAGTGCTCTTTTTTGTATTGCCATCAGGTACTGTGCTGTGCTCTAAATGAGGGAAGCATGGTGCTCGGTAGATGCAGCTAGTGCCTTCCATTGATATTTTTTTGTTTTTCCATTAGTGCAAGCGGAGTTGGGTATTCATCCCATACTAACCTGAAAAGTCTTATGAAATCTCTGAAATTTATTCACAGATTACCAACATACATGACTAGTTTGTTTGAAAAAGAATGAAATGCTCACAGAAAAAAGATCTTTAGAGAAGTAATTTTGCCTAACAAGCCTCCCCAGACTACTTTGATCAGGATTGGGCTTTGTATTTATATCTCGCATCTGTGCATATTTTTCGTGCACTTGTGTTGGCTTGTGCGTGTGAAACATTTCCTGATTTTAAAGGGAATTCTTGTACATAAAAAGGATGCCCCTTTTAAAATGAAGAAAATGTCACAGGCTTTCATTTAGGCCAATGTAAAAGTAAGTCTTGCATGTTAAGATATAGAATGTAGACAGAGTGCCATGCTAATAACTCCTGATGGTGAGTGACTTAATGTTTCTTGAAGAAATGAAAGACCTTTTTCAATACCTGGTCACCCCAGCCCACACTCAAATCTCTATATCTAGACCCAATATTAATTTAAAATGTATGCAAATTAAATAAATACCCCTACTGTGGAGGTTTGAACAATGATTCTTTTAAATATTCTGGGTTATAACGCATGCTAAAGTGCCTCTTCTTTATATAGGGCCAGAAAAGAGTACTGGGAGAATCTGCTGCCTGCTTCAGGCAGGCCATACTGTCCTTCAGTGTCAAAACCAGATGCCTGGGGAGTGACAAAAGGAGCTGCAGAGCTAATGCAACAGAAAGAGGCAACAACTGAACAACAGCTGAAAGAGCTCTTTGAGAAACAGAAGTTCAAATCCAGTATGGTTGCCTAAATGTCATCTTGAATTATGTATGGAGCCCTTCCAAATGTGTTTCCTTACCATTTGGAATCTGTGAAGGCATGTGTCCAGGTTTAATGTACCAGTTGACATGTAACAGTGAAACTAAATGCAGACAGACTGTGATTACAAATGATCTATATCAATCCTTGATAATAAAATCCTTTTCTGTAAGAACCCTTTAGACATTCTGTTATTTCAAGGTAGGGAACTTTGAGCTATATTAATAATTGGGCTACCATTACAATTTGAAAAGTGTGGTGATGATGAATATTTTAGTACTATACTACAGTAAACCACCAGTGCTGTTTGGCTTAGCTTACTGATACAAGGGAATAAAGCTCTTGCCTTTTGCTCTGTGAAAATAATATCACATCACTGGATCCCTGTCTTGGGTTTCCCTTTTCATCATAAGGCTAGACAGTAACTTCCACAGATCTCAAGATTTGTTGACCTTTTGAGGTCCTGGGAAGGGCACTTCAATACTGTGCCAACTGCCAGTACTTCAAACTCACCATCAGGCATATATGTCAAATGGAATTTGATTAAATGTGAAATAGTGACAATGTACCTGGGCTTGGCAAAAGGTCAGTGCATTACATGGGCAGATCCAGAGGACTGCAGTGGCACAGTTGCACCCACATTTCAGACCATGATGTGGGAGCAGCAGCCAGGAACTTTTTAAGTCCCTGAACTTGGTAAGAATTCTCTCTCCCTCCCACTTTCTCCCATGTACTCAGTGGCACCTGTTTCAGCTGGGCTATGCGATATGGGCTCAACCCAGGACCGTGGCAGTGTGGGGGGCCAACACCTGCTCTAATTAAATTGTTTTGTACAAACTATTTTTCCATGTAATCAGAGCATACGCAGCCTGGGAGCAGGCTCAGGGAGGAGGAACATGCCTGCTGCTGCTGCTCTCAGCTAAGCCCAGCTTCCCACAGCCTGGCTGGAGAGGGACAGGAGCAGGTCTGGAGCACTACCTCCCCTCCCTGCCCCAGCCAGAGACAGGACAGCAGTATTGGTGGGTGGGGGAGGGGAGATCTGCTGAGCGTGGAGGGGAAGGAAGAAGGTGCCAAGAGCAGGGCATGGGTGACATTCTTACCTGATTTAGAGAGAAAGAAAAAAAATCCCTGGCTGCTGTTCCTATGGCATGGCCTGCCTGGCCGAGGAGGCTAGGAATAGATGCAGCAACCCTGAAGCACCAGTTGCTGCTCCCCTTTACAAAGTCCTGGATCTGCCCACAGTGCATTAAAGTATGTAGTGAACAATAAACAATAATGCTTTAAGAAATCACCAAGCAGCCACAAAGAAGAACCAGGTTTTTTAACATAACTGTGGGGGCCTTATACCAAGTCATACTTTCGAGGTTCCCTTTCTACCCACTCTTCTACAGTTTATAAATTGCCCATACATTTTTAAATCAGAGTCAGCATTGGGAGGTCCCTATACAAAGGTCAGTTCCGTAGTTTGAGAGCCCCCATTTAAAAAGTCAATAGTTTGCAACACTTGGACATGTTCTTCTATACAGACTCATTGAGCACCAGCCCCAGACTTTGTTCTGCTTTTCTCTCCAGAATGTGTAGAGGCTTTAGGGACTTCTGTTTCTTTGCCAATAAGCAAAGGAAGGTACGGGGAGCAGATTTTTCTCTCTCAGCTTTTAATCTGTTTCAGCAGAAGCTTCCTATTTATAGAGTTCCAGGAGTCTGCAGTTCTGGGGAGCAGGGATTGAGTTAGTTGCCCTGCCTCTGCTATCAGAGTAATTGGAATAATACTATTTCTACCCTTTTCCTGCTTACCAGTCTGCCTGATGCCTTTGTGCATTTCAGGCAAAAGAGACTTGTTTTAGTTTTGTAAAGAAGAAAACTCTAGACTGTCCTGTAGGAAGCTACAAGGTTTGCATGATGCCTGCAGCAGCAGCTTCTTCCCCTTGCTCCGTGGAGCAAGAGGAGACAGCTGTTCTCCAAGACACGCTGAAATTCCCTGCTGTCGCCTGCTATCAGATTTCTGACTCCACAGGGGAAAACATAATCCCCTATCACAGTGAGAAATCTCTAAACACCCCTGGCTGAAGTAGTTTTTAGCCAGTATTTTCTGCACAAGTATCACATTTTCTTTTGCAAGGAAAGGGAAGGAAAAAAATCTGTGCCTTGACCATAGGCAGCCACATGGTCTGGTCTCTGCTGTGAAATCCATATATGCTAGTCTGAGGTGAAATACATTCATGTATTGTTCTTCTTGAGCTCTGCTGACACCAGTGAAATATTTAACACCATCTCATTTCATTCTGTGAGGTGTTAAATTAGTTTAAATGCAGGTTTTATTGATTTAAGACAGGGGAATGTTACCATAAGAACTTCAACATGTTGATTTATCACATAGATGCGTTTGTATTACATTTTCTTTATGAATCCATCTCCCCAGCAGATGTGGCATCTAGCACAATACATTTCATGAGAGATAACAGAGCACCCTTCAGGACCTGTAATTAGAGAATCTGTGTAATAATCAACATCCTGTGTGGATATACATATGTAAAACTTCAGAGACAGACAACAGTGAATATTCCTCACACTTAAGACAAGGAGACAGGATTTTAGTATAGTTTGTTGAACTTTTCTGCGCATTTCTCTTGGTAAAAGGGAAAATCAACAGAAACAGATGGCTTTCAGTGGAGAACTGAGGGGATAGGGAGGTAGGAGGCAAGTGTGCATTTTTGAAGAGATGAATTACAAATTAGGTTCAGAAACATTTTACCAGCTTAAAAAAATCATTGATCCTAACTTTTCTCAGCAAAATTACAATCAGACTGTCTGCCCCATTCATGTATTAAATGGCATTACAAATTATTGTTTGTATTAGTCTACTTAATCAAGATTAAGCTAAGGCAATCCTACACTATAAACATCAGCCAATATAGCAATGTTATTTAGGATTTTTTAGGCAACGTTTAGATTTTGGCAATGCTCCTAGAGGAAACAGGTATCCCAACGTAAAAGTGCTTCCTTTGGCACTGGTTATGTCACCCATTGAATCTCTAGTCTAAACTCACTATTTTGCTCGTCTACCCTAGATTAGGTGGATTTTGCTGAAATAGCAAAAGCGTAAGTAGGTCAAAGCAACTATCCACTATGCCTATTTGTAAATTTTTACTTTATGCAACTGGACCTAGTTATTATAATTTAAATGGCCCAGTTTACTACAGTATATTAATTTGCATATACTGTAATACATTCATAAACTACAATATACTGGTAATTTTCCTATACAAAGGAATTTCTTCTCTTGTGTATAGCTTTCTGAAACTTGAGATTTGTCATATTAATCCAACTGCTTTTTTTTTTTAAATCCCACCAGAGCATGACATGTAAAGACATTTTGTTTGGAACACGTGCCTTGGGGCAGATAGCAAGGGAGCTGCGAAGAGCCGATCCCTGCGGGTCCCTTCTCTGCTGTCCACCCCAAGCCGTGCATGCACCTGCTGCCAGTAATGAGCCAGGCCAGAGCTCCAAAAACCCTAGTGCAGCTGCTTGCAGCATCCCTGCGACCAGCCTAGGCTCTATGGCGGGTGGCATGGGGCCTGCCCAGAGCCTGGGCTGGCTTTGGCAGGCAGCCTGGAGACTGCAAGCAGCTGCACTGGGGTCTGCAGAGCCCAGCCCAACTCACTGCTGGTGGCAGGTGCACGCATGCCTCAGGGTGGACAGCGGGGAAGAGGCTGGGTCTGCACTGACACAACAAGGATTGGGCACCTTGTGACTCCCCCACCATCTGCCCTGAGATGCACATGCAGTCATTACCAGCAGTGAGCCAGGCTGGGGCTCCACAGACCCAGGTGCAGCTGCTTGCAGCCTCCTGGCTGCTTGGCACAGTCAGCCCAGGCTCTGGGCAGGCCCCTGCTGCCCTCCGTGGAGCCTGGGCTGTTCGCAATAGGCAGCAGTGAGGCTGCAAGCAGCTGTACAGGGGTCCATGGAGCCCCAGCCTAGCTTGTTGCCAGCGGTGGGTGCACACGCACCTTAGGGCAGACAGCGAGGAAGAGGGTGCAGCTGTGTTGCCACAGCAAGGATTGGGCCCCTCACGGTTCCCTCACCATCTGCCCTGGCATGCCAACACTTTACAAATCGAGGTTATGGGTGTTTTTGGCACTGCACAAAAACATTGCCAACACCTGCTCTAATTAAATTGTTTTGTACAAACTATTTTTCCATGTAATCAGAGCATACTCAGAATTATACTTTTCATCCATGAGGCTTCTAAAACTTAGGCCAACACTGCCTCCTTGTGATTCTTTATATAGTTACAAAGGGAAGAATGTGAATTTCAAAGAGTTACTGGATTAGCGATTGCATATGAATGTTGAAAAATATATTACAGAAATAATTTGTTTTTAATTAAATTGGTTTAATGTGAGAACAGAATCCATCCTATGTGTATGGTTACTGTACAAATAAAGCTTTTCTTGGAAAGAGCTGTCACAGGTAACCCAATCCCAAACCCTGCAGCTTTGGTTACTTGCACTTTGCCAGTCTCAGGAAAAGGAACAGACAGGCGTGTATTTTTGAGTATAGTCATATCAGTACTTCTGAAAAAACTACCCAAATTTAATATGTATAAAATATATATTTAATTATAGGGAATCGGATAATGTGAAAACATGAAGTTAAAGATTTTTTAACAACAGGTAGCGTATAACTGCAAATCTATTACAATCTTTCCACCTCCCCCACTTAACAGACATGCTTGAAAGAACTGGAGTTTCTCCTTGATCCTCTAGCAGGGTTCTCCCTACAACTATGGAGTGAATTAAGACTATTTTCTGTAAACAATCTTCTGGTTATCTTAATGGTATTATTTATGTTCATAATCTAGTTATGTTTTATGTCCTAGATTTGTGTTTTATATCCTATGTTTTATGTCTCAGATTCTAGGTTCCAACCTACTATTATTTTATCAATTCAATACAATTCATTCTGCTACTTCAGGACAAACAAACAGGATTCTTAAAGTAATAAATATTGACATTTATTACTGGGAACCCAATTACCATTCACTTGGTTCACATGAGGTCATGCCTGTTCCATTCCCTTTGCATTGATATGGCAGCATAAAGAGAGTCAGAAAACCCAAAGTCACATAAAGGCTCTATACCACCTGTCCCTCCCCACACCTGGGCACAGGTAATATTCCAGGGGTTTGAGAGTGTGTCCAGAGCACCTTTCATTCCAACCCTCTTGGGCTACAACAGGGGTGTCAGACATCTGGCATGCAGGCTGAATACAGTCTACAGAAGGTAGCCAGAATGGAGGACCAGGGGCAGGAGTCACTCACTTGTAGGGTTCATGTCCCTTCATTGGCTTCATGGGGCGTGTCCACACATGCAAACATGTGTGCTTGCAGCAGCTCAAATAGAAGTGGTGCAAATTTGAGCTGGGGCTTTTTGCCTCAGTGCACGTGCCCGGACATGCACTTTGGTGTGGAGCAGATTGTGCCACTTGGGACAAAATAACCCTGCCTGGTTCCTCCCAGATCTGCAGCCAGGGGGAGCTAGAGCCTGGGGCCAGCACCTGTACCCAGTAGTATAAAAATCTGCCCGGGCCAGCAGCTCAGGGCTACTTGCCTACAGGAACTTCTGAGGCCGCTCCACCACCTGAGCTGGCTGGAGGACACCAAACCGGTCTGCTTTTCTACCATCCATCACCGCCACCTCTACACGCTCGTGTGCCGCATGATCCATCATGCCGCCCTCACGTCCCGCCCAGATACCAAGTGGCGAGACCTGCTCAACAATGGCATAGCTGGGGCCCCCCAGTGGCTGAGTCTGTACTCCACCCTCATCCCACAAGCTGCTGGGGACCTCAGCTGGTGGCTCCTCCATGGAGCCATTGCCATGGGCATGTATCTGGCAAGCTTCATGGACAACCCAGTCTCCTGCATGATGGGGGATGTGGGGTTTGCAGAAAGGGGTGGGAAGGGGCATGGGAGGATGTGGATGGGTGTGGAGGGATATGGGGGGCAGGAGGGATGTGGGGGGATGTGAGTCAGTGTGTGCGTAGGTGTGGGGGAGACTGTGGGTATGGGGGCTGCTTAGGAGTGGTGGGTCCGCTGCATGAATGCCGTGTGCTCCCAGTGGCTGGTGGGCATGGTGGTGCTCATGGTGGCAGCGGTAAGCTCCCATAGATGCCAGCAGTGCTGTCGGGGAATGGGCAGGTGGCGAGCATTGACCAGGGGTTGGTGACCACCCGCAGATGCCGCCAACACCTCTTCTGAGGGGTGCACCACCGTGCTCAGGAGATGCACATACACCTAAGTGCACCCCCTACGTGTCGCCAATGGTTCCCTGCCCCCCACAGGGCAGAAACCCCCACACAGCACATGGACTACTCTGCCTGCAGGGTCCCAGTCCTCCCCCCAGGGGCTACAGATTCCCCCCAGCCCCCCGCTCATTCTCCTGCCCCTCTCCAGTCTCTGGAGGCTGGAGATGAGCAGGAGAACAAGCAGGAGGCTCATTCCGCCTGCCCCCCATTCATTCCCCCCCCCCACACACACTCACTGGCAGTAGCAGAGAATGAGCAGGAGGCTGGAGAGAGCAGGGGAAGTCTCCAGCTTATCCCCAGGGGCTTGTCTCCATCCTCCTGCTCCTCTCCAGCCCCCTGCTCCTTCTCCTGCTTGTCTCCAGCCTCAGAAGGCTGGAGACATGCTGGAGACATTCCCCTGCTGTCTCCAGCTTCCTGCTTGTTCCCCTGCTCGTCTCCAGCCTCGGGAGGCTGGAGATGCGCAGGGGAACAAGCAGGAGGCTGGAGATGAGCCCCTGAAGATGAGCTGGAGACATTCCCCTGTTGTCTCCAGCCTCCTGCTCATCCTCCTGCTTGTTTCCCTGCTCATCTCCAGCCTCTCGAGGCTGGAGACAAGCAGGAGGAGCAGGGGAGTGAAGAGAGCAGGAGGCTGGAGACAAGCCTCTGGAAATGAGCTGGAGACTTCCCCTGTTCTCTCCAGCTCCTTCTCTGCTACTGCCGGTGAGTGTGTGTGTGTGGGGCCATTAGCAGCACTTGGCAATGGGGGTGTGCAGTGGCAGAGGCAGCTACACCTCCCCGCAACAGTAGCATGAGGCTGACAAGGGGATGAGAATCCATATTAATCCCCTGGCTCCTGGCTGTGCTGAGACCTCCTCCGATACCAACAGTTCTTGCTGTGGTGCAAGGGCCTCTTGCCATGGCTGCCAATGCCAGACAGCCCTAAAGACACTGTAGGTGGAGGCTACTGCAGCCAGAGCAGGTTTGGCCTGCAGGCACCTGCAAAGCAAGGAATATGGCCCATGGAGTGATCTGAGTGTGATGTTCCTGAGCTAGAAGACTAGAAGAGTTCATCAGTATTATCCTCTATACCTGAGGAAAGTGAACTGAGCCAGATTAGAGGAGTGGAGAACTTCTGCCTATTAGCATTTTACCTTCACTGCTCTGGGGCAAAACTGAATAACTGATTAATCCTGAGTCTGATTCTCTATTGCTTGGCACTTTGTGTAATTATTATCAATTGTGCAAATAAATGGATAAGTGTTAAATGCCAATAAACCAGAATTTTTCACTCCTGGACTCCAGGCCAGGCTACTTTCAATAAGTGTAAGAGTGACAACTAGGCAGATGCAAGGCAGCGGATAATCAATCCATATAAATCAACTACAGTGGGAACATTAGGAGCAAGGTTATACAGCTGTTCACTATTATGTACTTATTTATTGTTCACATTTTGGTTTAATAGACCGTCTAGAGCAATATCTGTGTGGTTAAAATCAGTTATTTATCTGATGCATAACAAGGTGTGTGTGGATAACCTTCTATTCTATTAGTCAGCTGGCCAGTTGCAGGTTAATAAATCAAGGCTTTTCTCATTCTTGTGTCCTAATATCCTTGTCTCCTTCCAAAATGTAATACCTCTCTGCATGTTGCTGAAGTGATAAATTTGCTTGGGCACCCAATCCTACAATATCTTTGGCTGTACGAAAGCTTTACCCACACATCTTGTTAGATACTGTTCCATTCATTTTTGGATATAGTATATGCACACCAAAACGACTTTGAGCAAAATAATATTCTTTTATAATAGTGTGTACCTATAATGGCATATTTATTGTAAGCTTCTGAGAACTTCTGTACATCATTCATTAAAACAATACAATGTATCATAATCATAGCTCAGTATTTTATGACTTACCAAACAAGCATATGATATCCTCTGTGTTAAAACCTACTGCCCTTTAGTGGCTGTTGGAAGAAACAGCAGAACAACATTATCACTCACAGGATTAACAGTGACAAACAGAAAAGCCATGGCCAGTGTTTTTGATTAAAAAGTAAATCAATTATGATATCACACTATGGAGATAATTTGGCTGCATAATACCCCCACTACTAGTGTGTGACATTACTTCCAACTAAAACTTCACTTCAGGCCAGATTGTGGCTTAAAGTTCTGGCCTATCCTGGTAAAATTGTGAATGGGCAATGACATAGTGGAAGTACGCAGGAGGAATTTGGGGCCTGATTTTTGGAAATACTGAGGGCTTACAGCTACAAATGGGGCCAGTTAGCACTGTAGTTAGTCAGTACTTCTGAATAATCAGGCCTTCTGACAGACTCAAAAGACCTCGGAAGAATTTGGAGATTCTGTTTCTGCCTGTTGACTAATATGATGATAGAGAAGGTCACTTAATTGTATCCTCTTTTAGACAGCCAAGCTGATGGATCACTGTCTTCCCAGGGGTGAAAAGGAGAAGAGAACACATCTTGCATTTTTTCTCCTACCTTGAACAGATAGAGAACAATGGGTGCAAGCAAACTATTAGAAGGCAAAGACCATTTGTTTGTGATGTACCATGTGCAATTGTGGTATTATATGAATAATATAATATTAAGCATTGATTAGCATTGATTAAGCATTGATTAAGATTGATGTTGTATATCTTGACTTCAAAAAAGCCTTTGATCTGGTATTCTATGATCACCTCTTGGCAATACTGGCCAACTGCAGCCTTGGATCCACCACGATCCACTGGATGGGAAATTGGCTCCGTGGCTGGACCCAGAGGGTGGTGGTTAGCGGAAGTCAATCATCATAGTGCCCTGTGACAAGTAGGGTCCCTCAAGGCTCTGTCCTTGGACCCATATTGTTCAACATCTTCATTAATAATGTAGACATTGGAGTCAGAAGCGGACTGGCCATGTTTGCCAATGATACCAAACTTTGAGGTAAAGCATCCACACCTGAGGACAGGAGGGTGATCCAGGCTGACCTTGACAGGCTCAGGAAATGGGCTGACGAGAACCTGATGGTGTTTAACACTGAAAAATACAAGGTTCTCCATCTTGGGAAGAAAAACCTGTAGCATCCTCATAGGCTCAGTAGTGCTATGTTGGCTAGCACTACGGATGAAAGGGACTTGGGGATCATGATTGACCACAAGATGAACATGAGCCTTCAATGTGATGTTGTGGCTAGTAAAACAAGCAAAATGCTGGCTTGCATCCATAGATGCTTCTCAAGCAAATCCCAGGATGTCATTCTCCCATTGTACTCGGCCTTGGTGAGGACGAAGCTGGAGTACTGCATTCAGTTTTGGGCTCCACAATTCAAAAAGGATGTGGAGAAACTTGAGAGAGTCCAGAGAAGAGCCACGTGCATGATCAGAGGTCAGGAAAACAGACTTTACAATGACAGGCTGAGAGCTATGGGACTCTTCAGCCTGGAAAAGCACAGGCTCAGGGGCAATCTGATGGCCACCTATAAGTTTATCAGGGGTGTTCACCAGGATCTGGGGGAGTGATTGTTCACCAGAGCCCCCCAAGGGATGACAAGGCTGAACAGTTATAAACTAATGCAAGACCGTTTCAGGCTGGACAAAAGAAAGAATTTCTTTACTGTCCGAGCCCCCAAGGTCTGGAATAGCCTGCCATTGGAGGTGGTTCAAGCGCCTACTCTGAACACCTTCAAGAAAAAATTGGATGTTTATCTTGCTGGGATCCTATGACCCCAGCTGACATCCTGCCCCTGGGGCAGAGGGCTGGACTTGATGATCTTCCAAGATCCCTTCCAGCCCTAATGTCTGTGAAGTCTGGGAAGTCTGTGAAGCAATAAGCAATATTTATACAGTATCATATTGCAATAAGGGAAGATCATTCATATGAAGAGTTTTATGTCACAAGACTTCACTTATATGTATTTGAATGCCCTACAGTCTCTAAAAGTATTTATCCTCACAAGACCCTTCTGTGGTAAGGAAGAACTATTACTCCCACTACAAAGGTGGGACACAGAAGCACTAAGTGACTTGCCCAGCATCACACAAAGTCTGTTGCACAGCGGGAATGTTGCAGGGCACTGGGGTGCCCTGCTCCTTTAAAGAGCTGAAACTGCTAGGGGAAGAGCCCTAGCAGTGAGTTGGAAGCCCCAGCTGCTGGTTACCAGGGCAACCAGAGTGAGCTAGTGGCCCACACCTGTCAGTGGTCAGCTGACCAGAAGGGGCAGGGCCTGGCTCATATATAAACCCCTGGGGTGACGCCAGGAGGAGAGTTCTCTGCCAGCAGCCAAGGGAGAAGGAGCTCTCCCAGAGTAAGCAAAGGGGAGAGGCCTGACTGCAGGAGCAGCTTCTGATACTGTTGAGGGACGGAGCATTCCCTGGTAGGGTTTGAATGATGTTATAGACAGGCATATTGAATTTATGTTACAGCCCAGGGGCTTGTGTTTTGTTTATTGTTGTATAAAACCGGTGGTTTGGGTTAGGCTATTAGGGGAAGGAGAAGGCCTCATGGGGGCCATGGCAGCGTGGGAACCCCAGGACCAGAGACGGCACAGCATTTGGGGTGCACCAATCCCAGCGCCAGAGAGGGCGCAGCATTTGGGGTGCACTGACCCCAGCGCCAGAGAGGGAGCAGCACTTTGCGGGGCTGCGGAAAGCCCAAGCGCCAGTGAGGCACAGAGCAAGACAGGGCTATGGAGAGCCCAGGGAGGACAAGGGGACCAAATTACAACAAGGCCCAGACCAAACAATGTTGGTACCATCTGCAAGGCTTGGGGCGTGGTAAAGGGGTGGTTGGAGCCACACATAGCCCATAAGGCTGGGGTGCCCCAAAACACACATTATAAAACGGGACCCACAAGGGGTCCGGGAAGCCCACGGGGTCAGAGAGTCCAGCAAACCATGTCCAAGAGGACTTAAAGGCAGCCTCCCTATCAATCATACCATCAAAGACGTGGCGGACGAGAATAGAGGGTGCCCATTGGGCCAACTTGGCATGGTAAAGGGGGCCTTGGGGAGATCACAGCCATCCTGCAGGACCCCCATCCCATGACAAGGAAGTTCAACCCAGGCTTCTCAAGTCCCAGGTTACTATCATTAACTACTGTGTACTAGCAGGAAGGGGTTTTGAGGAAAGGCACTTCCTCACTGTTATGGAGTAAAGCCAGCTTAAATGGAACAGTTGGCAGCTCAGATACCTCATCCAAAGTCATAAGGCTCCTGATGGAGACTGACAGATGTTCCCATACCCCTTTTGCCACTGGATTTTTTCTACAGCTTCCATCTAGTTCCCTCTTCTTTCTGTGACCTGATTTTTCCATTTAAGAGACTGTGAGCCTCATTCTCAATTCAGCTGAAGACGATTGTAGTTGATGTGAATTATACAAAGCTTTTTGTTGTATATTCTGTTTTGGCAGGAACAAAGCCCTGGATCTGAACACCCCCTCAAGCCTGGGGAAAGTTTTGCTCTGAATTTTGAGTTTCCTGTTTGTAACTCAGGTCCATCTATAGTTTTACAATTCTCTTTCTGTTTGGTAATGTTAATAATTAAGGGTCACATGAACATATATGTTTCTATATTTTTAATTTGGAATTTGTTGAAGAATACCATCAGAGGAAGCAGCCCTTAAGTAAGTCTCCTGCAATACCTAAATAGCTCTGTTGCAAGCAAAACAAAGACCCTTTGTGCTATTTCACAGTAGAGCCAAAAACATTCTTGAAACAAAGTTTGTTTCCAGTATAAGTGCGCACAGTTCATACATAAAACAGCTTGTTGTATTATAGTCAAAGATGTAGTCCTTTAGTCTCTATTTATATAAATAATGACAATAAATGCTTGTTAAGTCTGTTTATATTTCTTTGGGTTCCTCTTTCACTTAATTTGGTATGTCATTCCTTCTCTAGAGCTCCATTTGTACAAGAAGTTTCATGCAGACGTAGATTTTGTCTATGCTGAGCTCCTTACAAAATTAGAGATTTAAATTGTAAGCTCTTTGGGGCAAAGTACTGTGGGAGTGTCCCTACTCTACGAGTCTCTATGTTCACATGATGAGTGGATCAGAGCTCCCTGGAGCAGGCATATTAAGGGTGTTCCTGACGAGATTTATGGGAGAGTTCCTTTTTGTCTAACTTGTCTGTACAGTCTCACCTGCCATGACTTGATGCACTTAAGAATAAAGAAGGAGGGAGGCTAGCCACCCCACTCAGCTGTTATCCTTGTGAAATATGCTTGATAATTTGATAGTTACAGGCTGGGTATCGGTGAGCCCCTTTTTACTAAAACATTTAAGTGCCTGTGAAGGTTGCAGGGTCCCCAGTGTCCATTTGCACAAACACACTCGTGTGCAGTACCCTCACTCATGGTCTGTCTTCCCCATCACAGGTTGGTTGTGGCGCGGGTATTTTGTCACTGTGTCCCGTCGATTGTCTCTCCCTGACTGTTTGCCTTCACGTAAGTGTGGAGACGCCTCTGAGTCTCAAAGGGAGAAAGCTCCTGCTTTCATCCCTTTACCCCTGCTGGGGTGATCTTTGCTGTTCTCTTCTTTAGTATAGTAACTTCTCTGAACTCTCTCCACATCTGCTGGTCTCTTTCAAACTCACTTACACTTTCTCCTCTTCCTCTTCCAGTTGCTGTGGGGCAGTTTTTGATCGCTCCTTGTCCTGCACCCGGCCAACCAGAACCAGCAGGAGCTGATAAATCATGGTGTTCCTGCCCTCCACTCTTCTTGTTCCCCGACTTCTGTCCTGCTCTTTGGTGAGTATTTGTGCTTGGGGCATCTGCCCTGGCACTTCTTACTTTCTTCTGTTCCGGCAGCGTGATCTTCGCTGCCACAAGTGCCCATCCTATATATATATATATATATATATATATATATATATATATATATATATATATATATATATATATATATTACACACACACATCCCCCAGGGGTGGGCAAAATATGGCCCACAGACCAGATCCAGCCTACCAGGCCATTCTATCTGGCCTGTAGCAACCCTAAAAAATTTAGAAAATTAATATTTATCTGCCCCTGGCTCCTGCCAAAGATGACAGGAGCCAGGGACAATAGGACCCAAGGAAAGCCCCAGCAGGCTTCTGCAACAGCAGGACTCACCTGGCCCCACTCTCCCCAGCCAGAAGCCCTGCCTAGCAGGGGCTTTCAGCCTGGGACCATGGGACTGTTTGTGGTTGCACCAATGCGGAAAATTCAGATAAGAAGGAGAGGGGGGAGAACCGTAGGGATCGCCCCAGTGCTCAGGGCTGGGCCAGCTCCTGCTGAGCCCCACAGTCCAGCCATGCAGCTAGGAGCCAGCAGTTGGGCAGAAAAGCAGGTGCGGGGCCAGGGGGGAGTGGAAGTGAGCAGGAGCGCGGGACCTGTGTTGGTGTCCCAGGGCCAACACTGGCAAGGCCCAGAGCAGGGTGGTAGGAGCATGGGGTGTGGGCTGGCAGGGGTCTGTGGAGCTGGGCTGGGCTGTACCAGCAGGGAGAGGCGGGAGCTGAAGTGGCTCCATGGAGCCCCTGCTGGCCGGGACCCCATGCTCTTGCTGCCCTGCTCTGGGCCCCGCCGACACTGGTCCCAGGACACCAGCATGGGCCCCATGCTTCCATGCGGCTGCTGCAATCCCAGTGCCCCCGCCCCAGCCCCACGGTACAGGCAGGGAGCAGCGCACAGCCCTGACCTTGTGCACTCTGTGCTCACTCATGGGTTACGAGCTGGTGCTCAGTGTGGGGGAAAAGCAGCCCCCTACTCCCTGTGGCTAATGCCCCATGCTGCATCCACTCGCAAGTCGTGTGGGGCCGTCCTGCCTCTCTGCCACATCACCACTGCCATGCAGGGTAGCGGAGGCAATGGAGAGCAGGCACAGGCTGCAGCACAGGGTACTGGGCACCGGGAGGGGGGAGTGCTTTTCCCTGCACTAAGCACCAGCTCATAACCCACTGCCACTGCTAGCTTGGGCCCTGCACTGGCTCCGGGCTCACCCATCGGGGCTGAGCCACAGCAGCAGCTTGGCAGAAACTGCTGTTTGGCGTGAAGGAAAGCACTCCCTTTATTGCCGCCACTGGCCACTGTTTGGTGCAGCCACCCACACAGAACCTGTACACACTCGGCTGCAATGTGGCTGCTTCACTGCCACAGGAGGAACTGCGGCAGCAGTGGCCGTGTGAAGCAGCTGTGGTCCTGGCCAGCAGGGGCTCTATGGAGCCAGCTCAGCTCCCCCCCTCTCCCTGCTGGTGCAGCCCAGCCTGGCTCCACAGACCCCTCCCAGTCCACACCCCACACTCCTACCACCCCACTCTGGGCCCCATTGGCGCTGGCCCCGGGACATTGGTGCAGGCCCCATGCTCCTGCTCACTTCCACTCCCCCCATCCACTTTCCCCACTTTCCTGCCCAGACACTCTGCACTACATGGCTCCCATGCCCACATCCATAGCCACACACACACATCCGCACAAACCCCCATATGCTATCACTTCTGCATATACAACACAAATACCCACAAATCGGACAAAAATATATATTTTTAATTAAATTAAAATATGTTATTATGTGTGCTTGATTTTTAGTATGTAATTTGTTTTTTTTCCCTAAGATGGCAAAACCTCTTCCCCAAAGAAGTACTTGCAGGAACTTCTGGTTCCAAGATGGCGGCCAGGGGCGGGGCACCTGTCAAGGGGCAGGACTACCCATGCAGCCCTTGACAGCTTGCCAAAACTTGATAAGCGGCCCTCCACCCGAAACAATTGCTCACCCCTGAGATAGAGAGACACACACACACACACACACACACACATATATATTGTACTGTATGTTCCACCTCTGGAACTTAACAGAAATTTAGTAAATACATACATACATAAAAGAAGCACTTGTTTAGACCAACCCTTCTACTATGGTACTTTTACTGATTTCAGACAGTAAATTGCATTCTTAGGATTTAGAATTGCATTCTTAGATTTAGGCCTCTCCTGTCAACTATTTATTGACAGAAGAGGCCTATGTACTTTTTGAGTGTTGGGAAACGCATAGAACAACATCATTTTCCTTTCTCCTGCTGTCCTTTCAGCAAAGAGAATGTTGTGAATGAGGCTCTTTTGGCAGAGGAAGGATCACACCTTGGAATCAGAAAGCTCCGGGAAGTCTTGGGTCAGTTGGGAATGGTAGTTAAGAGTGGCAGAAGGGACTATGCAAGTGGAAATGGCAGTGGCAAGTAGAAGAAAACAAAAATAATAGTGTCAGTGTTTCAAGTCTAAGACAGGTCAAGATTAGGTTAGTGTGTTTGGCAATTTAAAAAAAATATACCTTTTTAAAAATGCCATTTTGAATACTTACAAAAATCTAATTTTTATCATCAACATTTTGATTTGGTACAATTAAAAATAGAAAAAAGAAAAACAGCAGACTCAGGAATAGAGTGAGAGCAGGGGAAGTGGTACGTGAAAAAATAATGTTACATTCATCAAACAGGTAAAGGAGCCATTCATTTTTACTACAGTGAGTAAATGAATAACCTGAATTGCAGCCTGACCTGTCTTTACATTAACATAGTGTCTTCTATCCCAAAGGACTGCAAAGTACACCATCCCTGAAATGTAACTAATTTGCTGCATATCATTATTTCAGTCTCCTCTTTTTTGACCTCATTGATACTCTCATCTCACAGCTCTAGTCAGGAGTGGATCTAGGATTTTGAAAAGGGGGTTGGGCAGTGAGGCTAGGGACAGACATTCAAAAAGCCTAAACCTAAATTGATTCACTCTTTGTAGGTTAGTCTAAGCTGCACAGCTTAAACTGACTAATAACTGGACAGACATTCTCTTCTAAACCAGGAAAGGCAGCCACATGCCTGCAGTAGCTCAAGCCAGAAGCTGGGGGGTGCTAGAGCATGCCTGCCAACCACTGCCAAAGGGAAGGGGAGAGAGATGCTCTCCAAGGCTCTCACCCCTCCCTGCTGGAGCTGAGGGGGCGTGGTCAGGCACCAGCCAGGGCTAGCACAAAACACAGGATGCTAGCCACTGGCCAGGAAGGTGGGGGGGAGGGGGAGGACAGCTGCTGCTAGACTCAGGAGTGGGCATGGGGGAAAAAGTCCTTTCTCTGAAGCAAGCATATATTGAACACAGAAATTTGCAAAGCATACAGCAGAGAACTACCAAAAAACTTTGACTAAGCTAAGATGCAGCCCAGTAAAACACAGCATATACAACTTGTAAACCAGGAAGACAAGAATTAGTTTTACTAATCCTGAGGGCAGAGTGTCCCTTTACACCCCTTTACAGCCAGGCATTCATAAAGGCTTTGTTTAGGTATTCCCACCTTTTTACATGTTCTGCTTTATAATGTAAATGTAGCTCTCTGCATTCTTTGGTGAAGCTGTCTGCAGCTTCCCTTAACTACACCTCCAGCATGTATAATGATTGTCAGGCCCTTGCCAACACTTCCCACCTCTCAGTCTGGTCCTGCAGGTCTTAGCTCTGGGGTCACAGGTGCAGGGCTTGGGTCTGCACACAGGGGACTAGCTTGCCTCTCTCCCCTGATCCAAGATCCACTGTGGAATGAATCCCCTCCCTGTCAGGCTGCAGGCAAGCTGCAGAGACTGTGGCTAAACCCCTGGGGGCTCCAGGGGAGAGAGGAGACAAAGAAGGATTTAACTCCGTCCCTGCCTGGCTGCAGGCAAGCCATGGAGGTGAAGCTGGGGCTGGCAAATTGCACCTGTGGTGCCCAGGGTTTGGTACTGGAGGCAGGGGAGAGGGGATGGAGGGAGAAATTTGCCTTAGGGGCCAAGGCAGACCAGCATCTGGCCACACCCTGTCCCTGCTCCACCCAGCTCAGAAAGCATGCTAGGATGCTGGGGGAGTCTGGTTTATCTTAAACCAGCAAGGGGTCTGGGACAGCCATTGCATACTGATTTGAACCAAATCAGTTAAGTCTGATACTACATTCAACCAGGTTTATCTCAAACCAGTTTCGGCCATTTTCAAACTGGTTTATGTGCACTGAATGTCTGTTCTGTTACAGGCTTAAACCAGTTTCTGATCACTTAAACTGGTTTATGTGTAATGTGGGTCCCTAGCCAAAGAGTTCACTGATGCAGAGGGTGTGCCCAGCTGCAAAATCTGGTAGCTGAAACCAGAGTCCTCAGCAGCAGAATGCTCACTATGTTTGCCCTACACAGTCTGGCCGCAACCCCCTTTTCCGCCCTGGGTCTACCCCTTCTTCCATTCCATCAAAATTACAGCTGCTCTTAACAAGTTCTTTGCTTCCTAGCATGCTGAGTTTCCTTTCTTTTTAGAGCTAGGCTTTCAATTTCCTTCTTACCTTCATCTTTTTCTGTTGCATATGTGATTTATTTTAAACTTCTAGATAAATTAGGAAGATGCCAAGTAATCCAGAGTAAAGTGACATCCAAATGCTAAAGAACCTTCATCTCTTTTTGAGGCCCAGTAGCCCTTTGGACTTCCCTGGAACACACAATAATTTTACCTCATTGACTTCAGGCTTAATAGTCCTTTGCACTTACCTAAGGCATAGAGTTGTTCTCTTGCCTTCAACAGGCTCCAGCTTGTTGTTTTCTTGCCTTCACAGACCCCTGTGCAGAGCCTGCGATGTGGGCTCAGCCCATAGATTCATAGATGTTAGGGTCGGAAGGGACCTCAATAGATCATCGAGTCCGACCCCCTGCATAAGCAGGAAAGAGTGCTGGGTCTAGATGACCCCAGCTAGATACTCATCTAACCTCCTCTTGAAGACCCCCAGGGTAGGGGAGAGCACCACCTTCCTTGGGAGCCCGTTCCAGACCTTGGCCACTCGAACTGTGAAGAAATTCTTCCTAATGTCCAATCTAAATCTGCTCTCTGCTATCTTGTGGCCATTATTTCTTGTAACCCCCGGGGGCACCTTGGTGAATAAATACTCACCAATTCCCTTCTGTGCCCCCGTGATGAACTTATAGGCAGCCACAAGGTCGCCTCTCAACCTTCTCTTGCGGAGGCTGAAAAGGTCCAGTTTCTCTAGTCTCTCGTCGTAGGGCTTGGTCTGTAGGCCCTTAACCATACGAGTGGCTCTTCTCTGGACCCTCTCCAGGTTATCCGCATCCTTCTTGAAGTGTGGCGCCCAGAATTGCACGCAGTACTCCAACTGCGGTCTGACCAGTGCCCGATAGAGGGGAAGTATCACCTCCTTGGACCTATTCGTCATGCATCTGCTGATGCACGATAAAGTGCCATTGGCTTTTCTGATGGCTTCGTCACACTGCTGACTCATGTTCATCTTGGAGTCCATTAGGACTCCAAGATCCCTTTCCACTTCCGTGCCACCCAGCAGGCCATTCCCTAGGCTGTAGGTGTGTTGGACATTTTTCCTCCCTAGGTGCAGCACTTTGCATTTCTCCTTGTTGAATTGCATTCTGTTGTTTTCTGCCCACTTGTCCAACCTGTCCAGGTCTGCTTGCAGCTGTTCCCTGCCCTCTGGCATGTCCACTTCTCCCCATAGCTTTGTGTCATCTGCAAACTTGGACAGAGTACATTTGACTCCCTCGTCCAAGTCACTGATGAAGGCATTAAAGAGTATCGGTCCAAGGACCGAGCCCTGCGGGACCCCACTGCCCACACCCTTCCAGGTCGAAACCGACCCATCTACCACGACTCTCTGGGTGCGACCCTCCAGCCAATTCGCCACCCACCAGACTGTGTAGTCATCCAAGTCACAGCCTCTTAACTTGTTCACCAGTATGGGGTGGGATACCGTATCGAAGGCCTTCCTGAAGTCTAAGTATACGACATCCACCCCTCCTCCTGTGTCCAGGCGTTTCGTAACCTGGTCATAAAAAGAGACTAGATTAGTCAGGCACGATCTGCCTGCCACGAACCCGTGCTGGTTTCCCCTCAGCATAATCTGTCGTGCCGGGCTCTCACAAATGTGAGCCTTGATAATTTTTTCGAAGACTTTGCCAAGGATGGAGGTGAGACTGACTGGCCTATAGTTACCCGGGTCCTCCTTCCTCCCCTTCTTGAAAATGGGGAACACATTGGCCCTTTTCCAGTCCTCTGGGACTTGGCCCGTGCGCCACGAGCGTTCAAATATTCCCGCCAGTGGCTCTGCAATGATGTTGGCCAGTGCCTTCAGCACCCTCGGATGGAGCTCATCCGGGCCTGCCGACTTAAAGGCATCCAGTTCTTCCAAGTGACTCTGCACCATCTCAGGGTCTACGCATGGAAGTCTGGTGCCTTGCTGCTGCCTCTCTACAACCCCAGTGAGAGCCTTGTCCTGCTCCTCACTTAGGAACACAGAGGCAAAGAACTCGTTGAGGAGTTCAGCCTTGTCCCTTCTGTCCATCACCAATTGTTTCTGCCCATTTGGCAGGGGTCCTATTCCTCCCTGGGCCTTCCTTTTACTCCCTATATATCTAAAAAACAATTTCTTGTTGTCTTTTACTTGGGTTGCCATCCTCAGCTCCATGGTAGCTTTGACCCGTCTAACTGCCTCCCTACAAGCACAAGCAGAGGAGGTATATTCGCCTTTGGTGATCTCTCCCTGTTTCCACTTTTTATGTGCTCCCCTTTTGGCTCTTAGGCTGCCCTGGATTTCTCTGGTCAGCCAGGGAAGCCTCCTGGCCCCTTTCCCTCTTTTACCTCGCACGGGGATCGTCCTGCTTTGTGCCCGAAGGATCGTTTCCTTAAGGCACAGCCACCCTTCTTGGGCTCCCATCCCTTCAAAACTCCTACTCTGCAGTGCGTCCTTGACTAATCGCCTGAGTTCATTGAGATCAGCTTTCCTAAAGTCTAGCACTTTCACCCTACTAGTTACCTTACCCACTCGACATCTTATGGTGAATTCTATTATTAGGTGATCACTGTCCCCCAAATGGCTACCGATCTGTAGGTCCCCTACCATGTCATCCCCTGTTGCCAATACCAGATCCAGTATGATCCCATAAGCATGGGCTAGCCTCAGGCCTTACTGTGCACATCTGTAATATGCAGACTGGATCTGGTGTCACCAGTGCTGCATTGGGGGTGATGATTTTGGGGTGCTGCATGCAGCCTGTGCCCTGGACACCATGTGCCATGTGTGGTGCTGGGTCCAGCCCACATACCACAGGCAGTGTGCTCTGTGCTAGCCCTGCATGCCACATGTACAGTGAATCCCAATGCTGGCATATACTGTACATAGCATGCAGGGCTGGACTAGCCAAAAATGCTGCATACCTGACGGGGGGGGCTGGCACAGGGCATATACTGCTTGTATCACCCTGCCAGGCTGGCCTTGCATGCTGGCTCTGGCATAGATTGCATGGAGCCTGTACCTGGAACCAATCCCTCGTGCTGTGTGCAGCATGCATAGCCAGTCTAGCCCCAAGTGCACTACGTGCAGTGTGCATGGCCAGTCCAGCCCCACACATGCTGCATGCAGCGTGTAGGGCCAGGGCTGGCATATGGGCTGGACTATATAGCTTCATGGGCCAGATCTGGCCCACAGGCCATATATTTGACACCCCTGCTCTAGGGAGAAACCCTAGAATGTAACAACCTATGTGAAAAAAATACTATGCTAATATGAAATTGTATGCTATTTGATGTTGTTACAGGATAAAAGATGCTAAGAGAATTGTGTGATGAGATATGCTGCTGAATATAATTCCAAAGAACAATCTGCCTCTGGATGCATGAAAACAGAGTGCTGGACAAAAGTCTACCTAGACTGCTATTTGGAAAACTGAGGGTCTTCAAGGGGGGAAAAAGGTCATTTGACCATGACAGAAGAAGTGCAAGACAGCTAACTGTGCAAAAGCCAGACACTGCATTTGAAAAAGCAGCACTGCACGTTCCATATAAAAGTTAGTTTTTTTCTGTAAGAAAGAAAGAAAAGGGTTATTCATGGCTAGTTTATGTTAGTGTTACATTTACTCTGGTTAAAATGAAAATTTAGTAATTCTCTCAAAACCAGAATCATCAGCACAGTAAATTAGTGGGGTATTTGAGAAGTTCTACAAGGAACTTGAAACAAAATAGGGATAGTCTCCCAGTTCATCTTACACTGAAGGTAAGTAACCTGTGGAACCTTATGAAAAAAGGGTTGTATTAGGAATCAGGAAACAATTGTGTTAATGTGGGTCTGTGCCTAAGCAGGAAAATGTTGTGACCACTTTCTATATAAAATTGTTTATAAAAGTCAAAATAAAATAAAGACAGAAAAGTGCTAGATAATATTCTGCCTGTCAGGTGTTCCAGTGGATTTAGGCACCTAAGTGCTATTCTGTTCCACCCTGTTCAAGTCCCTGTAAATCCATGAATGCATCTACTTTTGCAACTTCCTTGAAAAGAGGAGGGCTTTAATAGTTTTACAGGAACTTGAATAGAGTGGGGAAAAAAGTTGCATTTTAGAACCAAAGTTCACATGGGTGCCTAATAGGTGGCCCAGAAAGATTAAATTAGTCTAAACCAGAATGTCTACTGGTTCCTACCAAATATCATGTTAAGAACATCTGGTAAACAAGAGGGGGATGGGACTAGAAATCAGAGGATCAAAACCAAACATTAGGCCTAATTTCTGCACAAAATCATGCAGTGTGTTCTATTCCATGAATCATACCTCTGCAGGACTCTTACTTTGGTAAACCAGCCAGCAAACAGCATAATCTGATATTGATGCCAGGAGGATGGGTGGATTGAAAATTGATATTATCATCAAAACAGCTACCACACCTGGTCCTGGGATCCTCTGAAACACTACTGGGCCTAAGAAATGTTCTGACCTGACTGGGGCAGAGAAATACATCCAGCTGACACTAAAAGCTAGTGAATGCCTAAGAATGCAATTTACTTTCATGCTGTTACACCTTCCCTTGAGTCCTCCTCCCTTGTGTCTTTTATCCCCCTTCTAATTTCTTATCTTTTCTCTTTCATCTAATGTTTGCCTTAGCCAGGCAAACTCCATCTTTTACAACAATGCTGTGAATCCATGTCCTGCAAAGTAGTTAAGAACAATAACTCAAATGGCTTGGTGATGGCACAAGTTTGCCAGGTCTTGAAGTGGTTGATAGTACCATGTGCTATGCCTGCCTTTCTCCAATGATGAGGCAGTAAATAAAAGTCAGCATCAGAAAGAAGCTTCATTTTATCTTTCATCTCTTTTTTTTTTTTTTGTGTGAGTTTACCATGATCTGTCTTCAAGGCAGCAAGGTGGAACATTTACAACTATCTCATCTAACTTTTTCTCTTTTTCTAAAAAATAATAGTTACTGTCATGTTTAATACCATTTAGAAGACTGTCAAAGAGGGTAAGTGTGTCACATCAGGCTGTGGGCAGCCAGGTCTGGGGCCACTCAGGGACTGAGGTACCAACCAGGTTCAGAAGGAGTGAGCAGACTTCAGGGACAAGCTGGGTCAGTCTGAGAGAAGAGATCTAGGAACAAGATAAGTCAAGAAACCAGGAGATCAGGCAGAGACCAAACTGGGTCAAGAAGCTAGGAGATCAAGCAGAGAGTGGAGTTTGGAGAGCAAGTCAGGAGAGAGAGAGGATAGAGTAGAGAGCACATCCCAGAGGAAACAACAAAGCAGCTTGGGATCAAGTTGAGCCCTGTTGCCCAGATACCTCCTGTTTCTTCTCAGGAGTCTATATGGGGAAAGTGGAGTGTCAGCTGGACCTGACTAGCCATTCGGTGCAGGAAGTAGCTGGAAGGCTAGGCCCTGATAGAGGCTTCAGGCCAGCCTTGCCCAGTCTGGGTGGTCATCTGCAGGATGGCAGGCAGGAATGAGTGGCTTTGCTGATCAAGCTGAAGCCCTAGGTTTTAGGTTGTTGCCTGACATAGGTTCTTAAAAAAAGAGAAAAGGAGAAGCAGCTTGAATTTTTTTAGTAGATGTTTAGGATTGTGAATCCAAAAAGATGACAAGCCAGTAGGGAAATACAAATTGCCCGAGCGAGGGACTAACATTAGAGGGATGGGAGTGAGGAGGGGAATGCAACTAGGTTACAAAAAATACAATGTTAGCCAACTAAGCCCAGGGGTGGGGGAAGGGGAGGGAGGGGGTTCGCGACACTGAGAGAGAGAAAGAAGATAGATACACACAAACCTGTACAATGGTCTGCAATGGTGGAGGAAGTAGCTCGAAGAAAGTGTCTCAGTCCATATAGAGTCTCATCACGGGGGTCCTCTTTGGGTGGAGCAGGGTGGTCGGTTGCTGAAGAATCCTCTTGAAGTGAAGTCCATCTGGTGCAGAGGGTTGTTCAGGCAGTCCCAACTGGGTCCAGTCCGGCGGCGGTCCATCTGGTAGGGTTGGAGTACTGATGGTAGCCCGTAATGTGCTCCATGTAGATGTTGCTGGACCAGCGGATGGTGTTGGACACCATGAGGCAGTGCATCAGCTTGGCATAGTGGCGGGAGACATATCAGGCATGAAGGATGCTCTCATTGCTGGGGTCCCAGGCTCCGAGCGATCCCACGATGAGCGCGTTGACCATCATATCGTAGCCACAGCCCCTCAGGATGTCAGCCAGCAAGGCGTACTTCTCCTGCTGGTGAGTCGGGGTGTCGGTGAAGGCTTGGTGCCAGTTCTTGAAGGGGATGGTCACATCCACAATCACAACCTTCTTGGCCTCTTTGTTGGTGATCATGATGTCGGGTTGCATCTGGCTCTTGCAGCCTCAGACAGTGCAGTTCATGGAGATCTCCCCCGCTGCGGCTGGGATGGCCCTTACCAGGTGGTCCTGGACAGTGTTGTGGTGGAGCTGCCAGGCTCTGGCATGCGGCCTGCAGCTGCACAGCATGTGGGGGAAGGTCCCTACTTCATAGCTGCACTGTCAGCACCTCTTGTCCTGGTGGCCAAAGCAGACGGCCCCATTCAGAGGCAGGCAGTTGAAGAGGGCACGGTGGAGGAAGCGCCAGTCCGCAAAGCGTGTGATGCTCCCACTAGGCATGAAGTGGTTGCTGGAGTCCCACTTCGAAGTGATGTTGAAGACCTTGCCCTGGTCGGGTTTAGCCCTCAGATCACTGGCATACTTGTTTCAACAGCATCCTGCAGGAACCACTCCAGGAAGGTCTCCGTGCGGGGCATCACAGTGATGCAGTTGGCATGCGGGGCTGGTTGCAGGGAGACTCCCAGCTCCCGGTGCTCCTTGGTCCAAGTCCAGGCACAGTCGATGCACTTCCTGAGGCAGCGCGTGGTGTTGTGGGCTCAGCTTCACAGAGTAGCAAAGTCCCCGTCATCTCTGTTGAACTCGCCCTCTAGCGAGCCAGTGAGGAAGGTGGCCCAGTCACGTCCGGTCAGCTGTCTAGTGATCCTCCTGTTGGGTGGTCTCCTCGAGGGCGCTGGCGGTGATGATACTTACTGTGGGGTCCGGGCAGATCAGGAGGCGGAAGGCATGGGTGACCACCACGACGTTGCAGTGGTTTCTTATGAAGGGGACGTTGGCACACCCTGCAGGTAGGGGATGTGCAGGATCTCATTGCTGGCCCTTAGTGGTAGGTACAGCCACTTCTTCAGCAGCCACCAGTTCTCGGCATCCGCCTTCTTGAGGGAGGTCTTGGGGACCGCCGTGCCTCTTAGGATGAACGTGACATGGGGGATGAGGAAGGTGTTCACCGCGTCTATCTTCTGCCAGGGGGCCAGCAGGGACAAGTCCAGCTTGTGGGCATCCTGCACAATCCTGTTGATGGTCTCTTCCGGCGTCTGCTTGGCCCGGTGGCCAGTGGGTGTCCCCAGGTGGCAGTAGACCTCACCGTTGCGTAGGTGCCTCATCGTCTGGCTCTGGATCATGAGGGTGGAGTCCCTCTGAGATCCAAGAATAGAGCAACTTTCTTTAAAGGCAGCTCCACTATTAATGCACAGTGGAAGAAGCACTTTTAAGAATGCCTCAGTCAAGATTCAAATGTCAAAGACAATACCATCAAGCCATTCCACAACGCCCCAAAAAGGACTCGAAGATCCACCAATTTATGAAGAGGCCTTGATAGCCATTAAGCAGATAAAGAACAACAAAGCACATTGTCCTGATGAAGTACCAGCTTAAATTTATAATCAAAGTGTAATAAAGCTGTCTCACCAACTACACACTGTTATTATGAAAGTACTGGGAGCCTGTTCATTTTTCCAGAATCTGAGAGATGCTGAAATTGTTACCTTATTCACAAAAGGAGATTGTGGCAGGGTAGCCAAAACACCCTGTCACACTGAGAAAAAGAAACAGAACTTACCAGATGACGCCAGGGAAACCGCGCCGAGCAGAAGGAATGGAAATGCCATGCCCCAGCTAATTAAAGGAGCCAGCTGGGGCTGTGGCACATCAAAGGCTGCCACAGCAAGCCCAGCTGCTGGAGTTCAAGACTGGGTTCCTCCAGTCATCAAATCAGTCACACACACAAACACACACAGATTACTGTGACACACCTGACCCAGCCAGGTTGATCAGCATGGACAGGCTGACACCCTCACATGCTAAGAATCAATTCATCAGAGCAACAATGAACTGCAGTCAGACACAAGCACACAGGTAAACAGAATCCCTCTGAATCCAGCTGGGTGTCCAGCTGACACCCTCATAGGCCAGCATTCAGTTCATAAGGGCATGTCTGAGTCAAACTGGGTCAATCAACCTGTACAAGCTGATCCCCTTATGTGTTTCAAACTCAACACGTCCCAATCTTTAGCCTCTTGATGAGCAGACCCCACAGTATTTTTGGGCTTCACAGGGATCTTTAGCTTAGGTAAATGAAGCGTTGCTGCAGAGCATGTGAGGAAGGAGAAGCAGAGAAGGAAAAATATACTCAGTTACTACCAGTTTGACTATAAAAGTTATTTATTGCTAAGTATATGAAATATATAATGGTACTAATAGTAATAGACATGCAAAAGAAAAACAAACACAAACAATTACAATACTACCCTGGTTTCACTAAGTATTTGGGGAAACTTAGCTTAAGCTTAACTAATACAATTCAGGTTCAGAAATTTATGCCTAGAGAGAAAAGAGAGAGAGAGAGCACGGGGATCTCACCAGTCCAAGGTACTCGGGTTGCAAAGCTGACAGGTAAAGTTCATAGCATGATCCTTGAAGAGAGACGATCTGTTCTTCCAGCGTCCCGAGAACAACAGCGGATGGTGTTAGCACACACACTGCTGCTTTTTTACAGATTTTTATACCCTCAGTCCAGCTTCTTCAAAGCAGTCTCAATAATGTAAATCATTGTCTTTTCTATTGACAAGGGGTTATCTGGTTTGGAACATCTCAAGAAACTGATTGATAATCAGGAAACACATAAGGTTAGGGAGTACCCAGACACTTGAGAGCCAGCTTGAAATTCCTATGGATAGCAGATATACTGATGGGATATCTCATGGTTTCTTCAGAAACAATAGATAGCTTGCAACATCAGGGTTTTGGATTTTTACTTGTTGTGAACAAGCCTCAGCTTAGCCTGACTTTTCCAGATCTTACTATAGTCTTTTAACAGACTTAAGGCAATTATTGGAGTGTTTATAACCTTTGGGCAGGAGGACTTCCACCAGTCGTCCTGGGAAAAGTATGACAACACTTATGGTCAGGGCTCCAAAGGGCTGGACGCTGTGATGAACCCCTTTACTATTGTTCAAATGTTGCCCATACCCCCTCTGACTCAGTCTCTTGCCTCAGTATTCCCTAACCCGGCAACTGAGTTTTAGTCAATCAAGTTTAAATAGGCCTCCCATAGTGGGACTGGGGAATGTACGGCCCAAGATGCCTATTAAACTTAGAGGTGTGTGTGTGTCTGGCGGGGGTGGGGTGGGGGGGAATCCTTTGTAAATCCAGATTAGAACTGGTCTGATAAATGCTGAGCTGTGTGTGTGTAAATGTGGGTTGATTAGCATTTGGAGGACAGATTCCCCATCATGCAGTGCTCCCCTGTTTCTCTGATCCCAGAATTCACTGCAGTCTCTGCTTCAGGCTTTCTGTTCTCCATCTCCCATGTAAATGAATGGTCATCTGGTTCCATCTCGGATGCAAATGAGACCTAGGGCAGTTGTTTCACTCTTGTCACCCTTATCTGGAGGGTCTTAGGTGCGTCTCTCCCTGCATCTTAATCAGTTTTGTTTAGGTGGGGGGGGGAGGGGAATTCTTTGTGAGTCAGACAGCCTGTGTCCTGTGCCCCAAGAACACACAGCTGAGAGGTAACAAAGCTGGTTACTGGGCTAATTAGGAACCTCTGGCCAAGAAGTCCACATGACTCAAAAGGGACAGAGCCCATCATACTAAAAGCCTGGCCTCTCAACCAGAGAGGTCAGTCTGGCCCTGATGCCTGTTGGCCTGGGTGGCAAAAGAAGGAACCCAAGCAGCACCAGTGCTTAGAGAAGCTCCAAGAGGTAGCAGTACAGGATAGGAGTGGCTGGAACCTGGGGGAACCCCAAAGGGGATTTAACAGGGCATTGTAGCTGGCACGGAGCAACACTGGGGGGCTGGGTGTGGCTGATGGGGCCACAAGTAGGGTGGTTGGAAAGCATTCTAGAAGAAGAAGCTAAGACCCAAATAGAGCTCTTCCAGGGTCTGGGACCCAGGAGGTTATGTGAGGACTAAAGTTAAATCATTTGGAGGCAGGAGACACCAGCCCTGAGTCAGGGACTCAGGAGGTTCAATTGTGCTCAGCTGAGAACAGTTAAAGAGCCAGGGGCCCAGTTAAAGGGTCAAGGCCTGTCCTAAAGTGAGTAGCCTCACCCTGGGTCAGGGATGCCAAGGAGGCTGGGTGGAATTGTGAGCAGCCTTGCCTGAGCCAAGGGTGCCGGGGGGGCTGGGACCAATCGTGAGCCTTGCATGGATCAGGGACGCCAGGAAGCTAGCACAAAGCCTGAGACAGGGCCAAGGGGGTTCAGAGACCTGATACGTAGGGAAGGTTGAAGCCAAGAAAGTCAGGTCAGAACAAGTGATTCAGGGCTGGAAGCCTGCAGCCAGAATAACAGTGGGCTAAAGCCAAGAGGGTTATGGTCCTTACAAGAAGGTCAAGAGGATGGAGGCTATGAATTTAGTCCTTAAGACAAGCAGAGCCAGTGGACTCAGAAGCCCCAAGGCCGAAAGACTACGGGCAGCATAGTCGGAAGCCCTAAGGCCAAGAGACTGTGGGTGTTAGGGGCCAAAACCCAATTAGGCAGGCCAAGCTGAGCCCAAAAGAAGAACCTAGTATACAGAGAACACACCCAGACCTCACTGGCCTCTGAGGGCAGCCTCCTCTCATCATCTTTAACATCTAGCTGTGGCAGGTGAGGAAGCAGGGTAATAACACTGAGAAGTTGGATTGGGAGCTGGACAGGATTAAGACAGCCACTACAGGGCATCACAGCCACCCCAGGGCATATCCTGTTATGCTACCTTGGTTGCATGAGTATGAAACATGGATGACATATCAAAAACACCTGAAAGCTTTGAAATGTTAGCATCAGTGATGTCTTTGGAAAATCCTCCATATCAACTGGAAGGACAGAAAAATAAACGCTAGCCTTCTGGATTAAGTGAACACCACCAGCACTGAAGCCATGTTTATACGGCACCAGCTCCATTGGATAGAGCATATCATAATTATGCTTGACAACTGGTTCCCAAAACAGGTCCTATATTCCCAACTCAAGGATGGTCACTGCTCTAGAGGTGGGCAAAAGAAGAGATTCAAGGATACCTTGAAGTCCAGTATGAAGAAATGCAATATTAACATCAGTTCCTGAGAGAAGCACTGAATTATCCCTAGTGATGTCATAGATTTCATAGATTTCATAGACATTAGGGCTGGAAGGGACCTCGGAAGATCATCGAGTCCAGCCCCCTGACCAAAGGGCAGGAAGTCAGCCGGGTTCATAGGATCCCAGCGAGATGAGCATCCAGTTTGCTCTTGAAGGTGTTCAATGTGGGTGCTTGAACCACCTCCGGTGGCAGGCTGTTCCAGACCTTGGGGGCTCGGACAGTAAAGAAATTCTTCCTTATGTCCAGCCTGAAACGGTCTTGTAGTAGTTTATGACCATTCGACCTAGTCGTCATCCCTTGGGGCGCTCTGGTGAACAAACATTCCCCCAGATACTGGTGGTCACCCCTGATAAACTTATAGGTGGCCATCAGATCACCCCTGAGCCTGCTTTTTCCAGGCTAAAGAGCCCCAGGGCTCTCAGCCTGTCATCGTAGGGTCTGATTCCCTGACCTCTGATCATGCGTGTGGCTCTTCTCTGGACTCTCTCAAGCTTCTCCACATCCTTTTTGAATTGTGGAGCCCAAAATTGGACGCAGTACTCCAGCTGCGGCCTCACTAAGGCCAAGTACAAGGGGAGAATGACTTCCCGGGATTTGCTTGAGAAGCACGTATGGATGCAAGCCAGCGTTTTGGTCGCTTTACTAGCCGCAGCACTGCACTGCAGGCTCACGTTCATCTTGTGGTCAATGATGACCCCCAAGTCTCTTTCTTCCATAGTGTTGGCCAACATAGCACTGCCGAGCCTATAAGGATGCTGCGGGTTTTTCTTCCCAAGGTGGCGAACCTTGCATTTATCGGCGTTGAACACCATCAGATTCTCATCCGTCCACTTGCTGAGCCTGTCCAGGTCAGCCTGGATCACCCACCTGTCTTCTGGTGTGGATGCTTTGCCCCAAAGTTTGGTGTCATCGGCGAACTTGGCCAGTCCACTTCTGACTCCAGTGTCCACATCATTAATGAAGATGTTGAACAGTATGGGTCCAAGGATAGAGCCTTGGGGGACACCACTGGTCACAGGACACCATGATGAGTCACCTCCATCAATTACTACCCTCTGGGTCCGACCCCGGAGCCAGTTTTCCAGCCAGTGGATCGTGGAGGACCTAAGGTGACAATTTGCTAGTTTCTCTAAGAGGTGATTATGGGAAACCAGGTCAAAGGCTTTTTTGAAGTCAAGATATATGACATCAATCTCTTCTCCCTTGTCCAGGTGATAGGTCATCTGGTCGTAGAAGGAAATGAGATTGGTCAAGCAAGACCTACCCTCAACAAACCCATGCTGGCTATCCCTTAAGATGTTGGCATTGGCCAGTCCATTAAGGATGGCCTCTTTGATAAACTTTTCTAAGATCTTCCCTGGGATAGAAGTCAGGCTAATGGGCCTATAGTTAGCTGGATCCACTTTCCTCCCTTTCTTGAAGATAGGCACCACATTGGCCTTCTTCCAGTCTTCAGGCACTACACCAGAGCGCCAAGAGTTTTCAAAGATCCGCGCTAGAGGCTGGGCTATGATGCTTGCCAGTTCCTTGAGTACCCTGGGGTGAAGATTGTCAGAGCCGGCTGACTTGAAGGTATCCAGCTTCTCAACATGTTCCTTCACGAAGTCAGCATCAATGGAGGGCAGGGGATCACCCTCATCCGGACTTCCCTGTCCCGTAGCGGGCATGGGCGTCCCATGGGACTGATGAAAGACCGACACAAAGTACCTATTTAATAGGTTGGCTTTTTCCTGGGCATCAGTTGTCAGTTGCCCCATCTGGTTCAGCAGGGGTCCAACGTTGCCCCTGCTTTTCCTCCGGCTCCCCACATATCTGAAAAAGGACTTCTTATTGTCCTTGATGCTCAAAGCTAGTTGGAGTTCAGTTGCAGCCTTGGCTTTCCTGGTCTGCTCCCTACAGGACCGGACCAGTGCAGAATAATCCTCCTTGGAGGTGACTCCCATCCTCCATCCTTTGTAGGCCTAAGTCATAATGTCATAATGTATGGTAAGCAATCAATCATTTAGAGAAAACTCATCTCGGTATAGAGGCAAATATACAAGAGAGCTGTGACCCAGCATCACCAGGACCTAATCCTTCCTCCCAGAATTATTTGCTATGTCTGCAGTTGAACATGGCAAAGGATCTTGGATCGACCTCCTAAGTTGTCTACAGACTCACTGATGACTTCCCAAGTTATTGAAAGATTGTCATCCTTGTACCAAGGGATTTCTAATTAAGATGATGATCTTGATGACTGTGTTCCTTGATGCCAAATGGACATTCCAGCATCTGAGTAACAATCTTGGCATTATAACAAAACCAACTCCATGGGTGAATCTGTCTTATTCAGCTTATCCTTTCCAAAAAAAGGTATAGCATCACTAAGCTCTGTGAGCTGCCTTTTCCCTGTGCGTCTGGTCTCATTAAGTGCAGCAATGTCAATATCAAAACATGTAAGTTCCCTGGCTACAAGTTCTGTCCTTTGCTCCAGTCAGTCACCATTAGGGTTGTCCATCAGTACATGGACATTCCCGACTGCAGACTTCATTACTTGATTTGGGCCTCAGATAGAGTAATTCCTCTGGACATGATTTTCCAGTCAGGTGAGATGAGACAGACTGTGTTTAGGGCACCTTTTATAGCCCAGTCTCCGTACAGGATGAGTAGAGTGATGATTGCAGCTGCTGAATTACACACCTGTCTTAGTTCTAAGTACAAAGTGACCATCATAAAATCCTCTGTGCAGATCCATGAGTAGGGGCTTCTGATAATCACTAGCACCTGTCCCTGTGTAGCAGACAGCCTGGGGTTCCCTGTTACTTTAAGATAAGGCAGCCCAGCCAGGGAGCTCTGCAGGTTGCCAGGGCAACAGGCTACTGGGCTATTACATCAGCAACCATTCAGGACTTTGCAGGAAAGAAAACTTAAACTGATGGCAAGGAAAACCTAGATGACCAGAGGTTTCTATGCTCCTGCAGCCTTCTCTACCTTTGCTACCATTGTGAAGTATTCTTTTTTCATCTGTCTGCTCTACCATCAAAGACTTTTATTTTGGATTACTATTAGTCTGGAAAACTCACTCTGTGACCGTGTTACACTAAGACTGTGTTTCTTTTTCCCTTATTTTCTTCCAGGACTCCTTTATCTTTACTTTATCTTTGCCTATATCTAAACCTCCTCCAGCCCTCTTCTCACTGTCATTCCCTAGGACACTTCCCCAGTTGTATTCATGTATAGTTCTGAACCAAGTCTAGTCTTACTAGCAAGTTGCTACTGTTACCAGGATAACTCTAATCTGAGAAAAGGCTGTCCCTTATCTAGTAGAACCATGGTTACAGAGTTTACTCTTAGTCACATAATCATTTTCACATGATCTGAGAGGAAATCTGAGACTAATGCTGATGGCTGGATTAAGACAGTGTTCCACTTAATGGTCTAGATCACTTTTCCTTCCCCATTTCAAGACCCTGCCCAATTCTCCCTTGGCCTACATCTCTGTTATTGTTTTTTTATATTTCTTGTCACCTCTGCATTCCACCAACAGTCGCAGCCTTGGTAATGTGTGCTGCTCTGTAGAGTTGTAGACATCCACGTTTTAGTGTGCCAGACTTCCAGGTTCTCTTTGTTAAATTCCTTCCTCCTCAAGACTTATTTTTTTGCTGAAATCACAAAGTCCGATTCATGTCAGTCAAAGCCATTCTTTAGCCAATGGTATATATAGGTCAGGTTATCACTATCTATAAGTAAATAAGGGTAAATCTGTTCTGTTTCTTAGGGTATTTAGCCTACACTGAGCTATATACTGCCATGGAGATTGCTAATGGTACCCAAGTTAGCTAATTTAAAGGTAGCTCAAATATCTCTGCACTACACTGCGGTTATTATGACTGCAGTATAGAGAAGTCCAAAGATGAGGATGGAGGAGAAAGCTACATTTTTAATACAAATAACAATATGACACCTTGACTTTGTCTGCTGTTCCCCAATTCCTTTATCTGTTTTATGTGTCTGTTTTACTGTTTCAGTATATGGAAGTTGGGTGAAATTTTGGCTTTAATTAAATCAATTGCTATTAACTATTGACTCCAAAGAGGTCAGAGGCTGATAGCCCTCTTATTTTTGCCTTTCTTTCAAATAGCTACCCCACTATTGGCATATACCATATCCTTCCCATGCATTTGCTTAACTTCTGCTCTGTTAGTAAATTTTTCAAGTCAAAGGGATTGCTTGTTGTAAAGTTAAGCCTGTACATGTTTACAAAATATTGGCATAATAATTTGCTTTCAGGCTTTCTGTAAACCAAGTTGGTCATCAGCATGCAACTGATTGATTGAGATGCAGAGAGCCTTTCAGTGAAATTGAGAGTTTTGTATATGATATTCAGGACCAGACTACTGCAGAATACAGTCTTAAGAAATGTATCTTGAAAGAAGATATGCCTCAAATATGAAGATAACATGGCCTCAACAGTGAAATGATACAACATTTCATGGACAAGTGCCGGGTCCTTGTTAGATTAGAGCACATGGGCCAGCATAATGCTACAGTCAAGTTCATGCACTAATATTGGTTTATAATAAAATGCTGATTAGTAGCACCACGCCTTGGTACAAACATGTCACAGCAAGCACTGGAAGATGATTAAACCAGCATTTAATGGGATACAGAAACCATTGCATAGCTTTGCCACACAATCAAGTAGACATTGTGGCTATGGACAAGACGGGCTGGAACTATTCACAGAAGTTGCTGTCCTTCTAGATGACACTATGCAGTGCACCACTGGGGGGAAGCTAAGGTATCATGACCCAGCTACAGAAGGAAAGACAAACTGGCACCTTGAAAAAGTGTGTAGTGCCAGTTATGCTGTCCATGAGTGAAGTTATACCAGAGATAACTTGTGAAGGCTTTAAGAATGCTGTAAATTAAGTAAATCATACCACTCAATTTAAAATGTGCACTCCTATGGAATGAGGATTACCTGCTGCTTAACAAGCAAGCAGGCATAGCTTGGCTGTTCACAGCCTGGCACATAAAGTTAACCTGGGGTATAATATTAATATTGACATAAAGTGATGTGGAGATTTACTTTCACAGACACAATTAACAGAATGTGGGACTACAAGTCATCCACTCCTGAGCTACGCCCAAGGTATTGAAATGGAGTTGGAAAATGTGACTGCAGTTTCAGGTACTGAAAATAGGAGCATACATTGATCCAAAAAATATTTCTCATTGTCAGATAAAACATCTTTCTTAATACTGTATAAATGGGGCTTCATTCAGTCTATGAAGTCTGAGTGCAAGCACACATAATTACAGGGACAGATGGGTGTTCCTCTGCCATTAACAGGTATTATTATTGTCATCAATGAAACATCTATGTACACATAAACAGCACAAATAGTATCTCTCTGGAACAAATGTAAACAAAGAGGAGGCAATAGTGTTTTGTGATTCAGAATGCTGAACTCTACTGACATATCCAATAAAATCAAGACAGATTACTCGGGACATAACAGGTAGGCTTTAGTAGATCATTTTCTACCAAATAACCTGTTCAAAAACCCTGACAAGAACAGACCAAAATAAAGAGTGGCTTAATAAAAATCAATCTAAAATAATTTATTCCAATGTTAAGAAGGAAGCAAATAAAAAGAATGAGCACAATTATCTGTTATGTTTAAAATAAACAGGGCTGGTATAATAAATGCACAACTGATTTGCAATTAGGCTTGGCAGAATTCATATTTTAATAAGTTCAACAGCCAAGATCAAAGTTTATTTTTAAGCATTTATTTCAGTATTTATTGATTTTAAATGTTCAGGGTTGCACAAAATTAGGGTTTTTCAATTTTTATCGATTTAAATTTTCAGGATTGCACAAAATTAGACGTGTGGGGGCAAACAATTTAGTAATGATAGTACACTGTTAAAAACTTTATAAAATCATATGATAAAATATAAAAAGTAAATACCCAAGTTGTCCATAAATCAATAAATCATACCTGCTTTAAACCATTCTGTTTGTTCATCAAGAAAGATCCAGGTGGGCAGGGACCAGAAGAGGAGGGAAGCAGCACTCCCAGAGCTCAGGGAATATGGGGAGAGGTGGCAGCTGCCCGCCCTTCTACACTTAGTTGGCCCTGCCCAAGCAAGATCCTGTTGTCACTGGGCTGGAGCCTCAATTTGGTATAGACTGGACCACTTGTAATTATTTAAGATACTGTGGGTTTCTCACGAATAGTAATATCACTTTTCTGGGCAAAACTCAGCACAGGTTAATTGCATTCCCCCTAGAGGTTCAATTAGTGAATTATTTCTTATCTATTCTTGCAAATAACTGAACTGTATTGTGTAGAATGCTAACAGAGAATGGCTACTGCTTCTAGTTTAAAAGGGCCTGTCATTACAACATGGATCTTCCTGTACATTGCCTCTAATACATCTTCAAAAATAAAACTGTTAATATGCTCATATACTCAAAACCGCAGTCTGCATCCAGCAGAATGATTCATTGCCTGTCATGTGACAGTGGTAAAGACTCACAGAAAAGATTCTTTCTTCTAACACTGAACTTTACTGGGCTAACTTTTTGCTAAAACTATTCTTCCCCCTACTGCCTACCCATTTTTGACCTACCCCTATCCTTTTCTCTCTGCTTCACCATACAAAATCTGCCTACAACCTTCCTAAGCTATTGTTTCAGCTAGACTAGGTTCTTTGGGTGACTCTGATATCTTGTATTAGACCAACTTAAATAGCTGGAAAAGAATTTTAAGCAAGCTTTTGGGTTTAAAAACCCTTCATCAGGCTGAGGAAGTCTCTGCAGTTGGTGTGTGCTCTTCCTGGATGGAATGAATAGTAAAGAAGCCAGAGACTGGGCTGGTATGCATACAAGATAGGCAGTCAGTGAAGATGTAAATTGAGGAGTTAGTGGGTGAAAGACATGCTGGGTGGGGGGGAGAAGGGGGATAAATGTAGCAGTTAAATAGTTGAGAGGTACCTGGGGAGTCAGAAGTCAGGCAGGTTGTAATGTGTCAGAAATCCAATGTCTATATTTAGTCCATGATTTTTAGTATCCAGGAGGTTTATGAAGTGAAGTTCATAGGCTCGTCTCTGAAAAGTGTTTTGTAAGCTTCCTTTAGGATTAGAACTGAGACAGTGGAGAGAGAGTGGTTTTCTTGTGAAAAATGTGCCCCCACAGGTAATTGAGTATTCCTGCCTTCGATAGATTTCCAGTGTGCATCCGTTCTTAGTTTCATAGTTTCATAGTAGCTAGGGTCAGGAGGGGCCTGAACAGACCATCTAGCCTGACCCCCTGCCACAGGCAGGAATGAATGCTGGGTTCACAAGACCCCCAGGCAGGTGATCGTCCAACCTCTTGAATTTGCCCAAGGTAGGGGCGAGGACCACTTCCCTAGGAAGTTGGTTCCAGATTCTGGCCACCCTAACTGTAAAATATTGCCTTCTGATCTCTAACCTAAACCTATTCTCTATCAGCTTATTACCATTGTTCCTCCTCTTGCCGAGGCTGAACAGGTTCAGGTCCCTCAGTCTCTCCTCATAGGGCCTGTCCTACTGCTCTCTCACCAAATGGGTGGCCCTCCTCTGAACTCTCTCCAGGCTGGCCACATCCTTTTTAAAGTGCAGCGCCCAGTACTGGACGCAGTACTTCAATTGTGGCCTGACCAGTATCGCCTAGAGGGGGAGTATCACCTCTCTGGACTGGCTTGAGATGCATCTTTGGATGCATAACAAGGTATGGCTGGCCTTGCTGGCTGTGGTCTGGCATTGGCGGCTCATGTTCATCTTGGAGTCAATAATGACTCCAAGATCCCTTTCTGCCTCTGTGCTTTCAAGAGGGGAACTCCCCAGCCTGTATGTATGCTGTGGATTCCTTCTCCCAAGATGCAGCATCCTGCATTTGTCTACGTTGAACCCCATCCTATTCTCATCTGCCCAGTTTTGTAGTCTGTCTAAATCTAGTTGCAGCCTCTCTCTCCCTTCAAGTGTGCTCACCTCGCCCCACATCTTAGTGTCATCAGCAAACTTGGACAATGTGCTTTCAACCCCCTTGTCCAAGTCGCTGATGAAGATGTTAAACAGTGCAGGCCCAAGGACTGAGCCCTGGGGGACCCCACTGCTCACATCTCACCAGGTTGAGTATGACCCGTCCACCACTACTCTTTGGGTGCACCAGTTTTTTACCCATCCAACTGTGTAGGCATCAATGCCACAGTTGCTTAATTTATTAATGAGAATGGGGTGAGAGACAGTGTCAAAGGCCTTCTTAAAGTCTAGAAAGACTACGTCCACGGTGACACCATCATCCAAGGATTTAGTTACCTGGTCATAAAAGGCAATCAGGTTGGTCAGGCAGGACCTGCCTTTGATGAACCCATGCTGGTTGCCCCTGAGCATGATCTCCCCTGCTGGCCTTCCATAGATGTGCTCCTTGATGATTTTCTCCAAGATCTTCCCGAGGACCGACGTGAGGCTTACGGGCCTATAGTTACTTGGGTCCTCCTTCCTCCCTTTCTTAAAAATGGGGACCACATTAGGTAGTTTTCAATCTCCCAACATCTGGCCAGATGACCACGAATGCTCATACAGCCAGGCCAAGGGCTCCGCGATGACCCCTGCCAGCTCCCTCAATACCCTTGGGTGGAGGGCATCTGGACCTGCAGATTTAAAAATGTCCAGCCCTTCCAGAAGATCCCTAACTACATCTGCGCTGACCCAAGGCTTGACAGAGCTATCCCCGAGATTGTCCCTACCTCTGGCAGGAGGAATGTCCCAGTCCCTGTTGAAGAAAACAGAGGAAAAGAAACTGTTAAAAATATTGGCTTTCTTGTTCTGGTGCGCAGTTGTTGTTTAGTCTCTCCTATGTATTTCCCATCAGGGCATTTGGTGCATTGGATGAGATATATTTCTGGAGATGCAGCAGTAAGATCTGGGAATGCTGATGGCTCTGTTGTGGGGGCTGGGGTAATTGTGGGGGTGGTAGAGATATGTTGGCATATTTTGCATTTCTTGCCATAGCATGTCTGGGTCCATTTGGTGTGTTCTGGGCCTGAGGAAGTTTGCTTCTGGTAATGAGGTTAGCAAGGTTCGGTGCTTGTTTGAAGGCTAGGATGGGTGGTTCTGGGAAGATCTCTTTAAAAATAGGGTCTCTTTCTAGTATGGATTGCAATTGTTTGAGGATTTTCCAAATGGACTTGAGGGAAGGGTGATATATCATAACCAGAGGTGTGTGATTCCTGTTTCAGCTGCAAATTCAAGGTGATAGTAAATACATTTTCCCCTGAGCCTTTTTTTACCCAAAACATTGTAGATTCAGATGAAACAGGGTTCACTACTCATCTAAATCTGATTATTTGGCATTGAGGGAAGTTTTGTGTAGATATTTACTTGGAAAGATACAGAATATAGAACAGTTAATTTTGACTTCATTTTAACAGGATCACCTTCCCTCTGTAAGAGCTCTGGGTACCACTGCTACTAGAGATACAGGATAATTCAAGTGAAGATGAATGAAAAGTGTTGATTTGTCATCTATTTTGCTTGTATGGAACACCTGGATCAGCCTCAGGTATGTAGAAAGGTGGAGTGCAGTTATGTCTAGTGACAACAGCTGGTGTTCAACATTTCCTCAGAAAAAAATGTATCACAATTTGGTCTTCTGGTTTAAGCTAAGTTACATTTCAGGCCTGTAGCAGGGCACTGTTTGTGCCTGCCACTTTAAGGGCCAGAAGACAGCAGCCAGCAGGTGCCTGATTAGGGCATCCATTTGGATTCAGGACTGCCCATATAAACAGGATATTTTGCTGCTGGGAGGGCAGGCAATAACATTACCTGGTTGCAGAGCTGCTGGTATCATCTGGAGGTAAGGGAAGAGTTGTAGGGGATGTTCAGGAGGCTCCTTGGTCCTGGGCATGACCTAAAACTGCACCCTGCTGGGAGTGGGTGGCCTGGTGGGGCTCTCAGTGGAGTGGAAGCCACAAGGAAATGCCAGGCCAGTTACCACCCTGGTGAAAGGTGGGTTGGGGTGCCTTAACCCCCAGCCCCCACGACTGGGTGGGTTACCCCCTTTGTAGGGTCTAGAAGGTGGACCCCAGAGAGAGTTGGGCCATAGACTCTTAACTTGTCTTGACATGCCCCGACTGGTTGATGCTGGGGCCAGGACCAGAAGGGTCAAAGGGCCAAGGGGCCCACCGCAAGGAACACCCCCAAGAGCTGAGGGCCTGGGGTTCTGACTGGCCTGGAGGCAGGCCAGGGCTAGTAGAGCCAAAGGTCCCGGGGGGGACCACACCCATAAGGGGGAAGCAGCTCAGGGAGCTATGCAGCCGGTAATGAAGGCAGAATAGGCTGCCTGAACGAAAGGATCTAAGTGGGGTCCAACTAGTAGGATTCTGGGACCCAGCATGAGGGTGGTGATATGGATAACATCTGGATGCCATCTGCAAGGCTTGGGTTGAGGTGTAGGGGAGGAACAGAGCCACAGATAACGCCCCCTGGCATCGGGGCAAGAAATGGGCAGCCCCCCGCTTAATGAACAACAATTAATTAACAACAAGGCATGGCAGGAAAGAAGGCGAGCGGTTAGCCCAGAAACAGGTGGGCGGGCCACAGGGAAATCGGCCCAGAGAAGGCCGCCTGTTACAGGGCCACATTCCAACGATTAAAGGATAAAACAGAGCTCTTAGATTTGGAATTTTTCAGCCTCATATCCTTCAGCAAGAACACCTTAAGATGAACATTTACCTTTAAATTTGGGAGCATTGTTCTGGTCCACCAACCTATAAACTGATCTGGGCTTACCTTGTTAACTGATGTGAAAGTTTATTTTATTGCTCAAAAGGTCTCTCTTGAAAATGTTCTTACTACTGTAAAATGCCTTCTTCAGCAGTTTATTCCCTTCTGTAAGCAGTAAGATACCCAAATTTTATCATGATTCAAAATTTTGGAGCTTAGAACTGTCAAACCATTGCCATGGTCAGTGATTATTTCTTCCAGATAGCCAAAATACCTTTTAGTTTTTCCTGACTTGTTGAATTTTTGTTCTATGGGGAAGCAAAACTTCCTAAATATCTGGAAAACAGTCCATGACTGATAGATATTTGTTTCCCTTCCTGTTATAAAAGCCTAATACCACATCATATTCCAAGATCTACTGGGTAATGCGGAGTGGGTGAGAAGTTAAGTTTGTCTTTATGATTATTTTGCACAGTTCACACAACTCTGCTTTGCATTTTGGATCCTGCTCTTAACTAACTCTCTTCATTGGCATTCAAACTCCCTCTTGACAGATTTAGGCTTCAGTGTCCCACACAGACCTTTCCAATATGTTGTTCTTCAGAAAAATGTGTGACTAGTCTTAATTGACATACCCAACATAGCCTGAATCAATCTAGCTTGTGTACTTGCTAGATTGATTCAGATCTCGCTGTGGCAGTACAACGCTGTCTAGCTGTAGTAGTACAAAGCTTGGCATGGACCATCAAGACAACCCAAAAAACTTCCAGAGACTCTGGGGAGCTGCCCCTGTAGCATTTGGCCTGCACAATATGTGGCTATGTGCATCCCCAAGCCACACTGAAGTTGGACAGCCCTGCAATAGAGAATCGAGACCTTCATTTTCAAACAGTTCACTCATTGCATATAAGTGACAGTCTGGATGTAGGATCAACCATGTAAGTAACAGGATCAACCATTCAACCAATTAAGAATACAGTTTGCTGTGGTATACGAGGAAAGACGACTCTTTTAGTCATTTCTAATTTCTGTGGTGAGGCTGACAGGCCACTGAAAGCAGCATTTCATATAAACTGCTTCTACATACCATCCTGTCTCTGGAAAATGAAGTAATCAATAAGGCTCCTGTATGAATGGCTAGGGTCTTCTCTAGCATGTATGGAAAACGGACACAACAAACAGACATAAAAATACTGGAATATTTTATGAAAGAAATTAAGTCATCTCACAGGATCCTTGTGCATAACACTACCCAGCTCTTCTCCATTTCAGTTTGTGAATGTTACTAGTAACCTTCAATGGATAATTATTTTTAAAAGGTCTGCTTTTCAATGGTACAGCTTTCTACATTCTCTGTGATTACTATGGGAAATGAGTGAGTAGTTTTCAGCTTGTATCAAAACTCAGGTCACATAAATGTACCGCATTCTCCAGGAGACAGCACTGTGTCTATTTACTATATTTGCAAACTAAAAAGCAGTGATACTGATCCCATAATGAAGATTCAACAGATAGATGGAGTACAATCAAAATAAGATAATTTTAATGTCACTCATCTTTGTTTTTCATATTGGAGAATACCATATGAGGCAGCTCCATACAAAGGTATTTGCATCAGCAGTATTAGCTTGCACAAAGTGTCACACTAACGTAGCATTACTGCTTCGGGCTTAGGTGTTAGCATGTGCTCAGCTAGCTCAGGGAATTTCTGCATGTCACTGCCTTGCACCATATTGACATAACATCATTATGTAGTTTTCCTTAACCAGTGAGATACTTGTAAAAGCTCTATTATGCAGCCAGGACATAGTTCACTTTATCTTGAGACTTCTTGGATCTATGCCATCTTAAATATTTAGAAGACTAAAGATAAGATGAAGCCTCTAGACAGGGGCAGCACCAGCACCAGCCTCTTCCTAGTGGGGAGGGCTGAGGTGGGCTAGACAGAAAACTGAGGGGGGCTGTACTATACATCTTCTGGCCAAACATACTTATTTGGCCGGCCGGGAGCGCTATAGCCCCTCGCAACCCTACAGTGCTGCCTCTGTCCCTAGAGTATTGCTTGGAGATGGTTAATTTACCCCATTATCAGATAGCTAGGTCAACTGTGGCCTCCTCAATAAGTGGCCAGGGTCCTCCCTAGCATATATGAAAGAGGGATAGAAGTAATCAAAACAATGGAATAGTATGATTAAAAAATAAGACATCTCAGGATCCACGTACTTATGCTACATTTCAAATTTTGTGAAATGGATTCTTTAGCCAAGAGCCTTCTTCAACATGTCATTAGTTCTCTATTGTGGTAGATACAGTCAGAAATCTGTACGTTTAAATCTTTGTGCAATGGCAATGTTGATGGTTTTTACAACAGGTTGTTATGCTCACCTCAGACAATTATAGAGCAGTGATATAAGGCCTCTGGAATCCTAATAAGGTCAGATGGCATGTTGTACATACTGGAATTATAACTTGCTCATCTAGTATTCCAGGCTTTTCCTTTCATACCAAAAGAATGACTACATAGGTGTTTACAGACAATGTTGGCCCTATATACTAAATCAACAATCCTTTTAGCCAAAAGACAGTCAGAAAATGGAACAAATGCATTCATAAAACAAAAATGCAGCTGCTCAACACTGGGGCAGATATCTACCAATCATACGCACAATGTCCACCACACAGTAAAAATGGTTTAACTCTTTTTCTCCATCTGGGGATCTACCTCAGGCAGACAGGCTTGCAACAAGAGAGAATACCAAATATTAACAATTTTATCTGAAGGAAGCAATCTCAGATCCATAACTAATATCTTCTTCCTGAACAGTGTACAAGAAATTTCTACTTAAATCTCTCCTTCATATTTTTATACTATATATATAAATAAAATATCCAAGTCAGTGTATAGCCCTGGTGTGACCGTGCAGATGCTTCAGTCATAAACCACATTCCATCTGGTCAACATTGTGAAAAGCTGTCACTGTTTCAGTGTAAACTGTATCTTTAACTATCCTTCAGTCTCTCCTCTTTCAACTTATAGGTCTGTGCTTCTTTCAGGCTAGGGACAGACATTCAAAAAGCCTGAGTGTGAATTGATTCAATCTTTGCAGGTTCGTCTAACCTGGCTAGGCTGAACTGGTTTATAACCATACAGACATCCCTTCTGGACTGAAGAAATGCAGGCACATGCCTGCAGTGGCTCAGGCTAGAAGCTGGGAGGCTAGAGCAGCCCTCCCTTCCCTTCCTCAGTACTGAGCTGTTACACAGGGAGTTGATAGCATTTAGCACCCCATCAGAACAGAACAAAAGCCTCTTTCATTAGTTCAAGCTCCTCTTAAACAGCTGTTTCCAAGGAAGGAGTGGAGGGATATTACCAGCTACCTGTTGATTAGCTCCAAAAAGCCCTAAGCAGCCAGTGTCCTGTCTGCCTTACACAGACACCTCTCAGCATTAGCCAGCATACCACATGCTGGCTACTGTCTGTGCTGTGGGAGAGGGGAGGGGGAATCCCTGCTTGAGTGGGGCGGGGGGGGGGGGGGGCAGGAGGAAGCCAGACAGCTGCTGCTGTGCCTGCAATCTCTCCAGCCAGGGAGAAGATGGGCAGAGACAGCCCTGCTGTGAAGCTGAAGGCCCTGCCCAGGGCTGCAAAGCATCTGGGATGCTGGGGCAATCTGGTTTAAATTAAACCAGGAAGGAGTCTGGGACAGACATTGCAGAGACTGGTATGACCCCAATCAGTTAAGTCTGATACTGCATTCAACCAGGTTCATCTCAGACTGGCTTCAGGCATTTTCAAACTGGTTTATGTGAACTGAACATCTGCTCTATTACAGGTTTAAACCAGTTTCTGATCATTTAAGCTGGTTTAAGTGTAATGTCTGTCCCTAGCCTCAAAGTGCAATAATGCAAATCATTTCACTTTTAGATTGGGTCCCCAGGTTCCATCATCAATCTCTGTTGTTCACGTTTTCTTTGCAAGTCCACCTGGGTTTAGCCCTGCTAAATACTTCTCTTCAGGAGTTGTAAGAAGTAGGTAGATGGAGTTACATCAAACAGTTTCTTCAGAACAGAGTATTATTTACTGACATACATAATATCTTGCCTATATTTAGTATTTCTCTCAATGCTTAAATAGGCCTAACCTATGCCTAGTACCCAAAGAAAAAGAAGCCTAGTCTTTTCAAATACCCATCACTTAGAACTGATGAAAAATGTTGACTCAACAGCAAACAGCCAGAGGAAGGGCCATATATATGGTTCTCAAACTGAGAATATAAATTTGGTACTCCAAAGAATGCACTCCTATGCATTAGAATAAATTCAGTTGGTGGATCAGGCACTTGTGAAGTGGTGAGAAACACTTCAGTGTACCAGACATAAAAGCTGCAAGGCAAAAATATCATCTTAAAAGAAAACTTGCTTAAACTAGTTTTCTTACCAAAGGATCTTCCTATATAGCACATAGGAGGAATACCAATATGGTTCAAAAATAGAAATGTAACATAGGTCACTGCCTCTTTGTAATTCCTTGTTTTAGGGATCAGGCTTGTAACACCTACTGAGTCTTATTTCATTTTTTATGCTTACATTCTATCTCCTGCCTTGAATTAACAAGCAGCCAATTGATTACAGGGTGTTAACAAAAACCTTTTAATGAGTTGACACCCAAATTGTCCTAAAGGTAAGGAAATGGCTTAGGCTTGCATGTCCTCATATTACTATATAACCAAATGTTGAGCTCAGGAAGGAAGCACGAGCATGATTCTAATGGTCATTACTATTTTTTCAAATATTATAACATTTGTGCACTTTTCAGTAGTGTGTTAAGCATGGTGATAAATGGGTCACGTTTGTTCTCACATTTTGTCAATAGGAGAAGTCTATGAGGTGCTGTGTCTTGCTTTGCCAGAGCTGAGCGACATCTTGGTTTTTTTTCTGTATTCATGGTAGACAAGAACAACTCAGATGTTCCTTGCACAAAGAGAGAAGTGGTAAATTTTGAGGGATCTTGGCTTCTGAGTAAGATTCATTTGAACCACAGTTTGAGAAACTTGTCTTTCTGCACTGATGACCTTCCCCTTTCTTGTAGAGTTCTTTGTTTCAAGGGTGTACCCTTTTCAACCACTGTCTTCATCCTGGAGCTTTGGAAAGTCTATTAGCTATTCTAGGGGCAGGCTAGGGAGTGCCTTGAGTGTAAGAACTATGACCTTGATCTCCATGGTGGGCAAGCCAGGGTAGAGTGTGGGCCAGATATGATAAGCTTGTGGAAACTTGAGGAAATACAATACAGAATTCTGTGATAGTTGCTGTTGCCTAAGTATTGAAAGCTTTGCAGCCAGATAGATTGGAGTGATGTACTACAGGCAAGAGATGACAATTAAGCTAAGTATAGACAGTCAAAAAGCCAGAGGCTGAATTAATGCAATCTTCGCAGGTTAGTCTAAGCTGAATAGATTGAACCAATAAGCAAGTGAACAGACATTCATTTGTGATTCCAGAATGCAGCCACATGCTTGCCGTGACCCAGGCCAGAAGCTGGGTGGAGTAGGAGGGGGGGTAGACACTAGAGCACACCTCCCTACTCAGCTAGAGCAGACAGCCTGGGCCAAGGCTAACCTACCTACTCTAAAAGGGAGGTTTGTGGGGGAAGTGTAAAGCATCCTGGGATGCTGGGAGACTGTGAGTTATGTTGACTCTGGAGGGGATCTGGGACAGAAGTTCAATAAACCAATTTAACCTAAATCAGTTAATGTGATACTACATCCATACAGGTTTATCTTAAACTGATTTTGGCCATTTTGAAAGCAGTTCATGTGCACTGAACTTCTGTTGCATTACAAATTTGAACTGCTTTCTTACCACTTACACCCGTTTGTGTGTCATTCTGTCCCTAGCCTTACTGGATTGGGCAGAATCTTTTAGCCAACTTTCTGGCTGGAAACGAAGAAAATATTACTTGTACATGCCACTTGGGAGTATAGTGTCTATGAAGAAGCCTAAACTACTTAAATTAACCAATTCTGAGTATTTACCCTCAAATATTCTAGTGCCAGAATAGAAGGGGAGAGTATCTTTGTTAATTAACAAAATACTTGACTGATAAGTTAAGGTAATTAACCCCTTTCCTTCCAATTCTTCCCTTACTAAATCTTATTCCTCTGTCCCATTGGAAAGGATATTTTCAGGGGACCTAGAGGAGAGGTTGTCAAAAAAAAAGCCTCAGTAGACACCCGTATGCAAGGGAATCTTCGTATTACAGACTTCTTTCATTTAAAAGTGTGGTGTCAGAAAGGTTGTGATGGTGGTGGTGGCAAGTCGCAGTGGTAGCAAGCACAAACATGCAGGAAGTCACTGGAATTAGGAGTCTATGTTCCAATCTCAGGGATCCTATACATGTGCAGGGAGCCTGCTCTGACGTGATGGAATTCCAGTGCGTTGTAACAAACTAAATTGAGTCTGCTGGAGTGTAGAAATCAATGTGCTCCAGCAGTTTACAGCATCACGTATATCAGTGTCCCCACACTGAAAAAATGGTGGTGGGGCACTTTAAAGCTTGTTCGATGAGCTTTAGTTCAAGCGCCCCACCACCATTTTTCAGTGTGGGGATGCTCTGGGCGCTTTTAGTTAGTTCCGGGCTCTTGGAGCTGTGCTAATTAAAACACCTGCCCCCGCCCTTGCAGCATGTGTATGTATGGCCCCTTTAGAAAGATATCCAGCTTTTATATATCCATTTTTTCTGCTCTGAACATGATTGTAGCAGGAAGTGGTGATTATTTGTAGTGCCCAGGACTACATTTTTTGGAATACAACTGAAGCAGATCATAATGGGGATGAGTTTTCATTTGCCAGAATAGAATTATAGGAAATATAATTTCCTTTAAAAAAAATCCATGTGGCTGTTTTGTTTGTTGTATTTAAATGATCTTTTCTGTGGTTTGTGGTTTCCCCTTTTTAGTTATAAATGTTCTCAACTGACTGGAGTGACTTATGAATGTGGCTAACTATATTGTTTCCTCTTTCTTCAACCTTACATTTCCGTGTTTCATCAACATCCTAGCATTACAGATTTATCAAACATTACATATTGCTGATTGAGATTGCATTTTTAAAAACAAAACAAAACTACTTCAAAGAATCAGCATCATTTGGGCTGAGTTTCTAGTCTTGTTCTTAAGCCAAAAGTGAATTTACAGGGCACTGCTTATTAAAATTACATTAGTCTAATTTAGAGATACCCAAACATGAAGTAGGGTTTTTTTATTAAGAATTTTTATTACATTATTTGCATTGTAATAACACAACTAGGTATTTTGTAGAACTTCAGACTTACTATAGCCCTCAAGACCCAGAACTTTTGACATATTTGAAGGAATTCTGTTTACAAATAAGCAAAGACAGATATTTGGGAGCAGATGAAGGGAATTCCCATCCACATTCAGAAGTTGAGAAATAGCCTGGCGGAATGTAGTTCCCTTATATAGATGGGTTCAAGAAGGGTCCCACTCTGTGAACCGTTAGAGAGAGCAGCAAATACCATCATTCCTTGCTTCCTGGTACAGTATAGCTAAACCCTCATCCAGTCACAAAGAGAGACCATCACATAGGGAGCAAAATACTGCACAGATAAAGGTAGATAGCAGTGGGTGCTTCCCCTGCAGCGATACAGCTTTGTCTCATCTTCAGTGCATAGCTCTCATTACAAATGTCTTTTTTGGTAAGCCAAATATCAAGCTATCACTTTCTAGCAATAACCTCTAATTTCAAGTTATTAGACAAGAGAGTACTACCAGACTAGATTATACCAGATACTCGTAGACCAGTACTAGAGTACATTCATTTTTCTGTCCATGTGTTGCACTCATATTTGCCAGACTTCGTTTTTGCATCTCTTCCAGGACTCTAAAGAGGGATTCCTTAAAAACTTGAATGCTGTCAATATCAATTTTATTTCACTTTTTTCCCTAATACATGTCACCATTAGAATTTTTTCACTTAAATCTTTTGTCTTGTCAGCAATTCTCAACCAATGAACTGAGAGTGCTGAGAGCTCCTTTTGAAGGTGCTGCAGGGTGCTGTGCAATACGAGCACTATTAGAGGTGAAAACACCTACATATGACTCACAGGATAAACCCAGAGATTTCAAATAGGAATCCATAGCATTGAAGCCTTTCTGAGTTCTTTGAAACAGGACTTGCTGTATTATTTTTTTGTACTCAAAAAGAGTGAAAGCCAAGAAGTGGCATTTTCCAAGTTGTTCTGCAAGTCTAATCTAAAAAGCTTGATAATCACAGGTCTAACTCAGGACTGTTCGACCTCCAAGTGGCTGAGGGCCAAACAGCTGGTAGGTGACTGGTAGGGGAGGCACTCGAGGCATGTGCCTCCCCTGACAGGGCCATCCTCGCTGCCGACACTGCCAGTGGCTTCCACAGGTGCTCGCCAGCCCCAGCCCCGCCACCGCCTGGGTGTCCCCCCAGACTCAGGAGGCATCAGTCGCCCATGTACCAGCCTGTGGGCCCCAGCATGGGAGGCTGCACAGGTGTGCCAGGGTGCACCACAGGCCCCTCAGCTCACCTGCCTGGGATACTTTAGAGGCTGTGTCCCTTACAGTGCCCATTTCACCAGACCAGGGCTGCTCAACTGGCAGGCCAGATGGGTAGTGCCCAGTCTGTTGGATCCCACTGTATCTGGCTAGTGGTCCCGGGCTGCCACCTGGGGCAGGGCCGCATCCTGCTACATGGAGGGCGCACGTGGCCCTGATCCCGCTGTGCCAGAGCTCGGGCCCTGCCAGCCGGCCCGGCCCCATCCCAGCCACACCGGGGTGGGGGCACGACCCCGCAGGCCTCGGCGACCTGGCAGCGGTGCTAGCTGCCGCCTCTGCCCCAATCTCCGCCTGTGAGGCGAGCCGGCGGCCGGACGAGCCCCCATGCGGACGCCCCCTCATCCTTCCGGCGGCTGCACAGGACAGGCCAGGACAGCGCACAGCCCCTCAGCCGGAAGGGGGTGGGGCTGAGGCAGCTCGTGCGGTGCCACGTCACAGGCCGCGAGAAGGGGAGGGGCGCAGCGAGCGCCCGGGCCTGACGTAACCGATGGGGGCGGAGCCAGCTCCTCCCCGCCACTCAGGAGAGGGGCGGGGCGGGGCCAGGACCGGAGGGGGCGGGGCGAGCTGCCGCAGCGCCGCCGCTTGTAAACACATCCTGCCCCACGTGACCGCGCCGAGTACCTGCGCGGGGCCGGCATTGTCCGCGCGGCCGGTGTGGGGGGGGAAGGGTCCTCCGTAGTAGCGGGAGGCGGAGGCAGTCGCTCCGCGCCGGCCGGGCCGCCGAAGATGGCCGGCGGGGGCCGCTGAGCGGCGGCGGGGCGGCAGGATGTCGGTGTTCGCGCTGGAGGAGGCGCTGGAGGCGGACTGGGTGGCCGTGAGGCCTCACGCCTTCCGCGAGCGCCAGCGCCACAAGTTCGCCTTCATCGTGGCCTGGAACGAGGTGGAGGGCAAGTTCGCCATCACCTGCCACAACCGCACGGCGCAGCGCCAGCGCCGCGGCAGCCCCGCCGCCGCCCGCCAAGGCCCGCCCGACGGCGAGGCGCGGAGCCCGCTGCGGGGCCGGGGCAGCCCGGCGCGGCGGGCGGCGGCCGAGGACGCGGAGGGGCTGGAGGCGGGCAGGGAGGAGGCCGCTGGCGGGGAGGAGTGCAGCTGGGCCGGGCTCTTCTCCTTCCAGGACCTGCGGGCCGTGCACCAGCAGCTGTGCTCGGTGAGCTCGGACCTGGAGCCCTGCCTGCCCGCCTTCCCCGAGGAGCCGGCGGGCATGTGGTCCGTGCTGTTCGGGCCGCCCGCGCTTTGCGAGCCCGAGATGGACGCGCTGTGCTGCCAGCTGCAGATATACCTGGGCCATGGCCTGGACACATGTGGCTGGAAGATCCTCTCCCAGGTGCTCTTCACCGAGGCCGACGACCCCGAGGAGTACTACGAGAGTCTGAGCGAGCTACGGCAGAAGGGCTACGAGGAGGTGCTGCAGCGCGCCCGCAAGCGCATCCAGGAGGTGAGGCCCTGCCCTGCTCTGTCCAGCCCCTTCCTCCCCTCGGCCTTGGCCAGTCCCCGGCCCCCCAGGTGGCCCTCGGGCCTCTGCACCTTCATGGTCCAGCCTCACGGCTCCTCCTGTCACTCGCCTTCTCCTGGGCCTCGCGGCCCTGTCCTCACAAGCAGAGAAAGCGGCGAAGCCACGCGTCTGTCTGTCCTTTTTTAAAGACTGGGGCAGGACAGAGTAGGACGGCCCTTTGACACGTGTGCGCTGAGGTCTGATGCCTCAGAGGTGGGATAGGACCAGACCCTTCTTTTGTCCTGTTACAAGGTGAAATGTTTAGAGATGGAAAGGTGGGGGGGGAATGGGCTTGGCATGTGCGTGTTTTTTGGTTTTTTTAAGGTCTCGTGTGTGCCCTGATGTGCATGAGACTAAAGCTTTCCTAGTGAATTAGGTTTGGATCAACTACTTTTCGGTTCTGTTGTTGCAGGAGGCTTCGGCAGTTTTCAGGCAAAAATCTGCTGGAGCTGTCAAGATCCAAGTGCCAGATTTTTATTTCGGGTTGCTCTGGCACTGGGATGTGTTGGAGTCTATTTTTCTGTTAAGTTGTAATGGCAGCATATGTTGTTTATTTTTACAGTACAGTTGTAGGATCCACCAGGCTCTGGGTGCTGGATGCTTGTCTTTGCCATGCTGTCTGGAGTTTTGCACTGGGATTGGAGTCATTGTCCCCCTCTTCAGCTCATATAATTCTCATAGTTGGGAATTAAAATATGGCAAGACATCTGGCTCTTGAAGGAGTAACTAATATTTTGATGTTCTGACAGTCTGTGACATGACCTGAATTTTCTTTAATGGCATGCTTACACTTGTACAGTTTGGGGCCAGAAGCTGCCAGGATCCATTTGGCTTTGGGTTTTTGGTGCAACTGCACATTAAGGTCTGGAATTTTTTTGGTGCAGTAGGAGAGCAGGCACTCTCTTATTCAGCTGGTAACGTTTGGCTGGATCCTGCAACAGCCTTGTGCCAGATCTGAATTTTTATGGTGTACATGCTCAAGGATGTGTTGTAGTTAATGTTTTATTTACTGTGGTAGAATTTATAGTTGCTAAGCTTATCTGTGGGTCCATAAATCACCAGGATGCAGGTAATGAAGTAACAGTGAATGAAGTAATAGAGGACCACAGAATTGATGCAATATGTTTTTATTTGGTGAGTCATGATAATGGCATCACAATGGAGCACTGTCAGTGGCGTTAGCAGTGCAACCTCAGAATTTATTGTTGTGATTTTTATTTTTTTTTTTAATGGTGTTCTTACTTAATGGACCGAAGTCATCCATAGCGTTAATTAGTGGCTTTTTGGAGGATATGCCATTCCGGAGTTAGCTTCAAGTCTGTTCTTGCTTTCCTTTCTCGAGGAATCTAGATTTTTTTTTTTTTTATTAGTCACTAGCTCTACATTCCCTTTGTAAGGAACTGTGCAGCACAGAGGTAGCTTCTGTCTGACCCATGGTCACTGACAGCTACTTGTCAGGCTCAAATTGCATGCAGTTTGAGAACACTGCTGTCCGACCTAGTGTTGTCTGAATCCTCTATGTACGCTTAAACTGTACTAAATTGTGAGCAGGAAAGGCCCTTAAGAGGAAGCAAATGAAGACAGAGACCGTTTTGAAGTATGCATACAGCTATAGTATCTTGCTGCTTGATGAGTGGGAATAGCTGGATGCAATCAAAATGGCAGGGCATGTGATTTTGACTGCAACACAACCTTTTGTCCCCATGGTAACCAAACTATTGGTGAATCTACCGTCAGCACAGCTGTAGTTCTGTCAGTGCCTATTGTGTATATCAGTCCATCTTTAATTAAAAAGGACTTCATGTTTAAGAAAAGAGACCAATTGGGTGACCTGCTTCCCTTTTGGCTCTCAGGTTTCTGCTTTCTACCTGTTGAAGCAGTTTGCTTGGTTGGTGTAATGGCTTCCTTTTAAATAAATAGTTCATGTTGTTTGGCTTGGTAATTCTAAGAAAATAGAGGAACAAATTATGGCTTTTAATAGTATATTAATTCTTGGACTAATTCTCAAGTTAAAGGTTTTATATACTTTAGGGAGGGGGCTTGGCTCTCCCCTCTGAAATGTAAAACTACTGAGCTCACATTTCATCTCTCCTTTCAATCTGCTTTTGCCATCTATACTTAATCTACTTGTCATTGGATGTTAATACTGGATTGTGACAGTTTTTGTAAGGCTGTACCTTTTGTTAGAAGTTTGACAGAGAATGCTTCAGGGCTTGTAGGGAAGAGTACTCTGAAACCTGGTAAATGGAGATGGTTTTCATTAATATAAAATAATGCAGAAAATGTGTGAAGATCAAACTTTTCAACTATACTTAACACACTAAACATTTTTTAAAGATCTTATTTCTTAGTAAATCTAAGACAGAAATTTACTGTGCGACTTAAAAAGCGCTTTCTAAAACAGTGGTGTTCCCGAGTAATTTCTTTGTTAGTTTGGGGTGGGGCAAAGGGAAGCAGAAGGAGCAGGAAAAACCCTTTGCATTCATTGTTTTAGTATCCTGTACTCTGCCATCTGTTGCTTTTCATAATGATGCACAATCCAGTTTATATTTACAGTAATTAATAATTGTTGCTGTTTGTACCAGGCATTTTTGTATCTGAATAGTAAACCTTTAATAAACAAAAAGCATTTTTCTTGATTTGCAGGGGCATTAGTACGTGACAAACTTCTGAACCGAGGAAGAAGAAAATAGCTATAGAGGAAGCTTATAATGTGGAATTCATTTTATGTTTATAACTTAGCACATCATGCATTTTTAAATGTAATTGCTAAGTCTAGAAATGAGTGAGAATAGCACTTCTGTGTTAGGCAAAAACTTAGGTGTAAAACATGATGAATGTCACATGTAACAAGGCAGATGGAAGGCATTACAACCTCATTTTGGAGGCGCATACTCTTAAGATGAAAGCCATGCCAAGTACTTAAATAGACTTTTAAAGACTTTATGACACTTCATCCTTCTCTCTAGAGGACTCATGCTATTAAAATACAGGCTTTTTCTCTCCCAGTTAAATCAAAAGTGGTCATTCAACTGGGACCCTAGATCTATATTACTATCCAGTGGTATAGATCTTTGTACCCATGTGGAAACCAGTTGATGAGCCAGTCTTAATGCATGATGAATTCTCTGTCTCCTGAGCACTGAATAATCCTACTGAAGGGAATACATGTGGTTGAAGCACCACGTATGTGAGTCCTTACAAATATGTACCATGTTCTGCAGTATATGCATTCTAAATCAGATAATTTCCATCGTCTCTCATCAGAACAAAAATAAATATATAAAAGCAAGTGATTTTACTTCAGATTAAGCCATATCAGTAAGGACTTATGTAGATACTTTATTCATCTTGATCCCAGTAGTCTGAGCCAAGGCTTGAAAAACTCTCTAACAGTTGGATGGAAGGCTGACTTTGTGGTGAGGAGAATGTGGTTAAAGGTGTGAAGAGCCAACTACAGACACAGTGAAGGATGCTGGGATTTCTACCTGAATGCCTTGACTGGGGCTTTGTTCTCTGATTCCTGATTTATAAGTCTGAAGAACTGAAGCTCTGCACAAGGAACAAGACACTGATACTTTTTCCCCCTTCCCTCCTTCCCAGGTACCTGAAGGAAGGGAGGGCTTTTCCTAGATCTAGTCTACACTAGCAGCTTCTGTCAGCATAGTAACATTGATTTATGAGTGGTGATTACTTTTTTGACACTTTGATAGTGGCTAAAGCCTTGGTATTGACCCAGTTATACTGGGAGCAGAGTGAGGACGTAGTTTTGCTCTTACAAATATTGCCTACACGAAAGGGGGCTATGCTGGCAAACCTCTTCTGTTTGAGGTTGGGCCCCGCTTTACCCTCTCTGACACCCAGTTATGAGGTTAAGAATCTTGGTGTGGGGGTGCTTTGTTCAGTGCCTTCTGCAGCTTCTCTTTGATGACATTCCGCAGGGAAGATCTCTTGTTCCTGTTTCTGCTGTTGCTTTTTCTTTTAAACTACAGCAGCATGACATTGCCGTTCAGTACCTTAGCCACAGCACAACTGTCAGAGGGTAAGTTTGTAAAACTACTTGGAGATCTGTTAATTTCATCATGCATGTTGGTCTTTTGTAAAGTTACAAATGGCAGTAGCTTGCCTTCAGTTGCAGGAAGAAAATTCCGCTCCACCTGTTTACATTCTTTTCATACTTAAGCCATGTTTATGACCATAAGGTCTAGAAACAGCTTTATAGAAAAGTTTACATTCTGAAGATGTTTTCTGGTGTAGCTTTCTCAGTTGTCTTGTTCTAGTCTATTGGGGCTGGTTAATTTTTTTTTTTTTTTTTTTTTAAGTACTTCCACTGTGTAGCATGTACATGGATATGTGGAGCAACAGGATGGACTAGCACATTTTAGTGGTATTATACTTGGTATGGGCTTGTCTTTGATTCCAAGAGGTGAACAACCTGAAACAAGTCTTCTTCCTGAAGCCCTTTGCCCACTACTAAGTGTCCTGGGAGCCGGACCAGCTGGGCCAGAAATCGGGGTTTGTTAAGCAAAACGGGATCGGTTGGGCAGGCGTGTGGATAGAGAGGCAGGATGGCTTAATGGTTTCAAAGAGATTTTACTTACGCCCTTAGATGGTTCTGGCGTAGGTGAATGAAGCTTGCTTGTTACAGAAAACGAGGTGAACGTAGAATATAAATAACTCAACAGGTAACAGGAACGACAATCGAACGGAGGAATGGACGAGTTCGCAACGCAACGAGCTAGCAATCGGGATAGGGTACGTCAGATATTTTTCGGTGACGGGGAGACGCTGAAAGATGATCAGTCTCTCAACGAACCTCTAAAGGTGATCTCTCAGATCTCCGGGCAGCGAGCTCGGAGGTCATCGCAGAGGTCTCCGCTTTGGGCGGAAACTGGGTAACCTTATATATGGCTAGTGGGCCAATAGCTAGCCATTTTTACAGAATAATTTATATCCGGCCAATAATGTTGCACATATTTACATAACAAGGCAGAACTTTTTCTTACTATTATAAAGACTTAGCATTGGGTGCTAACTTCTAGAACCTTCCACCGAAGTACTCGGAAATATGACGTAGGGTACACCCATATCAGGTGGCCCAAACAAAAGGGGTGGGGGGTAAAACAGCTCGCTCGGCCCATTGTGGCAGGAGCATTTAACTCTGTTGGGGATTGATTTATGACACTAAGATTGCTGAAACTGAAAGAAAACCACTTTTTTCAGTTCTCACATGTTTTGAAATTGAGAGTACTATAGTCAGCTTTTCTAACTCTTTTAATAAGGTCAGTATATTTGTTTTAGTTATGCTGGCCATTTTACATGGCCACAGAGAAGAGAAATGTTAAAGTAAAAAAAATTACCAAATTACTTCACTTTGCTGCTTGCAACTTGAGAAGTTACTCACTTGTAAACTCAGTATAAAACAATTTAAGTGTTGTTCATCAGCATTCTGATTTCAACATCCTTGTGTTCTTGCTCTTATTCTGGTGAAGTTTTCTTCTTTGCTTACTGGTGCAGGTTTATGGACAGTTATAACAGGTTTTCAGGAGCAAGTCAAAATTTGTAAGTGCCATAGAGATCAAAAAATCATTAGAGGTTAGAGGCTTTCACCGTTGAGAGTGGCCATGTACAGATATTCTATTTGTATTGGGAGAAAACCCTTTCTCCCGGCACAGAAAGGAGAGAGTATAATGTTCAAGCGCTTTCTCAGGGAAGAAGAATGGCTCTTGCACAAGAAAGGCCTACCTGGTTGAACCACTTAAGTCTTTCTCTTCCCACACTAACTTGAATGGCTATATGCTTCTCCTGAATGTTGAAGACACCCATTATCCCACAGTCCTCTGCTTTCCCTTTTTCTTCAAGGCAGAAGGAGGGAGGGAAGAAGAGCCCTGGCTTCCTGATGGCCTGCCCAGGGGCAATCTGTCAGTGACCCTGCCCTGTGTTCCATCAATCATCTGGGGGAATCATTCTTCTGTGGTGGGAACCCTCCTAGAGCCCTGAGAGGTTTCCCAGTGTAGGAGAAGAGACCTGCATAGTGCACTTCTCCTTTGGTCCCATCATGAGGCATGCAGGTGGGCAGGGGAAATTCTCTGATGGATGCAAGATTCCCCATGTTCAGGAAGCCTCCCAACCATGGGAGAATTGTTTTCCACCCCTTCACTTGCCTCCCAGTGGAAGGGGGAGTACCAGGTGTGCTGCCTTGCAAGGCTGCTTGAGTCTGTACAGTCTTGCATCCATGGGAGAATTGTCCCCCACATGCCACCCAGAGGAACTGTTGGTGAGTGGGGGGGAAGCTGTGCTTCTGATGTAATGTAATTCAATTCAATTCAATTTATTAAGGATTCTGACTGAAAGCCATATTCCTGAAAACAACATAACAGACATACAACTATAATATAAATTTAAACAAACATAACAGAAATGCAAATATAATAAAATAGGGCCAACCATAATAAAAGCATTATTCCTACTTCTAGAGTTAACATAATCAAGTTACAGATGGTATGATAAACAGGGATCTGGGTTTTCTGTTTCCCATGGAAAAATGGAGAAAACCACGGATTCCCTGTTTTTATTGGAGAAAACACAGATTTCCCTTTTTAGGAGAGAAATCTGCGGATTCTCCACTTTTGCAAAGAAAACCATTGCAGAAAGGGTGGGAACCCCCCCCCAGCCCTTCCAGAGGGTGAGGGAGAGGGGGAAGGGTGTGACCTGAGCCTCTGAGTCAGTCAAGGCTGGGCTCAGGCTCAGGCTTGCCCTTTGACCCTGAAGCCTAGAGGTAAGTAGGGCTTGGGGACTGTGGAGCAGGGCTGGGGAAGGTGGTTGGGGGCTGAGTGAGCTGGGGGTGCTGCTGGGCCCAGGTGGCACACCACAGCCAGAAGCAGGGCCAGGGGGTAAGAGCAGGGGTGCCCCTCTGCGGGGAGCTTTGCCAGCAAGTGGCACGGGGCACAGTGTGGTGATGCCCGCCATGTGCGGGCCGCACACTTGCTGCCCAGCTGGATGCCCACGGGAGGGGGAGGCTTGCATGTGGCCAGCTGCACAGCTCCGTGGCTGGCTCTGTGGTGGGGGGGGTGGGTCGCATGCAGCGGCTGCTGCCACTTACCTGTAGGGCTGTGCTAGCAGTGATGTCCGCTACCTACAAAACCTCCCTGTGCCGCCTCAGAGCAGTGCCTGGAGCTGTGTGGCTCTGTGGGGAGGTTTTGCACACAGTGGCTCTCACCACTGGCATGGCCCTACAGGTTAGCAGCAGCAGCTGATGTGTACAAAACCTCCCTGTGCCACCGCTGCTGCCGTGGAGCTGTGCAGCTAGCCACAGGGGGCAGTGGCAGCGTGGCGGCGGCCATGGCTGCCGTGTGGTGGTGGTGGGGATGTCTGTGTGCTGCCCGGCTGCCACCACGCTGCTGCCCTGCAGCCGGCTGCATAGCTCTGGGCACTGCTCTGTGGCAGCATGGGGAGGTTTTGTAGGCAGCGGCCATCACTGCTGGCATGGCCCTACAGGTAAGCGGCAGCCCCCCCGCCCCCATCTCTCACTGCCACTGCAAAGCTGGCCACGGAGCTGTGCAGCTGGATGAATGCAAGCCTCCCCCTCCCCTGGGCAGCCAGCTGGGTGGCATGTGTGCAGCCCGCACATGGCAGGCACCATAAAACTGCGCCCCACGTCGCTTGCCTGCAAAGCCCACCACAGAAGGGCACCCCTGCTATCACCCCCTGGCCCTGCCTGGGGCTGGCAGCACCTCCCCACTCCTTCAGCCCCCAACTATCTTCCCCAGCCCTGACCCACAGCCTCTAAGCCCCACTTACTGCTAGGATCCAGGGACAAAGGGCATGGCTCCACGGTGGCAGCGCTTGCCTGCATAGCCCCTTCAGCCAGCACACAGCTGCCACTGTACCACTGCGGAGTCATGCAGCCAATCGCGAGGCATAAGCAGCGGTGCAGTGGCAGTTGCTGCATGTAAGCTCCTCTTTCCGCCCCCTGGCCAGGCAGCACGTATGTGGCCTGCACACGGTGGTTGCCACCGCACTGCTGCTGCCGTGCCCTGTGCCATTTGCCCACAAAGCTGTGGCCTTGGGATGGCAGTGCAGGGTACAGTGGCAGAGTTGTGGTGGCAGCCTCCGTGTGTGAACCCCCTGTCAGATCGGCCAGTGCGTGTGTGGCCCTCAGAGTGGCACCCCTGCCCTCACCCCCTGGCCCTGCTCCTGGGAGTGGGCACAGGGGCACGCTCCCCCCCCTTCTTGATCTACCCCCAGCACCTTCCCTTTCCCCCCCCATACACACTTACCTGCTGGGGTGGGTGTCAGTGTCTGCCTCTATGTCTGCATGGCTGTGCCTGTGTGGGGGTCTGGGGGGCTGTTGTGAGGGGCATCAGGAGGGCTGTTGAGACGGTGGTGGGGAGTGCAGGGCACCAGAAGCGCTGTGGGGGGCCTTTAATTTTTATCACAGATTTTGGGTTTTTAATCAGAGAATTTGCAATTTTTAATCGGAGAAAACTAGGATCCCTGGTAATAAATCAGTTCATGAATCTATAATCTTGTGCATAGATCCACAATTAACACAATAAAAACAAATAATGATAAAGTTTATCACTCGTATCGATAGTAAAGGATGTTTAGCTCTGATCGCTTCAGTCTTGTAAGCAAAAATTGCAAGATGGTTTACTAGATATGGATCTGTTTGCTGGAGGAGCCATATTAATTTCTCTATCTTTGAGAAGTATGTCAATTTCTGCAAAAATGTTGATGAATACTGTCTCTTTGTCGTTGTATAGAGGACATTCTAAGACGTAATGGATAGTGTCTTCCAAAACTCCTAGACAGGCTGGGCAACATCTTTTAGCCCTTGGAATGGAAAGTCTGCGTCCAGCCAGAACAGCTGTGGGCATCTGTTCAGTCCCGAGTCTAGTCAAAGAGGTTTGCCATTAATTGTTAAAATCCAGCTGTAAATGCCTTTCTCTCCCCACAACTGCTGGTGTAAGACTTCCGGGGCTCAAAAGAATCTTGGGGTTCAGGAACTGGGCTTGGGGAGGCTGTCCCTAAGCCTGGTTCCTGGAACTGGGCTGGGGGAGCTATTGCTGCTTTAGTTAACAGTTCCACATTTGCCAGGAGGACCCAGGGTTGGGGGAGCTGTCCCTGGCCTTGCTTCTCTGTGTCTCAGGCTATAAATTATCCTTTGTGCAGCCCTTACCTGCGCATGAGGTGATTTAAAACTTGGGGATGGGGGGAGGGGAAGCTTCCTATTGACAGGCTCTTTTTCTACTATTCTTACTGCTAGAAATGAATCTGTACGCAGTCAGTGTTGTCATGTTTTTGGATAAGCTGAAGAACAAATTGAATGATTCTCTCCCTCTCCCTCCACCCTTCTTGCAAAGTAAAAATATAAATACTGTTCATTTCAAAATCAACTTTTCTGTATTTCCTAACTCATGTGGGTCTAGTGCAAGGTGCATATATGCTACTTAATATGTTATCAATTAATAAGATGTTTTAATGTGAAATTTGAGATACTAACTTGAAAGCATGAAAACATGCCATTGGAAGAGATTCAGTAGAACTTATTGTAAAGAGGATTCTTTGACCTTCTGAGAAGCGATGATAACAGTGACAGTTTATGGGGTGACGCAGAACTCAGTATTGCTTGGGAGTCTAAAATGAAATAAGGTATCTTTCCAAAGGACATGCTTTAAATTCAATTTGTGAGAGGGATTTTGTGCTTTCAGAAAGCTGGACTAGGTTGACATTACAATCTGTGAAATAAACTTCTCAAGTCCTATGCAGAATTATTTGTGCCATTAATTAGAAGTCTTTAAAATACTATATTCACTGTTTGATCTGTCTTTTCTTCTCCCATTTGGAGGGTTTGTTTTTTTTGTCTTAAAGGGGAGAAGTGAAATGTATGAAAAAGCAAACAGAAAAAAGATTCTGGGCTTTGACATAACAGAGAGCTGCTATTTTCCTGATTATAATTAGGATTATAAAAAATGTAGATGTACTCTGTACAGAGAGAAGAAGTAGGGAAAAGTAGACTGAGGTTCTTTAAAAAGTAATAAAATAATTTTGCACGTTGACAGCGAGCTGTGGATGGCTGCTGCACTTTTTTTTTAAAGCAGGAAAGGGACCGGGGATGCATTACCACAACAAGGATTGAGCCCTTCACAGCTTCCCTGCCATCCACCTACCAACATCTTCCAAGTTGAGATTGCATAGTTTTTGGCACTCTGCCCAAAAACTTTGCCAACCCCTGACTTAGCATTTCAAGGTGGGCCTTCTACATTGCTTACAAAATCCTTATTCATTTTTTGTCGTCCTCCCCCCCCCCCCCCCAACACACACACACAGCTGCCATCTATTGTATAGTATCAGCACACAGGTATGCTCAGGCTGTGAGCAGGTGTTCATTTCTAGCAGAGTGGTGGAAATTTCTGAGAAACTTCCACCACTAGACATCTTTTTGGGAGTGGTATAGGTGTTCAGTCTGCAGCTGCCCCCTCCCCCTTGCTCACCATGCCCTTACCAGACCAGGGTGATTATTTTTGGGAGAGTTTCTCTTGCAAGGGGGATCTTCTATGTGTTGGCCTGAAACATCTTTGTCCTGGAGGGGGGCATGTTCTCTCTCCCCCCACCCCTCTCCTGGGAGAAATTGAACAAATGCTTGTATACTCCTACTTTCTACCTGGAGAATGGAGATTCTCCCAGTAGAACTGGGGTGGGCAAAATGCAGCCTGCGGGCCGGATGTGGCCTGCCAGGCTGTTCGATCTGGCCTGCGGGGCCCCTAAAAAATTTAGAAAATTAATATTTATTTGCCCCTGGCTGCCTGTTATGCGGCTCTCAATGGCTTGCCAAAATTTGGTAAGTGGCCCTCCACCCGAAATAATTGCCCGCCCCTGCAGTAGAAACATAATGCCTGCATGTGGCCCCAGATTAGAGAACGGAGTCTTTCTGGTCATTATGTCTTTTTGTAGCCATTTTCTTATAGTGCGATTCGAGCCTGGCTACAAATGGTTAGCAGGCCTTATCTGTTGTGCAGCTGTCCATAATGGTGATCTTGCTTCCACAGAGATGGTGGTGCCACTGAAGAAGAGAATCCTGTAAGTAGCTGGACCTGGCAGTTCTCCAGGGTCTCTGTGATCTCTGCAAGAACACATTTCATGCATCCTTTTTTCTAATCTTAGTACAATATAGCTGGTGCTGCTCTAGACTGTTTGAAAGTGCTGTTCTTAGAAAAGAACTTTGAGCTGAACTTGATCCAATTAACTAATGGTTCTGAGGTTTTTTGTTTGTTTTTTTTAAATTTTTATGGGGAAGAATTTAGTTAAAAAGAATGCGGGAGCATTGAAGTTCTTCAGCCCTATTTAGATTAACCCTCTGAGGTGGTAGATTTATGTTTAGAAATTGTTCAGTGACTGTGTTAAAAAGACTCTTTGATACTGAGAGACTGAGAGTAGAATAAGTGTGGAGTGTGTCTTAAATAACAAAAATAATGTCATAGAGCATTTAGGATACAAATGGTTTATACTACTTTGAAAATCATGAAGTTCTTATTTAAACATGGTCCAGAAAACTAAGCATAGGTTAGCACTATTTTTCAAAAAAATAAATCAGTTTTTTCTAATTTTGGTTTCTAAATTTGCTAGTAATTCTATTATGTAGCATTTAACAGCGTAAAGCTAGTACTACAGTGTATGGAAGAGAAATACATATATAAAATATGTCTTTTAGTTGATAAGACTCATGCATCTGTAACATTTTATGCAGTTCTGAGCAACTCTGGTACTTAAGAGATGTCACTATATGAAAGGTTTTTATGCTGTTTTTTTTTCCTTTTTAGAGAAGAATGTCAAATGACCTTGTGACAGTATCGCCTTTCAAAAAAAGACTTGTGCATGTCAACAAAATAGTATTTAAAGACTAGTAAACATTATTTCCCCAAATCCTTCACAACAGAAGAAACTAGATGGTATAAGAAGAATACTTAGATAGTAGAAGAAACTAGATAGTAGAGACAAAAGTGCTACATACTCAAAACTGGTTAAGAGGTGGTGAGTGGAATATTAATCACTATTAACCTTCTGCTGTTTTAAAAATCAGGTGTACCACTCATCCTGAGCATGTTAGTGGTCTGGTTAAATGAGTGAATATATAATGATAGCACTTCCATATTTAATGCTCATTCAAGTGTGAGGACTAAGATCTTTCAAAGATTGTTAACAAAATTAGTACTTATTGAATAATTCTACTGAAATACTTGTACGTTTTGTAGGGTACTAAATATGCTGTAACCATTCAGAACAAAGACCTTGATGCTGGTGAAAATCTCTGTTCAGCATACAGTGATTTTTTTTTTTAAGTATTTAGGATGATATAATGCCTTGGATTTGAAAGAATTATATAATGTCATTACCCTCCACCTGAAATCTGGAACCCCTGTAAGACTTGTTGGTCTGCAGTGGTCTTAAGTATATTAGTAGAAGTCCTTTTACTTGAATTGCTTAAAACTGGACTGTAAAAAGTATCACAAAATGCATTAGGAGTATTTACCATTTGTTGAAACAAAGACTAAATGACCTATTAAATAACTGTCAGCCATAAATTGTGTGAATTAATATTGGGCTTTTTTTTTCTAGTTGAGGTTTGTTGTCTAACCTTGTAGAGCTCCTGACATCAAAGGAAGTTGGACATAGAATATGGAGCATAGAGTAGAGAAGGTAGCTGAGTATTTCTTAAATACTTTAAAGGATTTTCTTAGTGCTGTTTGTTTTAAAGTCAGTTGTTTAATTAAAGTCTTATTTGCTGAAAATTATGGAAATGTAGCCATGTAATGGCAAAATTTAAATTTGGCCTTTTGTCCTCAAAGTACCCCCTTCTTGCTTACCAGCTTAAGCTTTTCATCTATATCCTTCTTTCTAGAACATAGCTCATATCTAAAATAGGGTTGTATATTCAGTATTTTATTTTTGTTTTTGGTGAGCTTCATTAGCAGAGTTGCCAATCCAAGAAACTCATTTTTAATAACAATCTGCAAGCTTTTTAATGACAGCTAAAAAAATTTACTGACATGTTTTTATTGACATTTTACATAACGTAAATGCAGATCTTTTACTAGGTCCTGCCTTGCTACCAGGCCCAAGTTAGAAGGCCTAGGTTCCAGTTTAGGAGTTTAACATCAACCATACAAAAACAAAAAACAACCCCCACAAAAACTCCAGAACTGGTTGTCAGTATATATTTTTTTTTCCCTTGGGTTTGAACCTCTGCTTGACTAAAGTGATGATTTAACACTGTGCTACTCTACCATGCCAGCCCATGCCACAGCCTTTTCTCTGATGGGCCCGCTCTCCCTGTCCTGGCACAGACCCCTGAAGAAATCTGCCTGCAAGTATTGCAGGCAGCCTGGGACACAGCAGCACATGACTGAGAGAACGCCCTTTGCAGAGTTCTGCACTCTCACTTGGACAGCTGGGCGCTGCTGTGCTCTGTCACAGCTTCAATCAGACTGCAGCTGCTTAGCGGTTTTTACTAAGATTTATTTAAGGTCTTTTACAGGCCTCAGACAGCCATTTTTAGCTTGATTATTTATTTATTTATTTATTTTACTGACATTTGGCAACCCTGTTCACTAGTTGTCAGGGCTGTGTGAAGTTTCGGGTGCTGATTCAATTCAGAGGAGATTTGGCCGGATTTGGTGGCCAAATCTCCGAATCTGACTCGAATTAGGGTACCAATTAAAAGGTTCAAGTTGATTCGGAAAAGATTCGGAGAGCTTTGGTAATTCAGGCAATCCCTGCCTGCTGCAACAGGGAGCTGGACCTGGATTTTGAACTGGTAAGTAGGGGGCAGAGGAGGAGGAAGGAGATCATGGGAAGACCCCTGCCAGGCCCCATACTCTGCCTGCTCCACCAGCCGCCCCCCCCCCCTCTCCCCCCCCCATGGCTGCCCTGCCCAGCCCCACCTCCTGGTGCTTTAAAAAAAAAAAAAAAGGCCCACTCACTGGCTGCTGCCCGGAGGGGGGGGCAATCCCTGCTGCCCCCCGCTGCCCCATGCTGCCTGGGGGGCTGTTACGAGCCCCCTGACTTCCACCTTCCCCACTCTCCCAGGCCCTCCCCTATGGCTGCCTCGCCCGCCCCAGCTCCGGCTCTTTAAGAACACCCCCCCCCCCCACCCTCCGGATTTACCAGCTCCTGCAACGGCTTCAGGGGGCTTGTGCAGAGCCCCCCATGCAGCGGGAATTGCCCCCTGCCTGGCAGGGAGCTGGGGCGGGCAGGCGGGGCAGCCATTGCCGGGGCTGGGAGAGTGGGCGGGGGATGGGGCCTGTGTGATTCGCCAGCAGCCAGATCTCTGAATCTGATTCAGCCAGATTGATTCGGGTCAGTGATTCGAATCACCAAATTGAATCACTGTCCCCCAAATCAGCCGAATCCGAAGCAAATACCAGCCGCTTTGCACAGGCCTACGGTTGTATCAAGAGTGGGAATTTTGCTGTTGGCAAGGCCCCTGTGGCAGCCAGTACTTAATTTCATTTCTGCATACTTAAAGAACTAAATGGTGAGGGATCAAATGCAGGTTATCTATGCTAAGACTGAGCAGAGCAGTTGTACGAGTGTTGGTAAGGGTGTAGTTAAAATGTGAAAGCAGAGAAGCCCGTTTTTCTTTTTTTCCCTCTTTGTTCTTTTCATTTTGCCTGTGTTGCCTGTACAGTGAAACTTAGTGAAATGTTTGTTTTACTTTGCTCTCCATGGCAAACATTACTGATGCAAGAAAATGGAACTGCTACTGACAGTTTTTGGTAACCGGTTCCTTCTGAATATTACAAATTGTGTTGATGTTACTGAACAACTGTGCATTAGTTTTGGAAAATATAATCAAGTGTTGAAATGATTCTGGGAACAATGACCTCTGTTCAGTTGTACATTTAACTGGTTTTCAGTGCTCATTCAGGGAGACCTGTGGCTGACAACTCTTCAATACTTTAGGTTTCCTGGATTTGAGGGGTAGGAGGAAACTTTATTGCAGCATTGTGTGAAGAAAGAAATACCCCATTTACTGATTTGCATTGTTTTTTGTCTAGGTATACCAAAAGTAAAACAAAAATGAAGTTCAAGTGTTGCCCACATTCATTTGAAATGACTTTGAAGGCCACTGATGCGGGTCATGTAAAATGAATGGTAACAAAAGTTTTTGTACAACACTACTCTGTTACATGTTCTGTTTGTACCACTCTTTAATGAATTGTGTGTTAAAAGTGCTTGGGAGGGGATCTTCCTTTTTTTTTTTTTTAACAACCCTCTGTCCCCCAAACTGTACATTAAAAAATACAGTATATGAACCTAGTTACAATCTCCTAGAGGGGAAATAATTATAATATTTTAGAAAATTCTAAAAATGACTTACAGTTTTTCTGTAAATAATTCTAGGGTTTTTGATCCTAGAATCTTGCTACTGTGGTAAGACATTTGTTTCTAGCAGTTGTAAAATGCAAGTAGTTTTCCAGTCTTTTGAGGAGAACTGTTATCAACTTTTAACCACGATGCTTCAAAAGATTTTGGATTTTGAGTCTAGTAATGGTCAGGTAAAAAGCTATTCCCATTTTAACACTTCAAGGCAGGAGAATTTAATGTAGGAAAAAGATACAGTGGTATTGAGAGACTTTGAAATGTTGCTATTGTTCTGGCAAAATGGATTAGTGGTTATAACGCTATTGAGGTAGCAGCATGTGCATGATAAATTGCTTTTAGCTGTGGGTCAAGGCATAGGTATTTCATATTTATTTCCATATCAGAGGCACCTTAACCCTCTTATGCCCTGCCCCCCTTCTAAAATTGAGCTATTTTAAGCAAGGAGGATGATTTTCTGTGCTGGAAAGTAGTCTTGGGAGCACTGGAATTGCTGCTGAGAGAGATACTCCCTTCCCTTCCCTTTCTGGCTGCATTGCAGTAGGGGTGAGTGAGGTCCTGTCATCAACACTCATCCTCTCACTGGAGATGCACAGCTTGAGGTTTAACCCGTAATTTGGCAGGAGCTTTAGATTCAGGATAGACCGCTTACCATGAGTGACTTGTAAAGGGTTAAACCTTAAGTTGTGCAGCTCCAGTGAGAGGGTGAGTGGTGCTGAGTATAGGACTCAGTCCCTCCTGCATGCAGCAGGAGTAGTCAGCCTTGGTGAGCACGTGCTGTGGGAGGTAAGATTATGGAAAAAATGCTTTTTCTTTATTCTGCCTTCCCAAAATAAGTTGTGTGTCTTAATCGGTGGCGTGTATTATGGGGGAAAAAGCCATGGGCTATCAACAGTATATATGCCCATTACCCACTCACTCTCTAATATACTGCATTTATTCTGCATTACCTTCTCCTACCTGCCCTTTTCTACCAAAAAAGCAAAAACAATGCCAGACACTCAGTCTGTTATTCCAAGGTACTCTCTTCCTTTGATGCTATTTTAGACTGTTGCTGCCAAAGAAGTTGTACTGTATGGAAGCAGAATCACAGATTACTAATTATATGTGACTTGCCTGTTTCAGTGGGAGGAAAAATAGTATGTGCATTATGGGACTTCAGCAAATCCATGACACCAGGGTTAGGCTTTTATAAATAGAAATAGGTTTTTAAATTGTATCTTTCCCCTTACCATATTTACTCAAACCTCATATTAGATTTCCTTCCCTAGTCATGGGCAGAAAAAGCCCCTTGTCTTTGATTCACCTACAAAGTATTGCTGGGGGTGGGGGGAGAAGCAGGTGAATGCTGTGACTGACTCTGGCCTTGACTCTGATTTGGGCTGCAGTCAGACCCACAGCAGCCTCCTAGCCCCTTTCCTCCCCCCTTCTCCTCTACAGGTTCTGCTCCCTCCTTCCCCCTTGCTGTCAGGCACAGCTTGGCTCTGCTCAGGCCGGGTTCCCTCCCGGGCATGGAACACATGAAAATTCTGTTCCTTGCCTGCCCAGTCAACAGCGCTGACAGTGCTGCATTGCCTGCCTGGCAAGCTGTGCTCTGGGAAGTAACTGAACCTGAGCAGCGCCTTTCAGTAAGGCGGGGAGAAGGGAAACAAGGGAAGGAGCAGAGACTGCAGGCAGCAAGGGGGGAAAGGGGCAAAGATTCTGGGGTGCCAGGGGTGGAAACTGCCCATAGGAGGGGGGTGGGGCAGGAAAGCTGCAGGGGGAAGAAGTAGAGGGGTAAAGGGCAAGGGGCCTTCTTAACACCCCTCCCGCCCCACTATTTCCTTTGCTGTAGCAGTGGGAGGGAGGGCGGGGGAGGGTGAATTTAAGACAGCCCTCTGATAATTAAGTTCTGGAAAATTATAAGACATTTATACATTTTCTGTATAGAGAATCTAATTATTGGGCAGTTGTCTTAAATTCAGGGTCGACTTAGAGTTCAATAAATGCAGTCATATAGACTAGGGACAGAAGTTACAGACTGGTTTAAGTGATCAGAAACTTGTTTAAATCTGTAACAGAACAAAAGTTTAGTGCACGTAAACCAGTTTCAAAATGGCAGAAGCCGGTCTAAGATAAACCTGGTTGAATTGGTCAAACTTGACTGATTTGGGTCAAACCAGTTTATGGGATTTCTGTCCCAGACCCCTTCCTGATTCAAGTTAAATCATAGTCCCCAGTATCCTAGCATGATTTTCAGCCCTGGGCTGGGCTGTGCTGTCTGTTCCAGCGAATGGGGCTGGCCCTGCCCCTCTGCTCCCTAGCCAGAGCAGGAGCAGGGGTTGGGGCATCACAAAGATTGAATCAATTCAGGATCAGGCTTTTTGAATGTTTGTATTTAGCTTTTTAGAATCAGTCTATTAATTTGTAGAAGTTTCTCCTAACTAATTTTGATGTTACAATTGCAAATGACAATATTGCAACTTAGAATCTTTCTTTGGGTCACATTAAGGCTCACGTGCAGCATGCTGCATTTGGTATCCCCATTTTAAAGATGTTTCATCAACCACGTCATTTTTTCGTCTGTGGCTGTGAGCAGAACATTTAGCTGTCTTGAGTTTGTATTTACCACACTCACCATAGAGTCCTCCTTAGACTGTGTCTGAGTTTAGTTATATGAAACACTTTTAAGTGAAGTCCGAAGAGTAGTTTTGCATACTTGGCCTCAGAGGTCAGTTACAATTCAGGGGTAAGCATTGTGACTCCTGTGAGCTAACTATAAAAGACATAAGTGCATCTGTAACCCTGGCTTCTTTACTTTTCATTCCATCCAGGAAGAGTACACACGAACTGCTGAAACGTCCTTAGCCTGATGAAGGGTTTTTGAACTCGAAAGCTTGCTTAATAACTATTCTCCAACTATTTGGGTTGGTCTAATAAAAGATATCAAATTCACCCAAAGAATCTTGTCTGCCTATGTCCTTAGACCAACACGGCTACAACCTACACCTCTGTAACCCTTCTATCTTCTTCTGTAGCATTTCCTTAAGGAGCGCTTACTCCCTTGATAATGCTTGTTGGGCCTGGCCTACAAACTACATTAGACAAAACAAGCCTTCTTAATAAAAAGGCTTTGAGAGCAAAGTCCAGTCACCTGAGCACACCAGTTCTTTTATATTTGTGTGTAACCACAATACAGTTTTGACCGTTGTTCATTTTAACTCTTTAGAATAGTTTTCCTTCTGTTGAACAACTTGGGATATATCCCATTCAGAGAACTGTTCAGCCAGTTTTGACACAGTATAGATACCCTAGTATTGTGACTTCCTCCTCTCCCCTATGCATCCTGATGTACATCCCCAGTCTTCTAGGACTTTAGACCTGGCTTTTATGGGGTAAGGTCCCCTGAACTTATTAGGGCCTGGGTAAAATATCGTTCTTTGCCAAACTGTTGGAGTGAAGTGTGGTTTTTAGTGCAAATTTACTTGATTCCAACTGATTACTGATTTATTTATGATTTTATTCTGGAGTTGTTGCGTCTCTTTCTGCAGTGAAGAATAAAGATTTATGGATATTCTTTATTTCCTCTGAAATACTGTGAACTTGTTAGGTTCCGTTATGTTGTTATAACCCAGTAGAGATAAATACGTTACTTCATCATTCTATTGCCGTTTATAGAAAAAATATGACAGGTCCATATAATTAGTCTTTGTTTAGCGGGGTTTGCATGTGCTTGTGGCTTCAGCATTCTGAGTGATGAACCTAACCTACTTGGCAGGTTTTTATTGGCAATCATTTGGTATGATAGCATAATTCAAGAACAGGTGGCACAACTGCATCATGAGAAAGTGAGCTATGCAAATCAGACAGCTACTATATTAAAAAAAAAATTTTACTGTGTTCTCGCATGCACATGTTCCAGGGAATAAAGCTGAGATGCACGGTTTTAATTTGCTGACTTGTTTTGTACTACCTGTAAATTCTGACATGTCATTATGGCTGTATATATTATGGTTATCATAGAATCATAGAAGTAGGGTTGGAAGGGACCTTGTAGATCTTCAAGTCCGACCCCCTGCCTGGGCAGGAGAGAAACTGGGCTCAAGTGACCCCAGCCATGTAGGCATCGAGCCGCTTCTTAAAGACCCCCAGAGTAGGAGCCAGCACCACTTCCCTTGGAAGTTGGTTCCAGATCCTAGCTGCCCTAACTGTGAAGTAGTTCCTACGGATGTTTAATCTGAACCTACTCTCCAACAACTTGTGGCTGTTATTTCTTGTTATCCTGGGGGGCGCTAGGGGAAACAAGGTCTCCCTCAAACCCTTCTGGTCCCCCCCTAGTGAGTTTATAGACAGTCACAAGGTCCCCCCTCAGCCTTCTCTTGTGAAGGCTGAACAGGTTCAGGTCCCGTAGCCTCTCATCATAGGGTCTGCCCTGCTGTCCCTGGATCATGCGGGTGGCCCTCTTCTGGACCCTCTGTGTTGTTCACATCCCTCTTGAAGTGGGGTGTCCAGAACTGGACACAGTATTCCAGCTGTGGCCTGACCAGTGTCGCGTAGAGGGGGAGGATCACCTACTTGTGATGCACCTGTGGATGCACAATAGGATCCGGTTAGCCCTGCCGACTGTGACCTTGCACTGTCGGCCCATGTTCATCTTGGAGTCAGTAATGACTCCAAGATCCCTTTCTGCCTCCGTGCTCTCAAGAAGGGAGTTTCCCATCTTATAAGTGTGTTGCCGGTTACTACTGCCCAACTGTAGCACCCTGCACTTGTCCATATTGAAACGCGTCTTGTTTTTGTTAGCCCACCCCTGCAACCTGTCCAGGTCTTTCTGCAGTCTTTCCCTCCCTACTAGTGTGCCCATCTCACCCCAGTTTTTGGTATCACCAGCGAATTTGAACAGGTTGCTTTTCACCCCATTGTCCAAATCGCTGATGAAGAAGTTGAACAACGCGGGCCCAAGGACCGAGCCCTAGGGGACTCCGCTGCCCACTTCCCCCCAGGTCAAATATGACCCGTCCACCACCACCCTCTGAGTACGACCCTTCAGCCAATTAGCAATCCATCTGACCATGTAGGCATCGATGCCACAGTCGCCTAGTTTTTTAATGAGGATGGGGTGAGAGAGAGTGTCAAAGGCCTTGCTGAAGTCCAGAAAGACTACATCCAGGGCGACACCTGCATCCAGTGCTTTTGTGACCTGATCGTAAAAGGCAATCAGGTTAGTCTGACATGACCTGTCCCTAATGAAACCGTGCTGGTTGCCCCTCAGCATCACCCCTGATGCCGGCCCATCACAGATGTGCTCCTTGATGATCTTCTCAAAGAGTTTCCCCAGGATTGAGGTAAGACTGACAGGCCTATAGTTGCCCGGGTCCTCCCTCCTCCCTTTCTTAAAGATGGGGACCACACTGGCTATCTTCCAATCATCTGGCACCTGGCCCGAGCACCACAAGCACTCGTAAAGCCGTGCCAAGGGCCCTGCAATAACCCCTGATAGCTCCCTCAACACCCTGGGGTGGAGAGCATCTGGACCTGCTGACTTGAACACGTCCAGCCCCTCCAGAAGCACTCTAACCCGGTCCTCCTCAACCTTAGGTCTTTAGGTCTTGGGGCATTAGGACCTTAGGTCTTGGGGCGTTCCCCTCGAGTCCGTCTTGAATCACGGTGGGGGAGTCCCGGTCCCTGCACAAGAAAACCGAAGTGAAGAATTTGTTATAATTTACAATCTTATCAGACAAGTCACATTAGGTTAGGCACTACATATACACACAGTGTAAAAAGATTATCCTTTCTCCAAAAACCATAAATAAATCTAAGAGAAGACAACAGGTGAGAGGGAGCAGGGAGACCACACTGGTAGTATGGAAAGTGTTGGTCTTAGTAGGCTAGCATTCTATCTCTTGTCAAGTTTCATAGACATGGCAGTGAAGGAGAGTTTTAGGGAGGGAATGGGTATGTTGGCTTTTTTAATATTAAGGAGGCACTTTTGAAAGTTCACCCCAGGTGTAAGCAGTAGTATGGAAGATCACATGAAAGTACTTGTTTGAAAAACTGTTTGCTATTTCCCAGTGTGTTTTAAAAATTTAAAATAACTTTAAGCATCCATATGCAGACTTGATAAAACATTAGATAATTAACAGGGTTATTTAATTTGCTCTTCTTTTGAGCAGCAGCAGCTCAAAATAAAATATTTGCCCCTACCATACATTCACTTACAACTCAACCCCATCTCTTCTTCAAAAGCCAGGGGGAAGGACATTGGACTTGGGCAGATACTGATCAGGGTATGCATCCCATAATCTCAGTTGTGGGAAAGAAAAGTGATCCCAGATATACTGGTCATTTAAGGTCTATAGGTTAAAGCCTACATTTTAATGTGTCTTGAAGTTCACCAGTAGCCCTTGTAAGTCTCATAGCATAGGTATCAAGTGGAGGGACTTCTGGTGGCAAAGGTCAGGGGTTAGGGGGTGGGACTTTTGGTCTCAAGATGGCAGCCAGGGGTCAGGGCTACCTTTGTGGCTCTCAACAGCTAACCAAAACTTGTGGCTCTCCAACTGAAATAATTGCCTGCCCCTGCTTTACAGTGTGTTGCAACAGTCTAGCTGGGCAGGCTGCCAAAGTGCTGTTTCCAATCCTATTGTGGAGCAGTATTATCTTTTCTGTGTCTGAATCCATATGTTTTTTTTTCTTGTCCTAGTTTGTAGGTTTTTGGGAGTGGAGACCTTCTTTTAAATGTTATGTTTGTAATGTATCAAGTAGTTCTTGTCAGCAAGGTCTCTTTCCAACAGTCAAAGCGGTTCACTGTGGACAAACTTAGATGAATATGGTACTGCCACTATTTGATCTTTTCAATGCATTAGTTCCTGATTGAAGTAGGGGACAGTACATCTGAAAAGCAAAAGTAGTTTTCTCACAGTCGGGTAACTCACCACCTCAATAGGGGAAATAAGGTTGATGTCATATATTTGAACTTCAAAAAGGCCTTTGACCTAGTCTCCCACGATGTCCTCATAGTAAAATTGGAAAAATGCGGCCTTGACTACTTTACGGTCTGGTGGCTAGGTAACTGGCTCCTGGTTAGGACCCAGAGAATATTGATAGACAGAACTGAGTCAGCCTGGCGGAAGGTGACCAGTGGTGTCTCTCAGGATTCAGTACTTGGATCAGTGCTTTTCAACATATTCATCAATGATTTGGATTTGGGTATTAAAAGCAAAGTATCAAAGTTTGTGGATGTCACCAAACTATGTGGGAGCGTGTGATGCTGGAGGACAGACTGGCAATACAGGATGACCTGGGCAGGCTCGCAAGGTGGGCGTATCTCAACCTGATGACGTTTAATACAGAGAAATGTAAAGTGCTCCATCTGGGGAGAAGTAATCTGCAACACGCGTACAGGCTCGGCAGCGCTACGCTTGCCAGCACCATAACTGAAAGAGACCTGGGTGTCGTGATAGACCACAAAATGAATATGAGCCACCAATGCAATGCCATAGCTGGCAGAGCAAATCAAACACTGGCATGCATCTACCAAGGCATCTCGAGCAAGGCTAAGGATGTCCTCCTCCTGCTGTACTCGGCCTTGGTGAGACCACAGCTGGAGTATTGAGTCCAGTTCTGGTGCCGCACTTCAGGAAGGACATGGAGAAGCTCGAGAGAGTCTAAAGGAGGGCCACTACATACATGATTAGAGGTCTAGAGAGCAGGTCATACAAGGAGAGGCTGAAAGACTTGGGACTGTTCAGCCTGGAGAAGAAAAGATTCAGCGGGGACTCGGTGGCAGCCTATAAATATATTAGGGGTGTACGTCAGGGCCTGGGGGAGCATCTGTTCACCAAGGCATCCCAGGGGAAGATGAGAAACAATGGGCACAAACTAATTGAAGATAGCTTCAGACTGGACATAAGGAAAAACGTTACAAGTCAAGTGCTCAGGGTTTGGAACAGACTCCCCCCAGAGGTGGTACAGTCACCTTGACGATTGTCAGAAAACATCTTGATGCCCACCTTCCTGGGCTCATCTGACCCCAGCAGTCTTTCCTGCCCGAGTGCAGGGGGGGCTGGACCTGATGATCTGTAAGGTCTCTTCCAGCCCCTAACACCTATGAAACTTTAATGTTGATTTCATGTAACTGGTGGCTGTTGTGCTGTACGAATGGAATGTGCGTATATTTTAGAGTTACTTGGTTCTGGGGGTGAAGGAATTACTACTTTAAGCATATCCTAATGTTTAAACCTATAGTTTACACTTGCAGCCTAATTTTAAGTGCTAAGAACATTGTAGTTTAACAGTATTGTATACTTGTGCTTTAGAAATGATTTCCTGGAGTTCCTTACTCACTGTTCTGAATATATCAGCAAAAAGATATGGCATCAAAAGGAGAGAACTCGTAGACACTGTTTAGTGGGGGGAAAAAAGCAGCTTCAAGGAGTTGCTTTAGCCAGAGTAGTGGATTCAGACTATCTGAAAGCAATGATAGATAAAATAATTAAAATAATCTTGTCCAGTTACAAAGTCACCAGGAATCTTCCTTTTTGAGAGGTAAATTCAAAATGGCCAAATAGCAAATAGGATCATGAAGCTTCTGAGGACCTTGCAGTGGCTCATGAGATCATGTTACTCTTAAAAAATGTGCTCTGAGCACACTGGGGGGAGGGGCGTGATTATTACATTCTTTGGTACTTAATCCCTCCCCCTCCAGCATGGTCTATGCTTTCCATAGGGGCAAGGGGGAGAAGGTTGAGGGTGGGATGCAGCCACTACTACAGCACCAGTTGTTACTTCCGCACACCGATTTGTAAAATCCTGCATCTGCTTCTGCAAGTGCACGTGAAATTGCAAGAGAGATGGCCTCAACACAGGGGTTGTTAATCGGGGGGTATGCATACCCTGGAGGTACTTGGGAAGACTCTAGGGAGTATGTGCAGGTGGGCAGGGACGGAGCACCGCCACCCACCACCCTGCGCTGCCACCTCCCAGGAGCAGGGCCAGGGGGCGAGGGCAGCAGCACTCCTCTGAGGGCCACACAGGCTCTGGCTGGCTGGACACAGCGTGGGGGGCGCTGCACAGGCGCTGCCCAGCTGCCACCATACACCACCTGGTGCTGCTGCTGCTCTGTGCCCAGCTGCGCTACCCTCCCAGCTCCATGTCCGACTGCATGCTGTACTTTAATGCCATGCCTTCAAAGCAGCAAGGGCAGAGCATTTAATTATTTCTGTTCTTTAATTAAAAAAATAATATTGTCTTATTGGTATGTGTTGGTCAGTCATAGAATTTTTTTTTCCTGCTAGTCTATCTCAGTTGCTCAAAATATATTCACAGAAGTTTAGGGCTGGAAGGGACCTCGTGAGATCAATGGGTCCAGTCCCCAATGGATTCATTTAGTTATGAACAGTGTAAGATCTGTAAAATAAAATTGAAACAAATGCAGCGGTCAGTGGGTATAACAGCAGTCGGGTCTGGACAGGATATACACTGGGATTACTCTTTCCCTCCCCACCCACTTCTTTTAAATGATTTTATATAAAAAAAACCCCCAAGTTCCAAGTCTTATCAGGCCATGAGAGTGAATGGACAAGTACAGTAACACTGAGTGTTTGTTGAGAATTAATTGCAGGTGTGATTTGATATATTTGAACATTTTTGTGGTGTATTTTATACTAACACTCCTAAACCAAAACAGTTTTTCATGGACCAAGTTTATTTTGGCAGTCACCCAACTCTGCCAAGGCTTATTTCTTATTGAAAGGTACTGAATAAATGTTAATGTGTTTCCTCTTGATACTGCCTACATAACATTTTCAGCATGTACAGTTAAAATCTATAGTAGGCTACTTCCTTTAGGAATTTAGAGGGGCTGATTTGCCGTATCATAGTATTAAGTGAAGGGATTCAAATATTAATCGGCAAAGCTGCATATGAGACATAATATATATTAAATGACTGTCCACCTGAATTTTGCTCCTAATGTCAATGAGAGTAAATTTCTTTCTGGCCGGTAGTGTTTACTGGGGCTGTACTTGTCTTGCACTGTTTGGGGATAAAGGCTGAAGTGTATCCTAGACATTTCTTGTCTGTGATGGGGAGATGGACCCTGTATAGTGCCTGCTTTTCTTTTTGGGTGCTATGCTAATTATTCATGGATTGTTAGGGGCTGGAAGGGACCTTACAGATCATTGGGTCCAGCCCCCCTGCTCTAGGCAGGAAGACAACTGGGTTTAGGTGACCCCAGCAAGGTGACTGTCTATTCTCCTCTTGAAAGCCTCCAGGGTAGGTGACTGCACCACCTCTGGAGGGAGTTTATTCCACAGTCTGAACACCCTGACTGTGAAGGAGTTTTTCCTGGTATTAAGCCTGAAGTGGCCTTCCAGGAGTTTGTACCCATTGGTCCTGCTCTTCCCTGGGGGTGCCCTAGTGAACAGTTGTTCACCGAACTCCTGAATCTTTTTAGTTAGGTTTTTAATGTTTGCTCAGTGGTATCCACCTTGCCCCCAAGTTCCCAGGTCCACCATGAACCCCAGGGAGCAGAAGAAATGGCTCCATGGGCTCCATGTCATGTATACCCACCTCAGTAGTAACATCCCTACCAACTATAGAACTACTACATATTTTGGGGTGTGTGGCCTTACTACAGAAAGTTTCATTTACTGTCCTTAGAGTTAGATCTTCTTCCCCAAAGAGTTTGTACTAGCTGACTTGGTGGGGATTGTATATACTAATCTAAACTATATACTAAAAAGCATCACCTGTAAGGAGGACAGTTGATTCCTAACATGATTCCTCCTTCCCAGCTGAATGAATATACTGTTCCATGTCTGGCTTAGACGAGGATTGTAAGGTAATTTAGAACCTCAAGTAGATGGCAGAGAGCCTAGGTAATTGGAAGTGGTGCAGGAGAAACTGTCAGCTCCTGAACCTTTTACACCCTTCAATACCTGACAGCTTGTGATGCTGGTGAGTTAAAGGACTATTGGAGTAAAAGAGCTGTGACATGCACCAGTGTATATTTTGGCCATATCAAGATGAGCTGACAAGGAGTAGCAGGTCCCTTCCAGCAGTATGAATATTCTTATTACCACCCAGTATAGGGTTGCTTCTTGCTCCTCAGGCAGAACAGCAGGGATTTTCCAAGTTGACATTGAGAAAGGAAAATGCAAAGAAATTAGAGCTCTTCAGTTATAACATACAGTTACAGGAGGCTAATATTCAAGTGTCCTCTTCTCTGATTATGATTACTTAAAGTGCAATAGCTTGGGTCAGTTTGTAGATACACTTTTCAAAAACTGTCTGGAGAAACTGAAGACCATCATGGTGGAGGGGAAGTTGATTGCTTTTGTTAACACAGTATACGTCAACTCCATTTGAGCAGTAAGGAGGGTTTCTTGGCTCCAGGCATTGGGGAACCCTGGAGAGGTCCAAATAACAATTGAGGCCTTACTTGAAGGTAGTGCATCTTTTAATTCTAGGATGAGGCTTTCTATTCTGTTCAAAATCACCTTCAGTTCTTTCATTATCTGGACCTCTCTTTTTCAGGCTCAAGGGTGATGGTGCACACACTTTTATATTTCTTCAGTGGTATTTAAGCGGACATTAGCAAGCCTAGAGGGCCATTGAGCTACCAAGCGAAAAACGGAGGTTTATAGAGAACTTTCGGATACACCAGTCTGAGGCTCCCGCCAAGTGACAGATTTGGTTCCGTTGTCAAGAGCCTTCCAGAAACACACAAGGATCTTTTTCTTTTTGCAATCTTTTGTCAACCTCCTTCCCCCCCCCCCCCCCACTTTTGGCAATCACTTACCTATTTTTGGGAAGTCTGGAATTGATTAATCTCAAACTGCTGAGATTGTAAACTTGGGGTATTCTGTACAGTTCCAGGTTAATTTTCAAGTTCCTTTTCCATAGGACTCACTTCCATAAACTAGGAGCAGTAGAGGAGATAGTCTTAAGAGTTCAGGGACATCCCAACGAAAACGAGTGTTGGGAGGTCATTCTGGACATTTTATAGATTTCATAGATATCAGGGCTGGAAGGGACCTCAGAAGATCATTGAGTCTAGCCCCCTGCCCCAGGGGCAGGAAGTCAGCTGGGGTCATAGGATCCCAGCAAGATAAACATCCAAATTTCTCTTGAAGGCGTTCATAGTAAGTGCTTGAACCACCTCCGATGGCAGTCTATTCCAGACCTTGGGGGCTCGGACAGTAAAGAAATTCTTCCTTGTGCCCAGCCTGAAACGGTCTTGCAGGAGTTTATAACCATTTGACCTTGTCATCCCTTGGGGCACTCTGGTGAACAAACGTTCCCCCAGATCCTGGTGAACACCCCTGATAAACTTATAGGTGGCCATCAGATCGCCCCTGAGCCTACACTTTTCCAGGCTGAAGAGTCCCATAGCTCTCAGCCTGTCGTCATAAGGTCTGTTTTCCTGACCTCTGATCATGTGCATAGGTCTTCTCTGGACTCTCTCAAGCTTCGCCACATCCTTTTTGAATTGTGGAGCCCAAAACTGAATGGGCCTGACTTTGAAGTCAAGATATACGATATACTCCAGCTGCGGCCTCACCAAGGCCAAGTACAACGGGAGAATGACATCCTGGGATTTGCTTGAGAAGCATCTATGGATGCAAACCAACGTTTTGCTCACTTTACTAGCCACAGCATCACATTGAAGGCTCATGTTCATCTTGTGGTCAATCATGATCCCCAAGTCCCTTTCATCCATAGTGCTAGCCAACGTAGCACTACCGAGCCTATAAGGATGCTGCAGGTTTTTCTTCCCAAGGTGGAGAACCTTGCATTTTTCAGTGTTAAACACCATCAGTTTCTCGTCAGCCCATTTCCTGAGCCTGTCATAGTCAGCCTGGATCATCCTTCCGTCCTCAGGTGTGAATGCTTTATCCCAGAGTTTGGTGTCATCAGCAAACTTGGCCAGTCCGCTTCTGACTCCAGTGTCCACATCATTAATGAAGATGTTGAACAATATAGGTCCAAGGACAGAGCCTTGAGGGACCCCAGTGGTCACAGGGCACCACGATGATTGACTTCCATGAGCCACCACCCTCTGGGTCCGAACATGGAGCCAATTCCCCAGCCAGTGGATCATGGTGAACCCAAGGCTGCAGTTGGCCAGTTTTGCCAGGAGGTGATCATGGGATACCAGATTGAAGGCTTTTTTGAAGTCAACATATATGACATCAGTCTCCTTTCCCTTGTCCAGATGATGGGTCACCTGGTAGTAATAGGAAATAAGATTGGTCGAGCAAGACCTACCCGCCACAAACCCATTCTGGCTATCCCTCAAGATGTTGCCATCGGCCAGTCAGTTAAGAATGGCCTCTTTGATAATCAATTTGACATTTTAAAAGCTTATCCATTTTTTTAAGATTGGGGTAGTAACACAAGTCTCCATAATTCCATCAATGGATGTTCAAGATTTGGCTCCTGCCCCTGCCCCACTCCCTCCCCCCACAACAAACTTACCCACTGGACCTGACTGCTCTCCATGTGGCCGGCCTGCGTCCTGGCTGCCCACATGCTCTGCTGTAGCTATGCACATGCATGTGGAGTTCCGCATACCCCCTACGACTCTTTACCCAGAGGGGTATGCATACCCCTGGTTAACAACCACTGCCTTAGAACATAGCTTGCCAGACTTCAGCTCTATAAGGGTGGTTGGAATCAGTGTTACCTATGTAGGTGACACCACATGATACAGCCCCACAAGACCTCTACCCTTAAACCGATGTAAACATTCTCCAGGACTGACAAATGCTTCTCCTTACGGATATGGGGCTCATCTGGATTGCTTTCAGTCAGTCTGCAGTCCTTTCAAGGTGCTTTTCTGCAAATAAAATGTTCTTTAGCTCTGAGTCATGTTACTACTGTTGCAGGGATCAACAATGGAAGGGTTGACAGACAGCACCATAGCTGGACAGTATATTGGCAAAATGGGCACCAAGATCATCCTCCTTGGCTTAATCATGACCTAAAAGTCTACAGGTAGATAATCAGATTGCTAAAAGTTGTGCAACAGCTTCTTAGCCTTTAGAATACACTGACAGATAAATGCAGCAGGCAATTTCAATCAAATAGTTTGTCAGGAGTTCTGGACAGACAAAACAATTTTACTATGGCAGTGATATTCAAACTATGGCCCATGGTTTGGACATGGCATGCAAAACCTATGTGAAAAGGTTGTCACTGGGATACCATGTCCCTGTCAGCAGGCCAGGGTGGCTTCTGCTGGAGCTCTGCATGTGCAGTGAGTTCTGAGCTCACTGACATATTGTCTGGCATGTAAGCTCACTACTGAGGGCTCTGCAAAGATGCAGTATGATAATTACAGTAGTACTGGATTGAGTCAAGCCAGTCTGCTCTCTGGATTCGGTGACCCTTACAACGCACCCACAAATCACTTTACTTGATCTACCTGACACAGTGTTACTGCACCCAGACCTAGCATCTTCATACTTGACAGCCTGAGTGCTGACTGGACAGCATCCACTGGGGGGAAAAAAAAGGCAGTTCAGCATATTGCGGCCTAAGTGATTCCTGTGCTGACCCAGGCTCTGAGCAGCTGCCACAGAGCCTGAGTTGCTTGCAGCAAGCAGCCCAGGCTCTGTGGCAGGCAGGCTGCAGACAACTGCACTGGGGTCCAGAGCTCCAGCACTGGTTTTGTGGTGGTGGCTGTATGCAGATCTTGGGGCAAACAGTTGGGAATGGGCCAGGGCAATGCAACCCTGACCCCTCTCCTGTCGTCTACCTGGAGGTGCATGTACAGCTGCTGCTCCCATGGAGCTGGAGCCAGGGCTGCAGCTGCCCAGAGCCCAGACCAGCTGTGGTAGGCAACCAGGAAGCTGCAAACAGCAGGACCAGGATCTGGAGCCTTGGCATTGGCTCCATGATTGTGGCGAGTGCGCATGGTCCTCCAGGTGACTGGTTGGGAAGGGGCCAGGGCAGCATAACACCAGCCCTTCCACCGCTGTCTGTTCAGAGTCACAGATGTACCCACCACCTGCAGCGAGGATCAAGCCCCTTGTGACTCCTCTGCTATCTGCCTCTGGTATGCCAAGTCAAGGCGTGGGTCAAGGTTGGGGTGTTTTTGGTGCTCCAGCCAAAAATGTTGCCGACCTCTGCCCTTGATTTTGATAGCAGAATACAGAGCATCAGTACAGCCTCATTGGATGTTGTAGGCCAAAAAGAACTAGGTGTGGACAACACCTCTCTCTCTCTCTCTCTCTCTCTCTCAAACCCCTCCCCCAACAAACAAAACAACAATATTTCAAGATAATGTATTATTTTACCTGTGTTTCAGTTGATTTTTTTTTTTTTCTGTCCCCATTTCTGGAGTTACACAGTAACAAGTTTTTTAGCTTTGGTTTTGCACCCAAGTATTTATAAATGTGCCTACTCTTTCAGCATCCAAACAGGTGACCATTTAAAGCAAGCAGTTTTTTTGGGCAGAGTGCCAAAAATACCTGCAGCCTCAACTTATATAAGATGGTGGGGGAGCTGTGAGGGGCCCAGTCCTTGTTGTGGCAGTGCGGCCAAGACTCCTTCCCTGCCTTCTGTCCCAAGGTGCTCATGCCAAGCAAAATGCCTTCACGTGCCATGCTCTGGCACCTGGTGCTGGGGGTTGCCTATCGCCTATTTAAAGGATGTTAGATTACAGTAAGTCTGTCCTTCTTGTACTACTTGTCCGCCAAAACTTCCTTAAGATATAGTCCTTAAATATGCTTTAAAAATGACTCATAGAAAAGTAGTACCATATTTTCTTATACACAAAACCTTCCCAAATAAAACATGCATCTTCCTGATGTGACACAGTCTCCTGGGTTGTCATAGTTCCTGGACACTGTGTTTTCAGGAGGACTTACTCTGTCACACAAGATAAGGCCCTGACCCTTGCAAGAACAGTAGCAAGACTTTTTTTTACTGTAGTGCTTTATTAGGGGTGCACCAATATATCAGTTGATTATCAGATTGGCACTGATAAAAGGAGAAATGACGTTATCGGCTATTGGCTTCTTTTGGTTGTTGTAGCTGATAATTATGGCTGCATGCCTGGAGCACTGTGGCGAGCATAGTCTGGCTGATTTATGGTCCAATCCAGACCAGTGTGCTATCCAGTATGCAGGGTCAGACTGATTCCATGCACTACATTCAGCACACACAGGGCTAATGGTGTGTATGGGCCTGGCTCAAGGCCCACAGGCAGCAGTGCAGGCTAGAAGATTTGATACCTCTGCTTTTTAAGAGGTTAGGAAACATCAAGCTTTAGTTAAGAATGTTAGCGGTAAAAGAGTGTTGTTACTATTGTCAGTCAATACAAGGAGATGAGCAAAGAATAAGAAAAAGTCCAGAGGAGGTAGTTCATCTTTATGGACTGAGCTGTCTGAAGTATCTATGCAGTTAGATTAGGATACTGCTTAGGTACTGAAATGATGCCCAGCACGTGAACCTGAATACTGTTATGCTTGGTGTACTTATGGAGCCTGGGAGCTTCATTTAAACATTCAGCTAATAGGATAATGTGGCTTGAGATCTGAAATAATTTAATGTGCATGATTTGGAGAAAATTGGTAGTGCAACTGTACATACGTTTTTGTGGCAGTAACATAACAAGTATTTGGGGGTTTTTTTGTGGCTAAAAATGGTCTGAAAAAGTTTATTAATTCGAGATAATCCTTTTTTGTTGATATGTGGAAATATATCAAGTAAGTTTTTTGTTTGTTTGTTTGTTTTTTAAATGTTTAGCCTTTGCTTAATGACTGAGTTGCTTTATACACAGGGCAGTTACAGTTGCATGGTCAGATTTGCCAAGGAAGAGGTGCAAAATGGACTTGAAGCAGACATCCACTTTAAAAAGATTTAACAGATTTGTGCAAAAGGATTGTCTCTTTAGTCTCCAGAAGAGGTTTTGTGCTCTTTTAAGCTTGACTTAGGCCCTACATTTAGTATTTGTACAAAGCTTTCAGAACTTCCACTGTTTTTTTTCCTTATATTCTAATGAAAAACATATGTAGATTCTGCATGCTTCATTGGTATCTCAGTTAAAGAGGAAAAACCATTTTGCTGAAGCGTATGAATAAGAAGGAAGACTGAACAGAAATTATTCTGCAGGTTTCTTTACACAGGCAGATGTCTGAATTTGTGGAGCCTAACTGATTTCATCAGGGCTTTCTGAGCCCAGGGAAATCTGCCTGTGTAGCAGCTTTAAAAGTCAGAGACTTAGGTTGTAAACCCTTTACAAGAAATCAGTTTTCTTGAGTTTTCAGTGGCACTTTTTTGTATTTGTGGATATTTATATAAAAGAACCAGAAAATAAAATCTTGACTTAAGGCTGACTTTTGTTCCTTAAAAAATGGTAATATATAAAAATGTAAATGACATAATAGGTGGAAACTAAATCGGATTTCTGCACAGAAACAACCTCTTCCTATTCGTATTTGTCTCCTCTGCCACTGAGTTGCAGGAAGTGCCTGCAGAGCTGTGAGCAATGGGGAGTTCCTTGAACGCTGTGTTGAGTTTATCAGAGGGCTGCATAGAAATAGCTGGCTCAGTTCCTAAAAGATGTGGGTCTTGTTCTGGATTTTTTTGAGGGAGGAGCACAAACACAGCCACTATCTTGAAGTGACAGTCATTCTTGTTGGTAGGAGGGTTGGAACACACTTTAAAATCCACATTTTTTCTCTTCACACAGCTGCTGGAAAAACACAAGAATACAGAAAGCATGGTAGAGCTCCTGGAACTGTATCAAATGGAAGATGAAGCCTATAGTAGTCTTGCTGAAGCTACCACAGAACTGTACCAGTACTTGCTACAGCCATTTCGAGACATGAGGGAACTTGCAATGCTCAGAAGGCAACAGATAAAGGTAACCCTCCCCCCCCAAAACAAACAAACAAACAAACCCCACCTTCCTACAGAGGGTAAAACTATGCTTTGTATTTGCATATGAAATAGCAATCTACATCTACATCAGTCATGTTCCACAAAACTATGTGGGACTTTTTTTTTTAATCTGTTGTTTGTGAACCTTTTAGTCTGTTTTAAAATATAGTTTGACAAGTATGTTTGTAAGCTTTCCTTCTGTGTCACTCAACATCTAGAAACATTATGTACTAGCTATGGGATGTGTTTCTTGTGGAGTATGCATAAATATATGTGGGTGTACAGGTGCACACCTGTTTCTCATTCTGGGTACAATGAAGAGAGGTGATGGAGAGAATAGGTGTGGATGTGAGGTTTTTTGTCAGGGATTGCATGGGGTTACTTGAATGCTACAGTGAGCTAAGTCGCAAGTATCTAGACTGGGGTTCATCAGCATACAGCCCACAGACTGGATATGGCTCACATTGCTACTGGATCCAGCTGAGTTGGAGGGCTTTGCCTGTGTATACTCCCAGCCAGCAAGAAATTATACTGGGACTAGGCAGCTCAAAACTGTGCCTGTGCTGCCAGATGCAGCTTCCAGCCAGTGGGGAGCTGTGCTGGGGCTTGGAACGCGCATACAAAAAAAATGACGTGTTTTTTTTTTTTTTCATTTATCTATATTCATGGGTGATGGCTTTTCATGCACTAGGTACCAGTTTTTTCTGTTTCCTCAGAAGTGTTCAGTTGTCTAATGAATGATCCTATCGTTTTCTTAATACAATGGTCACTAATACCTAGGGCTAAACATCACTTTGTAAATTTTGTATGCCCATGAACTTTTTAAGAATTGAGGTTCTTTGTAGGTGATGTTTTCTATTTTCTGACAATATTTACAAACATTTAAAAAAGAAAAGAATATGTGCTGTATGACTTCTCTTAATGTTGATAAATATTTTTGGCAGTGACTTTGTAGTGTTTTGTGAGGAAAAAACATTAGGAGTAAATGCCTAGCTGTTCAGTCTTTTGCATCTTTGTTAACTGAAGCATTTGAAAGTTGACAGTGTGCTTGAACTTGTATTGGTTTTTGACACTTTAAAAATGTGTTTAATATCCATTTTAGCCTTTAGGAAAATGCACAGCCAGGTAATCAGTCACTAAATTTTTTCTATAAGGGTATTCTGTTAATCTTCCGAAAACTGTACTCTCTCCTCACGTAGGGGTTAATGAGTGAAAAATGAGATGGTGACAGGGAGCTTTATCATCTCACTTTCTGAAGTTGTCAGCATTCTTTGATTTAAAATAAATGGTGCTTGGACAGATCAGCAGACCATACCCTTTAGATATGTACTGTAGATTTAAAAGCCCTAAATGGGGCTTTTTAGTTTAATTGATGTACTGAATGTTGTTTTATCTCACCAAGGTTCATTCCGTGCACTTGTCAGTAGTACTTAGTGGTCTCGCTTAGAAAGGAGAAGGGTGGAGTGGAGGCTTGTAGTGTGAGGGTGAGGGGCAAATGATTTGAGCAATTCCAAAACAACTCTTATTTTGATTAATTACTGTGACTAACAAAATACTTTTAGTGTAAGTTTACTTGCACTTTAAATTACTTCTGGTAACATGAGTGTGCAGTTTACCTCCTGAAACTGAAGTTTCTATCTTAAATTTCAGGTTTCATATATAGTTAATGATCATCAGTGGCATGCTTAGTAAGTGCTTTGCTATATGCTTAGTAAAATAGCCCCCATTTTACTTAGTGTACAGGAAAAAATGAACTCTTTGCTCTTTGACTAAATAGTGAAGCATTAATTGCTTAATAGGCACTTACTGACAGCTAGTTATGTGTTTGACAAAAATCACTGTTGAAAGTTACATAAAATACTAACATTTGCACGTATTTTTATGATCTCCATAGATACAGCAGAGTATGTACAGCTCCTGTAGTGGAGAATTTGAGCAGTACATAGTTGAGCCTAAGGGGGTGAACGCGTGTTAAAGTTCTTTTCCTAACTTGGCAAATTTTGAGGCGTTCAACTTGGTCAGCTGAGATGTGTGGTAGGAAGGAAGTTTTTAACTTCATCAGTGGAAAGAAACCAGTACTTGTATCTATGATGATAAATTATGTGTTGGTCTTAGTAGCTAGGGCAGAAGAGTTGGTTTATAAATAAAACCTGTTTGGATACAAAATGATTTCCATTAACTTGGAGCATATGGAGTTCTGGAAAGCTTAAAAAATAGAGCAAAGCTTCCCTAGGTTACTATCGCTTTTAGATCTGGGGCCAGCTTCATTCCCCTGCTCAGTGAAAGTAATTCTAATGCTCTGTACATCTGTGAAACAAAAGCTCAGGACATACAGAATTAACTGATAAATGGGAAAAAATTAAAAATGTGAGCATGTACAAAATCCACTTGTTCTAGCTAAGTGAGTGCTTATGATGATTGATTTAAAAAAAGATTAATATGATGATATGAAGTTTAATTGCAAGTAGGTGCTGTTATAATTTAAGGTCACCTCTCTTGGAAAATCCTGTTTTCAGTTGCATTATATATTCACCAATGTATGAAGCAGAACTGAGCTTCCCCCTTGCTGGATGTCTGCCTTGGGCTGAATTAAAAAAAAAAAAATAGTTAGCTAAACTGGTTCAGCTGTTTCCAGAATAAGATTTCAGGTGGGGGAGGGAGTTGTTTTATCCATGTTTGTTTAAAAAAAAAAAATCTTTTATAAGTGTTTCACTGAAAAGCTCTAGTGTCCCCTATCATGAATCCCACAGTGTTGGGGTGTTCATGGAGTGTTATTTTTGTTTTACTGATATGGTGTGTGTAATCTCATTGAAAAGCTGATGTTATGTTGCTTTTATCTCATTGCGGATTACATTATTCTGTCTATATGTATCTTTATGTTTTTGGACATGGTTTAGTGAAAGGAACTGAGGGATGCAGGGAACTAAAGAAGAGGGAATAGGCAAAACTGCTACTAGGGCAAGAACAGTTGCCACTCCCAAACACAGGCAGAAGGGACTAGTGTTGGGATGGGTGGGCACCCAAGGTTTTGTCTGCCTGAAATGGGAAATGCAACCCCTCAGTAAAGAAGGCATCTTAGAGTAATGGGCCATTAACTAGAGGAATACCAGATAACCCAGGAAGGAAAGAAATTTATAGAAATTTCTGAGACTCATGAGCAATTAGGACAATACTGTTGTAGAGGCTGACATGGAGGTATTTTAGGGGCTATCTGTGAGGTGGTCTGGTCTTTAGAGGAGCTTTGGGGGAGCCCAGGTTCCCAGCGGTCAGGGGTTATAGGATAAGCAAGAGGGCTCGTCTCTGGAAATACCTGGGCTAGGAACAGACATTACACATAAACTGGTATAAGTGATCAGAAACTTGTTTAAACCTGTAACAGAACATAAGTTCAGTGCACATAAACCAGTTTCAAAATGGCTGAAACTGGTTAAAAATAAACTTGGTTGAAAGTAGTATCAGACTTAACTGAGTGCAGTCAAACCGGTTCCTTCAGTGTCTGTCCCAGACGCCTTCCTGGTTTAAGTTAAACTAGTCCCCCAGCATCCCAGATGCTTTGCAGCCCTGGGCTGGGCTGTGCTCTCTGCTCCAGAGAACAGGCCAACCCTGCTCCTCTCCTCCCTAGCCAGAACTGTGGGAGAGACTGAATGCACAACAGGGTTTGCCTGGCTTCCTTTGCTGTTTGCTGGTCAAGCAGGGATTCCTCCCTCCCTCCCATCTCTCACAGCACAGACCCCAGCCCCACAGATCCTAGGCATGTGGTATGCTAGCTTATGCTGAAAGGTGTCTTTGTCTCCAATTTCACTGGGACCTGATGAAGGCAAACAGAACAATGTTTGCTTAGGACTTTTTGGAGCTCATCAGCAGGTCAGCTGATAATATCCCTTCTTGGAAAAAGTTGTTTAAGAAGAGCTTGAACTAATGAGAGAGGCTTTTGTTTGGCTTATGGTTTTATCAGCACTGCTTGCTGGTTTGTAGCCCTGTCAAGTTTGCAGACAGCAGGAGGGAGATGGAAAAGTTCAGTATCATCAGCAGATACATGCACTGCAAACTCCTCTTTTTCCTCAGAGTGCTAGCCCAGGGCTGGGGTCTGGCAATACTCCCACCCCTTGAGCAGTGGGGGGTGGGAGGGTGAGGGCACAGAAAGCCTGGGACAGTGCAGGCAGCGTGGGAGTTTAAATCCCTCCCTAATCAGAGCGTTCTGCTGGGGCCTGGCCACACCCCTTCTCAGCTCAGCTCTGTGAAAGGGAAAGGATGGCGGCTCTAGTGTCCCCCAGCTCCTAGCCTGAGCCATGGCAGGCATGTGCCTGTGTTTCTGGAATGAAAAGGGAATGTCTATCCACCCATAGACAGAGGGAGAAAAAATTATTTGGAGGGGCTGAGTACACGCACGTGCAACCCCCCAGCAGGGAAGCCTGTGGGGGAAGGGGCGGGGGGAGGGGAAGGGCTGTGGGGGGGGGTGGCAGATCGAGGCCCCAGAGATGAGGGGGAGGTAGCAGGGCACTCACCTGAGCCCCTGCTCCTGCCTGTGCCCTGATCCCTCCCTCATCACTGGGGCCTCGATCTATGCCCTTCCCCCCCATATGGCAGTGAGGGAGGGAGTGGGGCTGGGGCAGGCCCTGCACAGCTGGAGCAGTGCACAGGATGCAGCCACGAGCAGCTTGTCTGGGGGAATGCCCGGTGCAGGGAGGGAGGGAGTGGTGGCTCCCGCTGCTGCACTTACCCCAGAAGTGCATGGGGGCCGTGTGCTTGGGATCTGCGCATGGGGTGAGGGCGGGCTGCAGGCTAGGGCTGGGTTCTTCCTGGCGGGGGAGTTGGGCTACGCTGCACTTGGGGTGGGCAGCAGCTGCACTGGGAGTGGGGTTTGGAGAGGCTGTGGTAAATTTTGGGGTGTCTGCACATGCCCCCTGTTGCTGCCAGGGTGCACGTAGCAGCAGGAGCCACACACCCCGGATGAGCTGCTGGCAGCTCATAGTTTGTTTCATAGTTTCTAGGGTTGGAAGGGACCTGAATAGATCATAAAGTCTGACACCCTGCCCTGGGAAGGAACAAGTGCTGGGATCATAATACCCCAGCCAGATAGCTATCCAACCTCCTCTTAAAGACCCCCAGGTAGGGGAGAGCACCATCTCCCTTGGGAGCCTATTCCAGAGCCTGGCAGCCCTAACCATAAAGTAATGCTTCCTGATATCAAGTCTAAACCTGCTGTCAATCAATTTGTGGCTGTTATTCCTTGTTATCCCAGGTGGTGCCCAGGAGAACAGATCCTCGCCTATTTTCTGCTGGTCCCTCCTGGTGAATTTATAGACGGCCACCAGATCCCCTCTCAGTCTTCTCTTGTGGAGGCTGAATAGATTCAGGCCCTTTAATCTATCTTCGTAGGGCCTGGCCTGCTGCCTCCTGACTATGTGAGTGGCCCTCCTCTGGACCCCCTCAAGGTTAGCCACATCCCTCTTGAAGTGCGGCGCCCAGAACTGGATGCAGTACTCCAACTGCGGCCTGACCAGCACCGCATAGAGGGGAAGGATCACCTCCCTGGACCTGCTTGTGATGCATCTGTAGATGCACGACAAGGTGCGGTTAGCTTTACTGACCGCTTCCTCGCATTGGCAGCTTATGTCCATCCTGATGTCAGTGATGACTCCAAGATCCCTTTCAGCCACTGTGTTGTTGAGAAGGGTGTTCTGCAGCTTATAGGTATGTTACAGGTTCCCTCTCCCTAGATGCAGCACCTTGCACTTGGCTGCATTGAATTCCATTCTATTCTCATCTGCCCACCTCTCTAACTTGTCTAGATCTAGTTGGATTCTGTCCCTCCCCTCCAGTGTGCCCACTTCTCCCCATATCTTTGTCATCAGCAAATTTGGATAGAGCGCTTTCCATGCCCACCTCCAAGTCACTGATAAAGATGTTGAATAGCACAGGCCTGAGGACTGAGCTCTGGGGAACTCCACTGCCCACATCCCTCCCAGTTAAAAACAACCCATCCACTCCTACTGTCTGGGTGTGACCATCTAGCCAATTTGCCACCCATCTGACTGTGTTAGCATCAGTGCCTCAGTCGCCTAGTTTTTTTTATGAGAATGGGGTGAGAAACAGTGTCAAAGGCCTTCTTGAAGTCCACGTAGATGACATCTACCTCAATGCCCGCATCCAAGGACTTTGTGACCTGGTTGTAAAAGGAAACAAGGTTAGTCGAGCAGGATCTGCCCAAAATGAACCTGTGTTGGTTGTCCCTGAGCATTACCTCCCATGCTGGTCCCCTGCAGACGTGCTCCCTGTGCCCGCTCTGGACTTGGCCCAGAATAGCAGAGCAGCTCTGAAGCCAGCAGGAACCCGTGTGCCCAACCCTGACCCAGCCTGCCCCACACATGCTCCGGACTTGCCCTCCCACGCTGAGCAGCAGCAGCAGTAGCTCCGGCTGGGCAAAAGCTGCTGCATGGCATGGGGGAAAAGTGCTCCTCCACCTCACTGCTACCGGGCCCTTTTTGCTGCAGCCACCTGGAGCCCACACCTGGGCTGCTCTGCAGCTCCTCTGCGTTGCTTTTGCCACTGCTTCCGGGGTGCCCGGCAGGGTAGCAGTGGCAGGCCAGTGTGGACATGGGCTCCGGGCAGCTGCAGCAGTGGTGGTGGGGGGGTACTTTTCTCCTGTACCAAGCAGCAGCTTCTTCCCTGCTGCTGCCACTGCTCAGCACAGGCAGGTGGTCCAGAGTAGGTGTGGGGTGGGTCAGGGCTTCATGTGCAGGTTCCAACTGGGCCAAGTCCAGAGTGGGCGCAGGGTGGGCTGGGTTGGAGCTGTGCGCGTGGGTCCCCACCAGTAACACAGGGCTTGGGTCAACAGTGGCAGCAGCTGGAAGGAGCTGCCACTACTGCTGCCTGGGCTGTCTAGAAAGGCAGTCTAGCTGTGGAGCCGCCCCAGCCCCACTGCGTGCCTGGGAGGTGGCAGGATGCGCCACTGGCTGGATGGCACCTGGGCCAGGCAGGACTGAGGAACCCGCCATGGGCCAAAGTTGCTCATGGGCTGTATTTTGGCCATCCCTGGTGTACAGGATTGAGCTGGGGATTAACCAGGGTTGAGTACTGAAGGTGAAGGAGGCTGTTCATAGCATCTCTGGCTAACTTGTTAGAAATTGGAATGCATGGAGTGAATGAGGCATGGTACTGCAGGAAAAAGTCATAGCCTTGTGATTAAGGCAATGAAAGACTGTTCTGGAAAGCTGGATTCTCTCCTGCTTCCTCCACAGTTTTTGTGATGGTGGGTAAACCAGTAGTTGTGTTCCTCATTTACTGGGTACTTGATTTGAGAATTCCAGTTTTTCATTTGTGGAGGAGCTGAGCACCTTGACTTCTGCTGTTGACAGATTTGAGCTCTCATGTGAACATAGGAAGTGCTATTAAATGCCAAGCACTCTGAAAATGTGAACTCTACACACTGTTAATTGGGCATGAACATTTACTTCTATTTTGGCTTTATTCTCTGTACCTTGCTTATGCATTTGGAAAATGGGAATATTTTCCAAAAATCCTGTGAGGTGGTGGGAAATTAATTTATGATGGTAAAGAACTAAGATGCCATGATGAGAATCATGGCACAAAAATGGCTGTCAAAAAACTATATTGGAAATCAGGATGGGTTTTGAATGTTTTTATAATTAAATGTGGGTATGATGGCACAAGCTGAATGTTGAGGATCAGATCATCCATTTATTCTGCTTTCAGAATCTACCTTTTTGAAAAACATTTACCTGTTAGCCTTCAAATCCTGAATTATGTCTTTGTAGTTTATATGTCATTCCTTTGTATCCTGCAGGATATAATGTGTAGTTAGAAGTTGAAAACAAGCGTAGATGATGTATGCAGATGAGAAGTAGTTTATCCGTAACTGAAAATAGAGTTTTTTTTCTTGTGTCAAATGTAGCAAAAGTTGTGTGCAGGAGTTCTAAAATTGATGGGTTTTTTTCTTTAAATGGAGGAGAAATTCATAAACTAAATTATTTTAGATTTACAATACCATACTCAAATGGCTCATATTTGTTTGATTAAAAAAAAAAAGGTTTGTTAAAATAAATAGCGGAAAAAATATTTGCACGTAGTTCATTTTCTTGAGATCATCTTAAAATTTTCGGTAGTTCAAATGGAGTGAAGCTTAGTAGCTGAAACACAAAGGAAGAGTACAGGTGTTCGTTCTCCTGGGAGAAACTCTCCCAAATTTGGAACTGCCATTTTTGTTTCAGGCAAAATTATGTGAAGGCTTGGTATATATTGTGTTTTCCCTGTAGAAATATAATGCCTATCTGTGGCCAAAGGCAGAACCCTACTATCAAAACTGAAATTTGAAAAGGGCCCCCTGGTTAATAAATCTGCTTTTGTATCTTTAGTTGCAACTAGTAGGTAAGACCTTAGTTTTATCTGATCCGTGGTACTTGGACAAAGTACAGTACCCCCAACAGTTACACTGAGGAACAAGACATTCTTGATAGTTGGGCTCTGGCTACCAAACTCCTTCTCAGAAGCTTAATCCTGTTCAGGTCAAGCAAAAACATTGTATATATGTGTGTATATGTACATACATATTCATACAGACCTACACTTGTGTGTGTGTGTATAGATACACACAGAGATATAGATACACATGCATATCTATCCATCTGTATCGGGGGTGGGCAATTCTTTCAGGTGGAGGGCTGCCTAATGAGGTTTGGTGAGAATCGAGGGCCACAGGGGTAGCCCACCCCTTGATAGTTGCTTTGCCCCCTGGTCACCATCTTGGGACCACAAGTCCCACTTCTAATATCTGACCTTTGCCACTAGAAGTCCCTCCCCTTGACCACCCAGAAATACTCCTTTTGGGAGGGGGGAGGGGTTGTCATCTTAGAACTGGAAAAAACCCAATCATACACTAGAAGTCAAACACCTACTATAACATATTTTAATTTTATTACAAAATTGGTTTTGTCATGATTTGTGTTTGTGTACTGTATATAGAGGTGATTGCATAATAACTCAAATAAATTCTTACTTTTATATGGTGGGGGGGGGTGTGTAGGGTGTGTGTGGGGTATGTTGGGTGTTGTGTGGTGTTTGTGGGGTATGGATGTATGGCTCTGGAACACCGTAGTCTCTGGAACACACTGTCCTCTCCTGCAGTCAGCACTGGGGGGTGGGATGTGTGTCTGTGTGTGTGTGTGGCATTTGTCGAGTGTGAGGAAGGTGGGAGGGGTGTGGGGACGCCAGCAGGTGGGGGCACCGGTGCCTAGCTTTGTCCAGAACTGCATGTCACAGTGAGAAGCGCAGCCCCTTCTGGGCAGTTTCTATTGTCTGTGCTCCCCACACTCATGGGGCACAGGAGGGAAGCTCCAGGCCCTGGAGCTGGCTGTTTTCCCTGCCCCAGGCTGTTCCAGTGCCTGGGGCTTTCCTCCTGTGACCCGCAAGTGCAGGGAGTGCTGGGGATACAAGTAGCCTGGTGGAGGCTGTGCTTCTAGCAACACTGGCCAGAGCCAGCGCCGAGCATAGAGTACCCTCCTATTCCTCCTCCTTCCCCCCCCCCCCTCCGCTGTTGCTTTCCCCTACTGCCTGCCAAGGCTGGGCACCATATGGGGAGTGTAGGAGGAGTCCCCATGCCCCTCACACCCACACCATGCCCAGCCAAGCTCTGCACTGCTGCCATGTCCCTGGGTGAGGGCTCCGCCCTACAGCCAGCCCCAACCCCATGCTCTGCACTGCTGCCCAGCTGTAGCTGCACCCCCGTTCCCAGCCACCCCCTGTCCCCTTCCCAACCTGCTTCCCAGAGGTAGCAGGATGCTGGGGAAGACCGCCTTTCTACCCACAAGGGTGGGAGCGAGGCATGATAGGCTATGTTGGGGGTGGGAATCGGGGCGACTGCCCCAGGCCCGGCACTTCGGGGAGGGCCCCCGCAGACAGTGCTGTACAGGTTTTGCCGCGGCCGCCAGCTCCATGATCCAGCTACTTGCCCCCTCCTCCCTCTGCTCTGCACTCTGGCTGCTCAGCTGCCACTCCCCTCCGCTCTGGGCCCTGCACACCACTAGGGGCAGCTCTGGGGATGGGTGTAGGCGCCTCACTTCCACCCTTGGGGTAGAAGGGCTGGGCAGGGCACAGTTTGTTGGTGGGTGCTGTGGGCCGGATGAAAGTGCCTAGCGGGCAGCATCTGGCCTGCGGGCCATATTTTGCCTGCCCTGGTCTAGATTGATCTATATAGATTTATATATCCCAGAACACACACAGATGCACATGCACACACTATATGTAAGATGTGACTTGCAATTGCTGCTCCTTTGAGTAGAAATGAGCAGAAAGATAAAAGTTCTGAGTCATATAGCAGTGTTCATTTGGCCTGGAGACAGAGAAATGACCTTTTTATTCAGAGATTTTGTGTTCTTTAATTCTGGGCAGTGCTAACTATCATGGTGGGTGATAGACCCTCTGGGTTTGATTCAAATTTTTGTGAAATTTTTCTGTTTTTGGGGGGTGGGAGTGTTGTTGCTGTTGATTTGAAAATGCCTTGGATTAGGCTAAAAATAAAAAATAGAAGATAAATTGTTTCATAACCAGCTTGTGGGGAAAAATGCCAGCACCACTTTCTGCAGTACATAGGCATTCTTGAAGGTCTGACTTGAGCTGACTGTACTTAACAGGTGAATTCTGATTTATAATCACCGCTTAAGGTGGCTGGTACTGATATAATTACCTCTCTCTTAAATTTATGAAAATGAGAATGGTATTGTAATTAAAAAGGTTCCAGTTAAAGACACACTATTGAATGGAGATCTCTATGTTTGAAATAATCTTTACCATCATTTGTGATTTCATATGACCACGTTTTTTTATAAGCATTATTTTTATACTGGGACAGAGGAGCAGTATCAGAAATATGAGATTATAGCTATAAATATCTTTACAAGTTGTATGACTTAATAGTTCTTATGACTTAAGTCGTTGCATTCATATGACTTAAAAGTACAGATTTATTATTTATTTCATGCTGAGCCTCTATTTTCAACCTACTGTAAGTAATGTTAGTTTAATTAACTTGACAGCTGAACTAATCAAAGTCTAAAGAGTCTTGTGAAGTTGACTGTGCTAGTGTTTTTAAAGTTATAACTGTTTGGCTATTCATATGAATGTGAAAAGAACATATTTCTTTAATAGATTTATGTCAAGGGAATTTTTTTTTTTTATGAAAGCTTTGATGAAGGATGAACTTCACTAAACTTACTTTGTGCTTTGAAGGTGAGGGTAACTGTGTGTGGACATGTGAAATTTTATACTGGTGTATATGTTGAGCAGATACATAGTGTAGAGCCCTGCATTGGTTCAAGTCACTCTACTTCCAGGTAAAAATACCTGTTAGAAAATCAGAAGTAACTGTACACAGTGAGTTACACAGCAATGTATGGGTTGTGTGTCCAGAGTTCTACAATTTCAGCCCAGTTACCTGCCACCTAGCAGAGAGTCTTTGTAATTGCACCAATTGGTCATTTGTCTGCGCCAGTTACTAGGTAACTTGCATTGGTGTGCAGAATAGATGTAGGTTACACTGTTGTTTGTGTGTTATTATTTACGCACTAAGAAAACAAGCAGTGCCCGAAGAAAAACAGGTTAACAAAAAAGAAAATACTTTTAAGATAAGAGCTTCTTTTAAACTTGTCACAAAAAGAATGATTCATTCCTTATTTAGACCCTAGCCCTGCAATGGACGTTTTGTGAGTGAATTTGTCTGCTTGGAGTCCTCTGAAGCTAATGCAGCTTTCAGAATGGAACGGATCTACTCGCTTGGAGACTGTTGCAGGATGGAGGGTTTACTGCCTGATCAATTGCTGTCTGCCTCCTATCATTTAGACATGAGTTTTAGCTTGACAGCTCTTATGAACTTGTGTGACTTTTTTTTGAAAATCACAGTTTAGATTAAGGAAAAAAAAAGTCATCGTTTGCACAGAAAATCCCAAGGAAGGTTTGTGAGAAGCCATCTGGGGAGACCTGAATCAATATGACTTAAAATCCTAGCAACTCCTAGATGACACCAGGCTTAATCGCCACTTCTCACTTGTACCAGAAACATCATCTCACATCTGTGTAGCAGTCTGGCTGAAAACTACAAGTAGGTGAAAAATAGTTGGCTAAAGCTGAATCCTGTAAAAAATGAGGTAATGATTATGGGGAGAGTGAAACACAGGTGGAGGGTGGGGGTGGTATGAGCTGATGGTGGGCCATCATTGTTCCATCACAGTGACGGAAGCCCTTAAATTGAAACGGTGGGTTACAATTGATAACCCACGATTTCAGTTTAGAGGAACTAACCCCTCCCCCCCAATGTGTACAAGCACCCCGGGATAGCAGCATGCATGGGGAAAAACATATTGATGAGTCTGTGATGGAACCTGCAGGGCAGTGAATTGTGCGACTAAGATGAAGCAAAAGGGCAGAAGAAAGAACAAAAGTTATAAGTAAATACGTATTTTGAAGTAAGGGTAAGGAGGAGGGGCTTTACGTATAAAGGGAAGCTAGCAAAGGGTCAAGCCTTTGGCATGGATTTATTAGGAATCTTGTGATCCTGGAAAAAGGTGGCCCATTGAGCTGAATTTCTCTGCTCTGGAGTTGAGTGCTTTTGTATTTCTTTAGCTACTGATCTTATTTTCCGCAACAGTAGAGTTTCAGATAATCCTTGTCAATTTTATTTTGGCTTTGCTGTGGTTTTATGTGCATAGACCACTGGTTCTCAACCTCTTTAGGTTTATGGCACCCCTCCATTACTTTTCTAAATTTAGTAGCACTATATGTTCCAAGAGGTACATGCGGGGCTAGACTGTGAGGCAGCTGTATCAGAAGGGTGCACTCCTGTCTGCGCTAGGTTTTTCTGATAAAGCACTCCTTCCTTCCTTCCCAAGGTGCCTCACCACTGCCATGGCCAAGTGCACCTCCGTTTCCAGGATGCACGTGAGGGGCCAGACCAGGAAGTATAAATCTAATGCAGGCAGGAGCACCAGGTGGTGCTGTTGTGGCATCCTTGAATGGTCTTAGAGGACTGACATAAATTTGTCCCCTGCATTGCTTTTGAGCATGCCACTGCAAGATAGACTACGAAATTTCTGTTGTTAATATATAGCAAAATATGAAATTTTTAAGAGGGCAATAGGCACTTGGCTTATGATTAGCTTTATTTAACTGTCCTACAGTTTGCCAATTCATAGTGACACTGTTGTGTGAATTATCAGATGTGTCTAGATGTGTGTAGCAGGGCACTGTTGGTGCCTGCCATTTTAAGCACTGAGCCAAGCAGCCAGCAGGTGCTTGATTGCAGTGGCCATTTTAGATCTCTGGCCACTTATATAAACAGATCAGTTTGCTGCTGGCAGCCCAGGCAGTAACATCGTGTAGCTGCAAGGCTACATGCAACATCCTGGAGGTAAGGGCAGGAGCTGTAGGGGATGGTAAGGATGCTCCTGGTCCTGGGCGTGACCTAAAACTGCACCCTGCCGGGAGTGGGTGACCTGGTGGGACTCTGTGGCGCGGGAGCCCCCATGAAATGGCAGGCCACTTACCACCCTGGGGAAAGGCAGGTAGGGGCGCCTTAACCCCAGCCCTCACCTTCAGGTGGGTCATTTAACATCGGAGGTAGTTGGGGCCAGGCATGGCTGTGGCCGCCTGAGCCCACCAGGGAGGGAAGCGCCATGGCCCCAGTGAGGGGGTGGTGTGGGGCCCCAGTGAGGGGGGCAGAGATGAGTCCCAGTGGGGGGGGTGGCTCCAGTGAGGGGTGGTGTGGGGCCCCAGTGAGGGGGCAGAGATGAGTACCAGTGAGGGGGTGGTGTGGGGCCCCAGTGAGGGGGGGCAGAGATGAGCCCCAGTGGGGGGGTGGATCCAGTGAGGGGGTGGTGTGGGGCCCCAGTGAGGGGGGCAGAGATGAGGAGCCCAGTGAGGGGGAAAACCAGAGGGCTGGGAGCCCAGTGTTGTCTGAGTGTATAGAGTTGCCCCAGAAAAGGCCAGGGCAAGCTTAGACCCGGTTGGGTAATTGACTGGCCGCTACCCTGGTGAGGGTCATGAGAGAGGCCCAAAAGACGGTACATCTGCCACCCAAGGTATGAGCTAGCTAAAGCCTATGGCCTCAGGGGCCCGCTCCAAGAGGGAGCAAGGCAGTACAAGTGGTCGATGCGTAAAAGAGACCCTGTAAGAGGGGGTGGAGTGTGAGAGGCCCTAGTGAGAGGAGGGCGGTATGAATGTGTGCGCGTCTGAGGCCTGACAATGAGGCCTAAGCTTGGTCTGGCTGTAGGGCGGGAGCAGTGTGTTATCGGGATTCCTCTGCGAGGCTTGGGCTGCGGTATAGGGGAGGAACAGAGCTGCAGATAGTGCTCCTGGCATCGGGGTAAGAATGGGCAGCCTCCTGCCTTAATTAACACCTCAATTAAGTGACAACAAGGCAGGAGAGACAGATGAGGCAACTAGCACTGTGGCTGGGTCAGGGATCCCCACGTTGCCACAATGTGTCAGGCTTGCATCCGATTGCCCTCTCCCAGCTTCCCTTCCCTAAGTTAACTCTGTATGGAACGCTAGAAAATCAGGTTGTCTTTGTGGGTGAAGTGATGTGTTGATAGATCTTGGGCAGGAAATACTGCATTTTGTTCCCAGTCACTTAGCATCAGAGGCCATGCTTATCCATTCAGATGTTGTCTTTTATTAGAACCTCTGTTTTTGTTTTATTTTTGTTTTTTAAACCTTTACTTTAGTAGTCAAAGCATGATAGGGAGCAAATTTATAACTGAGACTGCCAGGTGTGAAGTTTTATACTTCCCCACATTAGTTAGTATGGCTAACCTTTACTGTAGGAAGTTGCTTGTACATAAAGCATTGAGGGCAAAATTTGGACTTAGTGGCTGTGTCCAGATGAGCGTGGACATTTGGTTCCTCAGCAACAACTAGGGGAAGCACACCTTGTGTTGCCGCTAGTTGTTCCCAGGGAACACACATGCCACGCATGCTCTGGCACGTGGCAGGTTACTGGAATATACCCACCCCATCCTTGGGGAAGATGCAGTATACCTCCCCCAGACTGAACTCCTTCTGCTCCCTTTCCCCCCTCCCATTCTGAAAACAGCAGGCTGGGAGCTGGATACCTCATGCAATGAGGGGTCAGATTTTTACCCAGTTGGCCATTTTTTAAGCTGTTTGCAGCTACGCAAACTATACATAAGCTATAGCTTAGTCCCAGCTATAAACTTTTTGTGGCCAGATCAAGCAGAAATAGTCACTTCTTTCTGTACCTCTTGTGCTTCCTGCTCTTTGGTACTCCTTCACTGGGTCGCCATCTCAGTGAAAATGCAGGTTTTTTGTATTAAATATCAGTCTGTTTTTATAAAGCATCTAGAGAACTTCCAAGGACAAAAATAATTGTCAAAAGGAGCTGTTAACCATAAATATGACAGTTTTAAAACAAACAAATAAAACTACAGTACATTACTCCTGCATTCTGAACAGCAATGGCATGCAGAGATGCATTAAGAACCATGCTTTAGCTAATGAAGTTTACTCCATTTACAAAGTAGTAATTGAGAGAAAAGACCAAATGCAGAAAAGTCTTCAGGTTTCTTGGCCCTTTTCATGATGATGATGGGTGTGTGTGTGTGTGTGTGTGTGTGTGTGTGTGTGTGTGTGTGTGTGTGTGTGTGTGTGTGTGTGTTGAGAAGGTAGGGGATGGGTTTCCCTTCCCCCATGTAAGGCTTGGCTAGGGTGCAGCCAGGATGAACTAATTTTAGCCGAGATGAATGTGTAGCTGTAGGTTTGGGACGTTGATTCTATTCTCTGATTATATAAGGGTGTTAGAAGCATCAAGCTGTTCAGTGACTCACTTGAGAAAATTGATCGAGGAAGCAGTGGTCCTCATAAATTGCAGCTTCCTTAAAAGGAAAAAGAACAAACAATATCACTGCAAAAGTGTCACTCCCAAGTTGTAATCTTCTAGTATAAATGACTTGCTTATTTTTTCTCTGGGAATAATTCTCCAATTCATAGAGTAAGAGCCAAATCTCAAGATCCTTTCCACAACAGACAAATTTAAAATATCTTTCTAATCAGAAAAGAGAGTATGTAAAAATTGCATGTTATTACTCAATGAATCCCTACCATCTGTGGATTCAGAATGTACATACTTGCTTAATGACAAAGTTTGCGTTACCTTTTACTACTGGCACTGCAGAGCTCACTAAGTTGAAAGAGGATGAATGTATTCTGTTTGATCTTACCTCAATAGAATTGATTATAAATTGAATAGTAAATGATTGGATGAAATGGCAATATAGGTAACCCCCACTTAACGCCATTTTTCTTAGTGCTATTTTCTATAATGCTCATTTTACATTGATACCCGTGTTTTGCTTAGCAATCAGTGGGTTTCGTCATAATGCTCATGATCGCCATCGTGGTTCATCAAAAGGTTCGGTTTTGCTTGTCGCTTGTTTTTTCGGGAACCAATTAAGAGTGCTAAGTGGGAGTTGCCTGTACACAAGTATTGGCCTACTAACCTTAACTGCTGTTGTAATAGCAGGGAGAGAGGTGGTTTAGTGCACTGGTATTCAACTTTTTTAGACTAAGGCACCCCTCTGTACCCCTCCGAAAATGCCAGCTCTTCAATTTACTTGTTTCTTGACTCTACAAAAATAATACTGTTGTAAAGAATTTGGAGAGATCACAGCAGCTCAGAATATTTTTGGTGCTACGGATTCCTGTTGGAAATCTCTGAGTTTATCTTGTGTACCGTATAAGTGCTTGCAAACCTAACAGTACTAACATTGTGTGGCACTCCATGGCACTCTTAAAAGGAGCTCATGCCACCACAGGGTGCTTTGGCTTCCTGGTTGTTGGGAATCACTGGTCTAGTGAAGTAGGGAGCAACATTTTTGGCAGGTGTGCCCCAAATTAGCCTCGCACCCTTACTGAGTGTCACTCCAGTACCTTTCCCTTACCCAATCTGCTGCTCAGCTTTCTTTTCTCTGCCTTGTGCTCCCTGACCAAGTTGCTGCTTTTCTTCCAGCTTCTTGCCCTGTGCCACCTTTGGCCTAGTGGATAGTGTGCTGGACTGGGACATAAGAGTTCAATTTCTGGAGCATCCAAAATTTTCCTCTGGCATTTTGGCGAATCAGTTAATTGTACTGTGTGCCTCAGTTAATATATTTTACTTGCTATATGGATAATATGTGTTGCCTCAGGGATGTAGGTGGGGACCTACAACATTATGATTTTGTGAAATCTGATATTGCCTGTGAAATTGGACCATGCCTACGAAGTCCGTGGGGCAGAGGGGAACTTACTGAAAAGAAAATGCTGGCTCCATACAGGGAGCCACCAGTCCTCAGGACACTGCAGCAGCCTGCTGGGAAGTGAGGGGAGGGCTGCCCACTCAAAGGGCTGCCAGCAAGATGGCTGCTGCTCCCATCCCTTGCCACTGACTGACTGTGAGTGCTGCCTGTTATGTGGCCCTGCCCCTCTCCACCAATTGGTGACAAGAGGCAGGGCCACATCAGCAACCTTTTTAGCATGTGGGCTGGAGTGACCCAGTTAAGGGAGGGTGGGCATTAAGACCCAGCCACAGATGTTGCTTGTCCCAGCAGCAGCATGGGGAAAGCACCTTCAGCTAAAGCCTTGCATCCAGGGGCGCATCTGCCCTGCAGCCATTGGTTGCTGACCCCTGACTTGATGTATAAACTGAGCATACTTAATCACGTAATCGTGGGGATCTTGGGCATGTGAATAATGTTTTGGCAGCCAAAACCTCTGAAGAAAAGTTACTGATGCTGAGTCTTTCTATTACAGTTAGAACCAGTAGCAAATAGGACAAATAAGCCTTGAAAGCATTATTCAGAGTACTTACCCACCTGCCCTCCCAATAACCTGTTACTTTGTCTACCTACCAACAGACTGAAGAGACTGTTAATTTCAGCCATTTAGAACCTGTTTCTCAAAGGAACTTGTATCATCATTCCCAGTTAATTGAAACATGAGCATGTTGCCCTCAGCAGAAGTGTGAATGGTTTTCTGCCTTTACATTGAGACCCTTCCTTTTTTTTAAATCTTTTCATGGGTTTTTTCTATGGAGCTCTTTGGCTCAAAATTCAAAGAAACATCTTTGTATTCATTCTTTGAGCGAACTTCATATTACCAGAAACCTGTAACCCTTCTCTGTCCATTTAGTGTTGTTGTTAACTGGATATTTTAGAACTTTGCTTGAGACCAGTGGTTTTCAACCCCAGGTCGTGACCCAAATGAGGGGTAAGGGCCACACAGGAAAGATGATCAGCGCTGCGTGCCAGGAGCTCCCCTACCAACGGCCCCAGGCTGCTGCACTCGGCTCCCAGCAGCGGGGTGCATTTAAAAAAAAAAATAAATAAATAAATAAAAGAAAAAAAGGGGGAGGGGTTGGGAACCACTGCTTTAGACAATCACATTTCAGTATGCATAATATAACTGAGAATATGTTCTGCCATATGTGACTACTTTATTAAAACACTTGAGTCCAAGTTACAATGATATTTTTCAGCAATTTAACTACAATGTAGAGGGCCTCTGTGTAGTCTCAAACCAACTGCAAGTAATCTGTATTTTATTGTAGGATACAGTGGCTTAAAATAAAAGGTTTAAAATATTTTCTCCTTAGATTGGGTTGTGGTCTAATAATAAGTTAACTTGAAATGTTTCGATTTTGGATGTTAACATTTTGTAACAGACTAAAAGTAAATGCTGGGGGTGATTCTTACTAAATATCAATGGTAGTAGACTATCTTATTTGAATTATTTAAAATAGTTGCAGGCAAAAAATAAAATGTTGAAAAGTAATGCCTTCATCTTGTAAACACTTAATCAGGTTTATAACAATGTATATTGCTTTTAATAGGGTTATTTATATGTTAAAATTAAGCACAAGCTGAAGTGTTTGCAGAATTTGGGGCTAAAACTATTTTAGTAAAACTTGAAGTGGCATAACACTTTTATCACTTGAAAACAAACTTTCTTTAGTATAAGCAATTTGAAGTGATTTAGACTCCAAATACACAAGCAACATTATTATCAGCTTTTAATATACAGGACATATTTTTTAAAAGAGAGAAGCTTAAGAGGGTTGTATTGACTGCTGCCAGCTGTGCCTGAGTGATTTCAGAGCACAATTCCCACTGATTTCAGAATATAAACTTTGATGGTGGAAATGTTATCTATTATGAATTGTTGCTAATATAGCCTTAGGTTATTTTCTTGTTGAGTTTATTATGCTTATGATATAAAAGTTAATGAGGCCATGGATGTGTTGTTTTTTTTTTAACATAAATACACATTTTTTCTTTTTAATAGAATAATGGGGGAAGGGGTTTGTTTTGTTTTTTGTTTTAAGCCACTCAATTTGACTGTAACTGCCTGCCACTTGCAAAACAGGGAGAACTCGAATACTGTGTTTTCAATTATGGACCTATTTTATTTTCAGATCTCCATAGAAAATGATTACCTGGGCCCCAGAAGAATTGAGAGTCTACAGAAAGAAGATGCAGATTGGCAGCGGAAAGCCCATATGGCTGTGCTTTCTATTCAAGATCTTACTGTCAAGTACTTTGAAATAACAGCCAAGGCACAGAAAGGTAATAGTTTTCCAAAGTTTCTTGGGTTTTTTTGGGGGGAAAAAAAAAAGTAGCACTGAATGGGACCTTGAGCAGTTACCTAGACCAACCCTGGCTTACAGCAGGATCATCTCAAGCAGGGGTTACTTGAAATCTCAATTCTAATGTGATGTTAACTTTTTCACAACAGCTGCTGAACCCCAGTTGAGAATTCCAAACTAGACTTAACTTTTTCAGTTGAGTAGGTGAAACAGTTTAACTTTTCTAGTACAGAAAAAACTGTAAACCATAAAGCAAGCCAACTGAAAGAAAATTATATGGTGTAACTGACTTGCTGCTGATTTTGAGGACAGAGATTTTTTTTTTCCTTTTTTTTTTTTTCCCTTTAGGAGAACCTTGGCTACCTTAAGTCCTTACATGACAAACAGTGATGATCACAACAGACCACTGTTGTCTCATTTCTTTCTATTTCTGCCTGCCTGTCTCTTGCCCTAGATGGTACGCTCTTTGGGGCCATTTTTTGTTGTTTGTACCTTACCAGCACAGAATGGCTTTAGGTACTGTAATGATAATAATAAATGAGTACTAAAGGAGGAAGCGAGGTGAAAAGAACCATATTTTTTGCCTACTGTATTCCATAACCATATTCCTACCCCTCAAGCTATCCCTAATTGAGGAACCTCTGCTCTAAACACCTGAGACTGAATGCTGTATCTGTGGATGTATTTCAACCTGTTTTGCTTAGCAAAGGTATGCAATAATATCATGTGATTTTCTTGCTTATTTCAATTGGTGAAAGCCTCCTCTGTCTTTGTATAAGACCTGGCTGGGGCTCAGGAATAAGTCTTTGTTAATCAGGCAAAGGATTTCTGCTATTCTGGTGGTTTCCTGAAGAAATTCTGATTCATGTGGATATTTCAGAGTTTCTTGTACTCTGCTTGGTTAACTTGAACTTAATTCTTTGTCCTTTTCTAGCAGCTTCAGATTTTTAAAAATTGGTGATTTTGTTACAATAAATGTGCAGTCAGTAAAATATTCATCATGGAGTTCCGCTTGATATCAAGTGTACTATTATACTGCCCTTTGACTTATAATTTTTATTGTGCTGTTGATTTGTATCAAATAAATAACTGCATTATAGAAATCATTTAGAAAAACGGGGTTTGGTAGATGTCATTTGGGATTTTGGCTTCTGGGGAAATGAGATGTACATTAGGATTACAGATAGCTATTGCTGTTCTATAGCTGGAGGTTGTACACAGGTATTAAGCAGTTAGAATCACTCTGCTCTTCATGTTGTTGTGTGGAAGTGGAGTCACCCGGGGTAGGTCCCCACATGGAAATAATTGGAAATTTTGTGCTAAAATGCTCAGCAATAAAATAATTAATTTTGATATCTAAATCCATACTATAAGGGTTTAAATTTAATACTCCATAGATATGAGTGAGGCAGCTCACACTGAGATTCTATTGCTGAAGGAACATCTGTCTACCTTTACCACTGGTAGTATTCCTGGGGTGGAGTCAGCTCTATTTATATAATGTAAAGGTGCAGTTTTGCCAGTATAATTATATGACCGCCAGGAATTTTGACCAGTACAGCTGTGCCTTTTGGGATCTCACATCTGAAGATTGTAGCTATGCCAACAGAAGTCTGTAGCGAAACATTATTTCAGGCTGTTTACTGACTTAGGCAGTTAACGTATGAAAAATGTAGAGCAGTATAGTTCTCCTGATTTACAAAAGGTGAGGATCTGTTCCTAAATTGTTGTAGTTGTACAGGTAGTAGTATTTAAATAAAGGCTTAGATCAGGGGTGGGCAATTATTTTGGCTGGAGGGTCGCTTAATGAGTTTTGATGAGCTGTTGAGGGCCGCAAGGGTAGCCCCACCCCTTGACGTGTGACCCGCCCCCGGTCACCATCTTGGACTGGAAGTCCCACCCCTAACCCCTCACTTTTGGTACAGGATGTCCCTCCCCTTGCCCCAGAAGTACTTTTTTTGGGAGGTAGGGGATGCCATCTTGAAACCAATATATGATTTGGTTTTTTTCTGAAAGTCAAACACCTACTATAACACATTTTAATTTTATTAAAAAAGATATTTCTGTCATGATTTGTTTGTGCAGTGTATATAGAGGTGATTGCATAATAGCTCAAAAATTAAGTCTTACTCTTGTGTACTGTGTTTGGGGTGCGTATGTGAGGGGGTGTGGCTGTGCATGTGGTGGGGCATAGGGTATGTTGGGGATATATATGTGGGTGTGAGGGGACCTCCCAAACACTCCCCTCCATGGCACACAGGCCCTGCTGCTGGCAGCAGCAGTAGATGCTTGGGGCACTATAGTATTCTTGGGGTGGAGTCAGTTCTACTGATATAATGTAAAGGTTCATTTTTGCCAGTATAGTTGTGAACGCTAGGAATTTTGGCCAGTACAGGTGTGCCTTTGCGCAGCAGAGGAGGAATTTCTGTGGAGGAGGATGAACTATTAATGCAATTAGGGTCTAAAATGAAACAAATGAAAAATTAGGGTTCTTAAATTCAGCTGACTTTCAGACTGCTTCTGCAGTCGCCAGGAGCTCAGATCTGATTTGAGAATTAAATTTCATAAATCTTACCTCCATTTCAAACTTCTGGAATATTTTTCATCCTACTTAATAACAGATACTAACAGTAACTGAAGCAGATGTGGACCTACATATAGCAATATTGATAACAATAGCATACATAAAATGTGATTTCATGTCAAATAATTAGTTTGTTATAACAAGGGAGTTTGTGTATGTGGTGGTGGTGCAATTTAAAACGTGTTTTGCTTTATAATTGCATACACCAGTAATATAAAATAAAGTTGTAAAATATTTTTCGTCATCTTTCTTACAGCTGTATATGATCGAATGCGAGCAGATCAGAAAAAGTTTGGTAAGGCAGCATGGGCAGCAGCAGTGGAACGTATGGAAAAGCTGCAATATGCATTTTCTAAGGAGACATTGCAGCTGATGCGTGCGAAAGAAATCTGTTTGGAACAGAAGAAACATGCACTGAAAGAAGAGGTAACTTCTCATTCAGAACTGAAAAATAATATTCAGGAGAAAATAAAGCCAAAATACTGGGTTTGATTGTGAATAAATTTTAATTCTAGTACTTTACAAATTTGAATGTCCAAACTTTTAAGTCTATTTTAATATCCATTTTAATTTATCACCATTGTAGGCTGAGATGTTGTCAGTTGTTATTAAGCAAGTGGTAGACAGTTCCAGTAAAGGCATGGATTCTTTTTCTTTTTACATTCTTTGTTCCTATTTTCCTTGCACTTTTTCAATATTCCCAAGATGTCTTCTTCTTTGTATAGTTCAGCGAGAGTTTAGCAGCTTTATGGAAAGACACCCTTTTGACTCCTAATTCAGTTTTTTTCCAGTACAGGTGTTTACAAAAACAAATCTTGAACAGGGAAATATTCTTGTCCCTTGCCCTTTTTTACCAGGCGTGTTCTCTAAGTACACTGCTACTTTCTGTGTTTTGCTGTGGAAGAACCACTTCTCTTTATTTAGATTAGCATCTGTATTTTGTGTGACTTATTTTCAAAACAGTATTTTTCTTGAGAAAGAGAGCACACAGTAAAACTTTATTTGGATATTATATTTGAAGAAGCAGCTCTACCACATGTGGTGACATCTGCCTTAAAGTAAAATATTGTTTGTGTCATATTTGGAAATATTATCTCATGTTAGTAATCTTCTGTGATCTTCCATCCCAGACTCTTAACTCATTTCTTAGTTCATCCATAAGAACTTGGCTTATCTATCTTTTCCTAAATATTCCTCAGGCAGTGATATTTTGCTGAACTGATGGCTTGTTTGTGGCATCTTGCTCTGGAGAATTATGCTTTAGGATCTAAATGCTGTACAGGTTAATACAACTATGAGCATAATAGGGTTATATGCAAGGGAAGTAGAGTTCATATGAGCCCCATAAAACCTCAGATTGAAAGTTTTAGGGTCATGACTTTGTTCTTATATTTAGCAAATGTAAAAATATTCCACTGTAGCACTGGCAATCTAGGACAAGAGAGGCATAGGGTTCCCTCCTTTACTCTAAGGTAGAATGCACTAACTAAACTTTTAACTAGTGCATGTTGTAATACATCAGGAGCCAACCTTTTTGGCAGGTGTGCTATAAATTAGCCCTGCACGCTCCTCAACTGCTATTCTGATTCCCTTCCTCTACCTCATGTGATGCTGTGCTTTCTGCTCTGTACTCTGTGCTCCCTGACCAATCTGAACCAGAAAAAAAACAAATTTATAGTGTACAAACCAAACATCTACTACAACATACACTTATTTGATTTCAAAAAATAGTTTTGTCTTGATTTACATACGTTTGTGTAGTGTGTGTGTGTGTGTATATAGAGGTGATTGCATAATAGCTTAAAATGAAGTTTTACTTTTGTATACTGGAGAGTGAAGGGGGGGACATGGGTGGGTCAGTACAGCATTTGTGGAGGGCTGTGCGAGTGTGTGTATGTGGGTATATTTGTGTGTGGTGGGGGATTTATGGGGGGTACGGCGGGGCTGCATATTTGTACAGGACCCCCCCCATACAAATATGCCCCCCCTCCCTCACTGTACAGAGCTCCTGCCACCAGCAGTAGCAGCAGGCAGCGAGGCCTTGGGGTGCTCATGGCCCACAGCAGGCAGAGACCTCTGGCAGTGTGCAGTCCCAGCGAGTCCCTGTGCAGTCCTGGCCATGCAGCTAGGAACTGTGTGGTGCCGGAGCCAGCCAGGAATCACAGGGGCCGGGCTGGCTCCTGCTGCTCCAGAGAGCCCCTGCCAGCCCAGGCTCTGTGCTGCTGCTCCGCCCTGGGCTCTGACCAGTGCGGGCCCATGCTCCCACCCTGTACTCCAGCCCAGTTGTTGCTGTGCTTCTGCCTGCACTCTTGCTGCTACTTCGCCCCTCCCTCCAGCTGCCACCATTGCCACTACCATTTCCCCACCTTCCCGCTGCTACCGCCTGTTCTCCCCTTCCCCCTGCCCAGCAGTGCATGGTTTCCAGCTGCAAGAACGTAGCAGAAGCCAGACCAGCCTCCACAGACTGGGGCGAGCACTAGCAGTCTCCTCTCCCTCCTCCCCCCCCCCCCCCCCCCCCCCCCCCCCCGCTCTTACCTAACTGCACTCTTGGCCAGAAGCCTCTGCTAGGCAGAGGCTTCCAGTTGGGGGGGGGGGGGGTAGGAGCCAGTTGGGCCTTGGTACTGCTGCCCCTGGGTCCTGCCGCTGGCTTCTCCTGGTTCCTGCCACTGCTGACGCCTAGTCAGCTTAGACAGGCAGCCACGGACAAATAATAAATACTTTTATACCTTTTTTTTTTTTTTTTTTTTAGGAGCCCTGCCGGCCAAATGGCACTGGCTGGATGCAGCCTGTGGGTTGTATTTTGCCCACCTCTGTACTAGAGTAACAGAATTGAAATATTACATAGCACAAAGTGCCAGGTTTATTACCATACTATAACGTGCAATTATAAGAATTTTCTTCTATAAGCTAAGGATTCATTACTTAGAAATAACAGAATACAAGAAGACCTTTGTGTGTTAGATTACAGAGTGACTATGAGCCATCAATGTGGTGAGGTATGAAAATAAAATTAGATTTTAATATTTATCAGTTGAAGTATTTCCAGTAGTGAGAAGGGAAGTATTTGTCTAGAATACTTTGTGTAATTTTTGGTCATGCTTGTTTAAGAGGGATGAATCCAAACTGGAACAGGTGTAGAAAAGGGCAAGGATTATCAGGAATAGAGAGCCTGTGATATGAAAGACAAAAAGAGCGTGGTTTGTTTATTGTGGCAGAATGGAAGCTGAGAGGGGATCTAATTGTTTTCTTTTGGGATCTCAGCAGGAGTAAACACCAGGGAGGAAGAAATGCTCTTCAAGCTAATGGACAATGCTGGCACTAGAACAAATGGGTATAAACTGGCCATGCATAAATTTAGGCTGGAAATTAGTTTTCCAAACACAGTGAAGTTCTCAAACAGCTTCTGAACGTCAGTAGTGGAAAATGATTTATTTTTAAGGGAACTTGCTAAGTTTATGAAAGGGTTTTTTATTCTGCAATTGCCTGTGACTCATGTTGGGTCATCCAGGCCTACATTCCTATGTAAAATCGTATTTTTATCATTTTAATTTAGATGTCAGTTAATTCTGACAAGCTCTGTCTGTGGTGCCCTTCTGCAAAGTTCTTGCAAAGGATATGACTTGTGTGTTGGGGATATTCTATTCCAAAAATTTAAACTTCACACAAACTTTTTAAACTTTTAAAAACTTTTAAAAGCTTTTTTTTTGCAACTTTGTAGTTCTACAGTAAACAATAAATGCATGTTTTTAGTCTAAACTAGAAAATTAATACGTTATAAAGGTTAATGCAAGATGATATGATTCATCTTGATGCTATTAATCATTTTAAGAAGCGCTGTTCATATGTTGTACAAGGTGTTTGTCTTCTCCTGTGTTCTGGAGTCTCTTGTTGTCTAGGAATGCTTTTTACTTGCTGCTTTTTTTCTGTCTTATTAGCCATATCTAGGGTATGGAGAAATAGTAAAATTAAAGCAAATGAAACATCTACTACAACATACACTTATTTGATTTCAAAAACCATTTTTGTCTTGATTTACATGCGTTTGTTTAGTGTATATAGAGGTGATTGCACACTAGCTTAAACTGAAGTTTTACTTTTGTATGGGGGGGGGATGAAGGGGAGGATGAATAGGGGATGAGACCTTTCTATGAGTCAATTCTGCGTTAAGTTCATATCCCCTATTAATTTGCTTTTAATTTTATCATTTGTGCATATCCTTATGGGCTCTAAGGTTCACATAATGTAATCGTAACATTTATGCAAACAGTTTTGACCAGTTTATTTCTTTTTATCACAGTCAAACTTGTACACTATTTTTTAGAATCTGTGTGCATGTGAATTTGATATTAGCTTTAAATAATCACAATAGCTCTTTAATGCAACTTTAATGGTTGTTTAGGTATCATTACTTATTATAATTAGAGTTAAATACCCTTTATTACTGATATGAGTGATACATTTTAACATTAGATTTAATTTGGTCTCAATTGTGGATCTGTGTACAACAATATTATAGATTCATGTCTTGATTTACTACTATATTTATATTAATAATGGTTTTTGTCCATGGGCTCTATTTTTAGTATAATGTTTGTAGTTTGGTTACTTTGTTCAAACTTATTTGTATTATTATGTTATGGTCATATTTAGCCAGAATCCTTAATTAATTGAATTGAATTGAATTACTTAATGTTATTCTGGGAGTAGTAGGATAGCCAACATATAATTGATTCCTGTAAATTTCCAGATCTCTGAAGGAGGATGTTTAGTGGATAAAAAGAACTTCAGAAGTTGTTGTTTGAAATCCTTTTAAGTATATATTCCTTCTGTCTTATGCTTCATTGTGTGACATCCTTTCTTTTCTTTTGAAAATAATTCAAGCCTGTGGATTTTAATTTATACTAGTTGAAAAAGAGCACTTTAGAAAAGGGATTAGCTGTGAATGTGCAGGAGACAGGGCAACGTGTCACCTTGCAAACTAAGTTGTTCAGAGAGGCATGAGCTTTCATAGATTAGCTTAGTGTTAATTCTGTTTCTGTATTACTTGGCAATCAAAACCAGTAACCCTCTTGTTAAAAGCAACCACATCAGTACATAACTGAGCTTTTCATTTTCTTCTTTGTGCCACTTAAATTCCATTTCTTGCTGTGCTTATGCTTTGTTTGAGAGGAACTATGAAATGCTTCCTCTGAAGTAGACCAGATTCTTCTTTTGTGGAATGGTTGCCAAGGTTTGTCATCATGATGGCAAACAGAAAGATGCTAAATCACAGAGCAGGCTCCCTTTGGAAATTTCTGAGCATGTGAAATAGGGTATATCAATCAAAGTACATAATTGGTTATTTTGCTCCAACAAATGCCTCTTTGCAGGCATGGGGCTCAACTACCTGCTTCTCCTCCATCATTGTATGGCTGAACTTGATGGACTCAATCTGGTATGTAAATAATACTTATTTATAAATACTTCCTTTTTTGTAAGATCTTCATAAATGAGAGAGCATTTTATTAAACTACTTCTTTTCTTTGTCCTTTTCACCTTGGGTAGGGCTCCTCCTTTCCTTGGTATTGGTCTTGAATTGAGAAATCATTTTAAGGTTGTGCTTAACTTGAAGGTGTGAATACATCATTCCTTTAAGTGTGTGATTTAAATTTAAGCCCATACTTTAGTACCCGTATTTAATAAGTTTCCCCCCTGCCTCCTTTCCCATATACTGGGAGTATAGGTAGGAATAAGACTTTCCTTATTTATTTACATAGAAGTAGAGGATGTAAGTTAATCCTTTTGAGGTAGGAGAGTGACAATGAGGAAGGTGGTTAAAACACATAAGTATTTCTGGCAAGCTAATAGTTATTGAGCAGGTAATAGGGAAGAAATCAACAGGTCAGTGAAGGTACAAAGTAATTCTCTCAGACAAGGGTTTTCAAAGGTGTATGTTTCATCTTGATTTCTTTTCATATATGTCTTAAAATCTTGTTTCCTTCCTATTGCAATTTTTGGAGCTCCTAATTGGCATGTTAGGCTGAGATTTTTAAAGAAGTGTTAAGGAATAAATATTAACTTTTACTTTTCAAAAATTCCAGTTAGGTCTGAAGGTATAGGAAACCTCCACCCAAATTAAATGTTACTGTATTTAAGTAGATGTGTTGAAGCATCCATCAGTGCTTTTAATTTTAAGCATGCTTCTTATATCGCGTGATCATAAATTGCATAGGATGTTGCACAAACCAGGGGCACTAATTTGACATGTACAAGGCAGGTAACTTCCTTGTATTTGTTGGAATAAGACATGCTAGACTTCACAAGCAAAATATTCTTACCAGACTACTGTGTATTTTATGTACATATATTTATGGATTTAGGGTTCAAAACGTATATTTTAGTATAGCTAGGAAAATGCTATAGCCGATTTAAAAAGATTGTACAGCTTAGTGAATTTAAGGGTGACAGTAAGGGAGCTCATTTTTAATGCTATTTATGTATTCTGTATAGATCCCATCAGCTCAAAGTAGTTTTGAGCTTTTGCCTTAACTAATTAAGTGGCAAAATTGTTAAGAGATTTAAAAAAAACCCAAAAACATAATATGAGAAGGTTAAGTACTTGAAATTAATGTAAAGGTCCTCAGTGTTAGCAAAGCTGGTGGCAATAGTCAGGATTAAAATGATGCAATAATAAATGAGTAGAATAGAACAATACTTATTGTCAGTGATAACCTACCTTTTGCTTTTAATTCCTGGCAAAAACCCAAATAACCTTTTTTGAAGTACAGTAATCAGAACATAATGCAAGTCTTGTTAATTTTTTTAATCATTTTTTCTAGGGAATGGCTAAGATTTTGAAAAAAAGCTCTTCTGAGAACAGGAAGTTTGTCATATTCAGAACTATAGCAAACCCTAAGAATTCGAAGAGTTTGAGATCATGACACCATGTCTCATCATGACTTACTCCCATTTACTCAGAAGAGGAATAAAAAATGTAAATGTTCCATAAAGGTCAATGTTAGACATGCTGTTCTTGGGCTAAAACCCAAGACAAAACCTTTCTTCAAGCCTAGCTTTTTAATTATTTTACTTCACTGATTTGAAGATAAAAATACACTTTTCACATTTTAAAAACTAAGGAATTAAAAAAGCAACCTGATTTCTTAGAAAGATTGAAGAGTTGACAATAGATAGCTGGTGACAAGTGATAACTTGGAGCAGGAATTATATTTTCTCGTTTTACAAACCAGTGTGCTCAGCAAGCAGCTCTTAACAGGATTTTTGGTGGGTTTGAATCCCAAGAAGAGAATAGAGGAGCTTAGAAAAATAGTGGTACATTTTAACAGCTGAAATTGCAGATAGCCAGAAGAGAATATCCTAAAATTACACGGCAATCTATAATGACCTTGTGCTATGGAATTTGATATAATATTGACACAGCATCATCCTATACAAGCAAAATTATTTCCTTTGTTGCTTGCATTTTGACTCATGAGGGTGTGAGATGTGCTTTCCGTTCCTGGCAATCAAGGTTCTGGATGGGAATATAAATTTTAATGTGGATCCGTGGGAGATCAGTCTCTCAGTCACCTTTTAAATTGAATCCAAGTTTTCCCTCATTACCCTAATATCTGGTTTTGAATTCTTTAGTGTGTAGAACTGTTACTAGAGATCTCCTTGTGATCTTAAGGTTTTCCCAGCACTCAAAGCCACCTTCTTGCAGCTCTTGAGGGGTGAGCCTTCCATGCATGCACTTTTGTTCAGAGACTCAAGTTCTTATCTCATTGTCCTTTGTTGCCTAAGTTTTGGTTTCCTTCCATCTCCCTCCAGTAGCAGTCACTTGTAGAATTTTCTTTAATGTAGTGATTATATGATTTAGGAACTAGAAACTAGTTGGGATCCAAAGGAAGCAGAAAACTATATGACTGCAGATAGGGCAAAGCCTGTTCAGCCAAGATGGATGTAATCACTGAGCACATCTACACAAGACGCTTACTGCACGGTAACTTAATAACACTGCACAGTAACGTGCTGGTCAAAAACTGTGCTAATATGCTGCTGTATGATGGTGTTAGGCTACTGTGTGGTAAGCATCATAAAAAAAAATGTGTGCCGACACTACTGCTCAGCAACTGCAGTTACTGTGCATTTAGTTAGTACTTCATTAAGCAAGTACTAAATGAAATGTGCAGTAACTACTGTGCATTAATGACCATGAAGATGTGCCCACTGTCTCTTAATTTAGCAGAGTTAAGTGCTTTAGCTCAACAATACTTGTTGGCCTTAAGGACTGAAGTAATAAGATTTAGAATTAAATTTAATAATATGTATTGCAGGGGACTAAGTATTTTCTGTTGTAATCTGAAGACTCGGCTGGAGACGAGAGGGAAAAAATCTGGATGTATTAGTTAATGACAGGATGACAGGGGCACCAATATGATCCACCCATGAAAAAGACAAATGCATTCAGTGCATGAATCTTGCAAGGTATTTCCAATAGCGACCAAATTGTTCGTGACAGTGGTGAGACATCTGGAACATTGTATGCAATTTTGGTCACCAATATTCAAAAATGATTAAATCAAATTGGGCATGTTCAGAGAAGGCCTGCTAGGATGATCAGGGAACAGAGAACCTAAATTTATGAGAGAAGACAAAAAGAGCTTAGCATGTTAAGCATAGCAAAATAAAGGCTTAGGGGGAAGATGATTGATCTTTGTTTATGAGGGAAAGTAAAATCCTGGGAAGAAGAGCCACTTAAGCATGCACGTGGTTTTTATCGGTGACCTTATTGGCTACACTGGCCAAAAAAGCAGATTGTCAGTAATGTCAATTTTCCTTTTATAGGTGCCAATCCAATATGGACTGATATATTGGTGCACCTCTATTAAAATTAATTTCCTACTTAAATGTTTTGCTGAACATAAATGAGAATTAATTATGTAGAAAGTCTTTGTTGTAGTGGGGCTAGGGACATGAAGAGACTTGTCAAAATTCATGTGCGAGCTGATGGCAGAGCGTGGTATTGAACAAAGATATATCAAGTCTTAGGGCTCTACTCTAACTCCATTTTCACTCCAGAAGGTTTCCTTGCATCTTTCACTATGTTGTCCAGCCTAAGTTCCTGTTCATGCTATCAATCCGAGTAGTGTAAGAAGGGGCGGAATAGTGGGACATCAGCCTCAGGTGTTGACTTAGAAGGGGTGCCAGAATGGCAGACCCCCAGGGACACTTCCTGTGGCAACAACAAGAACAACCAGGGGTGGGCAGAGCATGTCACACCATGACTTTGAGTCCCTGGCCAGGTAAGACTGACATTACCTTCCTTTCCCCCCTGTTTTCCAGCATTTTGGGACATCCATTCTCCCCCTGTCTCTAACAGGGTTTTGCCCAGGGTGCAAAACTAGCTAGCTAGCTTTTGGCCATTCCTATCATGGATGCAACAATTGTTATTTCATGCCGCATGGCAGCTCAGATAGGTTTAAGTGTTAATTTTCTCCAGTTTCTAAAACCGTGTAATCTTTAACAGTACTGAATCTTTCCTTTTGCTAGCACTAATGGTATCACTCCAAAGCATGAGTTACTCAGTGTCCTGTACAAACCTCTAATGTAAACGGGTTAAAGCAGGGGTGGGCAATTATTTGGGCCTGAGGGCCACATAGGCTGTTTTGGTGAGCTGTTGCAGGTTGAGTTAGCACTCCCCTCTTTCCTCCCTTTCCTCTCCCCCCAGGGTGGTGACAGTGCAGGGTAGGGTCACAACCATGATCCACTGCCTGCATGCCCCTGCAGCATGTGCGGGTTCTGTGGGCAGGGGCGTGCAGAGAGCGGATTGCAACTCTCTCTGTATTGAGTCCATGAGTTTCTGTACCTACTACCTAGGAGGCTGATGAAGTGAAGTTCATAGGCCCAGCTCTGAAAAGTGGTTTGTAAATTCAAACAAGTACCTAACCTCATTACCAGAACTGAAGCCAACTTCCTACAGCTCAAAACACAAAACCTGCCACGTATCTTCAGTACCCCCACAAACTGCACACCAGAATCTATCAAAGACAACAATACCCAACAACCTGTGGGGGCACATTCCTCACCCAAAAAACACCATCTCCAGTCTCTCAGGCCTGATCCTGAGAGGGAACAATTTACAAACCACTTTTCAGAGCCAGGCCTATGAACTTCACTTCCTCAGCCTCCTAGGTACAGAAACTCATGGACTCAATATAGATTAGACAGTGGAATTCTGACACACTGCAACCTGCCAGACATCTGACTCCCCAGGTACCTCTGCACTTCTACCTATGCTGCTATATTCCACCCCGCACCCTCGCCCCCCAGCCTGTCCCTCACCCCCTGACACCTCCATTTCCATTTTCATTGACTGGCTTTCTTGCCTGCATTGCATGCCAGGACAGCCTCTGGCTTTTTTACTCTGCATTCCATCCAGGACCAGCAGATGCACCAACTGCAGGTGCTTCCTCAGCCTGACAAAGAATTTTTCAACCCAAAAGCTTGCTAAAATACATCTTTCTAACTATTTAGTTTGCCTCCTAAAAATACACCAGATAGTCTTACCTGTTGCTGTTTAAAGTGGTAGACTGGTTGGGGTTGTAGGGGAGGAGGAGGCCTCATTGGGGCACACTACTATGTTGTGTAGAGGCCCTAGTGCCATTGAGGGTGCACCTTAACACACAGTGTCACCCACCCATGTCACGAGTTTTGCCTGTCAGGAGCCAGAGGTGCAGGGCCCCAGAAGCCCCTGCACCTATCTCCGTGAAAGCTGGCAGGCTTTGTGATCGCAGTAGGCCTGCAGTTTTCACTCCCCTGTGCCCTAACACAGACAGTCGCACAAACACCCATGTCATGAGTTTTGTCTGTCAGCAGCCTAAGGTTCAGGGCCCCAAAACCTAGAATCCCCTGTACCTTTCTCCTTGAAACTTGGCAGTCTTTGTGGCCTCAACAAGGGCTACCATTCCTGCAGTTTTCATCCTGCTGTGGCATAACACACACACGTGACATGAGTTTTGCCTGTCAGCAGCCAGAGGTGCAACTTCCTAGAAACACTTGTACCTATCTCCTTGAAACTTGGCAGGCGTCATGGCCTTAGAAGGGGCTACTACCCCTGCAAGTTTCATCCAAAGCAGGCAAGAAATGACAAAGTTATAGGCTGTTTTGTGCTTCCCCGTTATAACCTATGTGCGAAACGTCGAAACAGTGAAACTCTTTTGACAAAATAAAACGCAAAAGCGGTTTCAAATCTAAGCGAAATTCGAAATGAAACACTGTTCCATCGAAACATTGAAATGCAAGTCGAAATGGAACCGTGCCATTTTTGCATAGCCCTACAAATTAGGCATTTTCAATTGCAGTGTTAGTATAATGCAAACTTTCAAAAATTACTTGCATTTGACATGCTTAAATCATATCAGACTACTAACATATGCACATAAAAGCATTTGGTTACTGCACGGTACAACAGGAGGAATGTCTTAAAAAAAAAATGAAATATTTTTAAATAAGTAATCCCAAATAATTAGCAGAGAGATGGTCTTAAATATTTGAGTCATGAATGGAAGACATTTACATAATTATCAGTAAGTTTAGAAGTCAATTAATGGCTGACTCTTTCCTTTAGCAGTGTAGAATTTCTCTTTGAGAATGATAACTTAAGGATCTACTTTTAATTTTAAGTAGTTTTCCTTTTATTTTGTTATATGATCCCTTGTCATGGTTGAAAATGTAGAATCTAAATATAATAAAGGAAGTTGGATCCCTCCTTGGGATGAGGGGATAGATCAGATCAGAAGGAAGTATTTAACAAACTAGAGTATATCTCCTGGTTCTCCTGGGAGGGGATCTAGAATCTGGAGAGACTGGAAGGGACTTGGGTATAGCATTACCAGTAACTGTAAAGCAGAAGGATCCATGGTCTCCACTGTCCCCCAGAGAGATGCAGTAAATGAGATCCCTTTCAATATTTGGTGAATGCAGTGTTCAAAACAGCCAATCCCACTTTTCAGCCAAATAGGACCTGGCTGCACTAGATATTTGACTTCAGTGGGAAATGGAAAAGGTAGAGATTTTTATTTTGTCTCTTTCCTGAAATTTGACATATGACCAAAAAAAAGACGTAAAATGATTTTTTTTAATGTAGAAAATAAACCTTTTCTCTTGCTTTAGATTATTCCCAAAGCAGTACAACTCAAGAATTCTAGCCAGCCTGACTACATGGGACCCATTGTTCTTTTTTACTCTCTAAGTCATTGTTGCTTTCAAAGCTACAGCGCTGAGATTTTGGAGGCAGGCCTGAAAAATTGCACAAAAACCTGTGGTTAGGCAGGTGTGCTGCTTTATTATGTCTGCATCCAGGAAGGTTAGCCACACCGCATAAAGGGTGTAAAATATCAGGTACAATAGTTATACTTATTTGCTGGGGGACTTTCTGTTTTATTTGTTGCCCTGAGGGAGCATAGGCATACCTAGCCATTTCCCATTTCAGTATGACACACCCTGTTGGTCTTTGCTTCAATTTTCTAGGTTTTTTTTAGAGTAACAACTGTTAAATATTTTTGGATCCAAGTTTATTAAAAAGCTGATGGATATCAGTCCTCTGTCTACAGAGACTGAAATACAGAAACAGGTTGGGAGTATGCCCTTTCCACATCCTGAATGAAATAGTATCCCTATAATGAACCAAATGCCATAGATGGCTCTACAGCTATACAAAAAATACGTTGAATATTGCATCTGAAATTGGGCAGGTGGACAGTGCAATATTTGGCAATAGCAATCGGTACTCGCAATACTTGAGTTTATTATGCAATTTATAATACCTCATACCTGCTATAACTGCTTCTTAGCTTATTCAACATTATATATATTTTAATGAAAAGAATAATCTCTTCATTCTTGTTTTATAGAGACCCTGTAGTCGTATGCTATTTTTTATCCTTTGACATTTTTTTCCTCCTCCATCGTTTCAGATGCAGAGCTTGCAAGGTGGTACAGAAGCCATAGCCCATTTGGATCAATTAGAAGCTGATTATTATGACCTTCAGCTTCAGTTGTATGAAGTACAGTTTGAGATCTTGAAGTGTGAGGAGTTATTACTGACAGCACAACTTGAAAGCATCAAAAGACTGATGTCAGGTGAAGTATGCATTTAATGTACATAATTTGTATTATTTAGTATGGTATGGTTATTACTTTTCCTGTAAAACATATGGGAGTTAATCTTTTATAGTATTATTTATCTAGATAGCTATTCTTAAATTTAATTAAAACTTGAATCACAATAAGCCATAAGCTTCTAGGTTGGTAGAAATGCTCTGATGCTCATTGAGCTTAATTGGAATTTTGTATCTAAGAGCCTATGCAATGCTTGAAAAAAAATGAGTGCTAGGAAGGAAGGAATTGTTTTCTATACGATGCAGGTTTGTTGCATTTACAAGAGTTGCTGCATTGAAAACTTTTGAAAAGATTTGAGTTTTGTAAAGTATTTGGTTTCACACAAATTAGAATCCTTTATCTGCACTTATCCCATGAAGGTGGTGGTAGAAGGAAATTCACATATTTTCACATTTTATTACATTCTGACCTGATCTTCTGAATTGTCCTGTGCTTGGATGTTAACGCTACAGTATGGCACGATGGTAAAGGACTTGCAAAGGAACTTATTTGTTAGAAAAATCATTCCAGAAGAGAAGTTTTTCAAACTTGTGTTGATATTGTGAATTACAGCTGAACAGTGAGAGCATCTCAGAGCTCCTTCTCTCTCATTAACAATTTAATAGACTTCCTTGTGATCCCATGGCAGCTGCAATAATTGCAGAGAGAAGTTGAGAGAAAAATTAATGCATTTTAATTACCTTTTTAACCAAATTTAGCAGCCTAACCAGTACGTCCTCCATGGGCCACCAGTAAGTAGCTAATAATAGACAACAATTTGCTTACAGTTTGGGAGCTTCTACTGTAGGATAGAAATGTGGCTTTGACCCTGACGTCACTGCACAGTGTATTTTCATATAGTTAGAAAGGAATCCATTGAACCAGAGAGATGGATGAGGGAAAAGAGAAGGGACTAAGAACAAAATCAGTTTTCTTTTGAAATGCAAAATTAGCCTAAAGACCTTTTTAAATTATCTTTGAATGCAGTGTACCTAAAAGCCAACAGAAAATTATTAAAAGAGCTCCAAACTTTTAATACAGTTTTTAAAAGAGCTTACTATACCTACAGAGGCTAACTATATCTCTGATAAGAAATTTGGAAGGTCATCAACATAAAACATGATAGTTAGCCATTAACTTAATGTTTTACTGTCAAAATGGGAGTTATTTTTAATTGGCATATTTAGTGTTCCAGTTGCTGGATGTGAGGGAGGGGGGTGGGAAAAGTGCAGCTCTGGGGCTGGAGCCAGCAGCTGGGCTTTCCCAGCCCTGGGGCTGCATTGGGATCTGTATAGAAGTTCAGTTAGATTGATCTCGCCGGACATAAGCTAGAGGTGTACTTAATTTAGATCAGGTTGACCATGTTTAAACCAATCTAACTGCCTCAAATTTCTGTGCTGTTTGCACGTAGATGCACCTAACTAGTGTAAGGTCCACCCCTAGGTATATTAAGTGATATCAGGTGGCCATTTTTAATGTGATCTAACCACCCTGAATGTCTGTACGCAGCCTATGTGATCCAGTGACATGACTGTTTAAAGTCTAGCTAAAACATGTCAGTGACTTTGAGTGTTAGATTAAATGAGCAGGCTTGGGTTTTAATTTTTAAAATTGTTTTGGTTTTATGCTTATAAGGCTCTGTTTTTGCTTTTCTGCTAGAATTCCTGTGTTTTTCTGAGTTAAAATTTTGTTAGTGGGCAGTGTAGGCAGAAATCACTAAATAGCATCTGTTTTTAAATTGGGCAGCTTTTGGAGATGAAGGAAGCCCTTCCTCAAAAGAATCTGATAGTTGGAGAAAGGAAGGAGTTAGTTATGTATGGAACAGGAATGCAGCCTTTCTGAGAGACAACTGACTGTAAGAGAGAAACAGGAGTGCTTCTGCTCTTTCCTACTCCCTGATGGCTTCCTTAGATCTGCCTGCCTCTTGAGACATGGAGAGGAGATGAGAAGCCTTGAGTCTTTTCCTTGTGTAGCAGGGGTGTACTTGGTAGCCGTGTTGGTCTGAGACAAAAAGACATGGCCATTTTCCAGTTGGTCTAATAAAAGATATCATTTTGGAACCAAGAGTTCTAGTTTTTTGTATGTCTTTACCTCGTGTAGGCACTCACAGCGAGGGATTAGGTTCTGTATTTGGGCATTTATAGATGTGCTTTGGGGGGGGCACTTTAATTAGAACAGCTCCAGGAGCCGCTCTAACTAAAGTGCCCAGAGCATCGCGTGTATCAGTGTCCTCACTCTGAGAAATGGTGGCAGGGGCTCTTTAACTACAATTTGTCAAACGAGCTTCATTTAAAGTGCCCCTGCTGTCGTTTTTCAGCGCAGGGATGCTGATGCACGTTACATGGTAATTATCACGCTCCAGTTAAGTCTGCTCCGATCCTCTGTAATTTCAGTGCATTGGAGCAGCCTCGCTGCACGTATATAGGTGCTCTTTGTTTCTGTCTTGTTGAGTTTAGCTGGCAAATATTAAGAGATGAGCTTAGTTCCATAATGAGTGTATTAGTGCATCACTCATGCAAGATGGGTGATAACATAAAAATATAAGCTAAAAAAAAATGGATGCCTACAAAACTATTGAGAATTACCTCCTTTTCTGGAGTGTGGCACCTTCAGAAAGAGCCAGCTGAGGCACACTGTACATCGGCTCCCAGTTTGCAGAAACAGTAACTTTGGTCAAAAGCCTTTTGATGGGAAATGTCAGGAAATGGTGTGGTGCTTATATTCCTGTTCATGAAATCAGTATGAAATGGTTGCAAAAAAAAGCCTCAAAACAGTCGTTAGAAAGAGCTCATGTGTCTTGAACTTCAGATGGAAATCAGATGGAATGGCTGCATACATGCTTCCCTTCTATTCACTTGCAAACTTGAACACATTGAGGTGTGTGGAGTTGGGGATGCAGGGTGTTTCAGGAACAAGTGTATATTTATAGTTGCATTTTTAAAAAGGTGTGTGAACCTTTGAGAATAATGGGAGCCTTCATTGGTGTGCTCCCCCCCTCCCCCCCAGCCAAACTTTTGGAGCCTTATACAGCTGTGCCCCTTTGTTGTCTTGGCTTTGGCCTTTTATTTTTTTTCTTTTCCTGTGATATGTGTATACTGTTCTTTACATTAAATCTTGCAACACAGTGTTTTGTTGAACTAGATAAAATGTTAATCAAGTACAAATATTGATTTTGATGACTTCTTCTGTTGCTGAAATTTTTATTAACAGAAAAGAGAGATGAAGTGGTCTATTATGACACTTACGAAAGTATGGAAGCCATGCTTGAAAAAGAAGATATGGCAACATCTGTACATTTACAAAGAGAGGAACTTCAGAAATTACAACAGAAAGTACGCCAGCTGGAAGCACGGCGTGGGCGCATTTCTGCTAAGAAAGCCTACCTCAGGAATAAAAAGGTGAAAATTAAATGTTATGGCCTTCCCTAGCCTCACTGATCACATTTTTAGTTCTCTTTAAACATACAGTATTTTACGGCATACAATATGCCACCCTGGAGTAAGATACTCATCTTGTTTTTTGAAAGGCAGAATGAAGGGAAAAAAAATAACTTTCCTTATAGTAAGTAACTGAGTAGCAGCAGCAAGGGAGCTTATCCTGCTTATTAGTCTGCTCTCTGTAAATCATATGCAGGCTTTACTTTAGCTTTCTCCTGGCTGAAGCTGAAGCAACAGAAACTGCTGTTAATGTATTTCCTTCCATACAGGGTGCACTCCATAGTTTCTAGTAGCTGTTTTTTGCAGAAAAGGTGTTTGTTGTATGAGAGACAATATAGTAATTTGGAAACCTTAACTTTACAAACCTCAACCATTAATGGAAAAGAGTAGGCAGAATATTTTGAGTAGAACAGATAAATCTGATAAACATGTAAATTCTTTTCCAGGCAATAATAATGCGCATATACGCAGAGACTCTTGAAAGGGTTTACAGAGACTTGATATTTATCCTGATTTATAGTTTGCAGAAAAGGTCTATTAATAGCTGTTATTTCTCCAGTGAATTGTCTGCGTTTTGTCTCCTTTTCTAGTCTTGTCTTTCAATTTATTGGTTATATCATTTATGCAGCCTTCATCCCCAGAAGACTTGGCATTAACTTGAATACAGACAAACATATGTTGTTTGTTGTAGATGTGCTTAGTTTATTATTAAACTATTTAAAAAAGATTGCTAGTGTTTAAAAATAGTTCACAGAATCATAGAAGTAGGGTCGGAAGGGACCTTGTAGATCTTCAAGTCCAACCCCCTGCCTGGGCAGGAAGAAAACTGGGCTCAAATGACCCCAGCCAGGTAGGCATCAAGCCACTTATTAAAGACCCCCAGGGTAGGAGCCAGCACCACTTCCCTTGGAAGTCGGTTCCAGATCCTAGCTGCCCTAACTGTGAAGTAGTTCCTACGGATGTCTGATCTAAACCTACTCTCCAACAACTTGTGGCCGTTATTCCTCGTTATTCCGGGGGGCGCTAGGGGAAACAAGGTCTCCCCCAAACCCTTCTGGTCCCCCCTAGTAAGTTTGTAGACAGTCACCAGGTCTCCCCTCAGCCTTCTCTTGTGAAGGCTGGAACAGGTTCAGGTCCTGTAGCTTCTCATTGTAGGGTCTGCCCTGCTGTCCCCGGATCATGCGGGTAGCCCTCCTCTGGACCCTCTCAATGTTGTCCACATCCCTCTTGAAGTGGGGTGCCCAGAACTGGACACAGTACTCCAGCTGTGGCCTGACCAGTGTCGCATAGAGGGGGAGGATCACCTCCTTGGCCCTACTTGAGATGGACCTGTGGATGCACGATAAGGTCCGGTTAGCCCTGCCGACTGTGACCTCGCGTTGTTGGCCTGTGTTCATCTTGGAATCAATGATGACTTCAAGATCCCTTTCTGCCTCCGTGCTCTCAAGAAGGGAGTTTCCCATCTTATAAGTGTGTTGCCGGTTACTGCTGCCCAAGTGCAGCACTCTGCCCTTGTCAGTATTGAAACGCATCCTGTTTTTGTTAGCCCACCCCTGCAACCTATCCAGGTCTTTCTTCAGTCTTTCCCTCCCTGCTAATGTGCCCACCTCACCCCAAATTTTGGTATCATCAGCAAACAGGTTGCTTTTCACCTCATTGTCCAAATCGCTGATAAAGAAATTGAACAGTGCAGGCCCAAGGACCGAGCCCTGCGGGACTCCGCTGCCCACTTCCCCCCAGGTCGAATATGACCTGTCCACCACCACCCTCTGAGTACGACCCTTCAGCCAATTCGCAGTCCATCTGACCGTGTAGGCATCGATGCCACAGACACCTAGTTTTTTAATGAGGATGGGGTTCTGTTGTTACTTCCTAAATTTTAGGTTTTTGGGGCGGGGATCAAATGTCTCTTATTTGTCCATAAGCAGACCTTTTGCATACTGCTCTATATCTGTATCTGTTTGACTGGAGGGGAATGTGTTGTTTTCAAAAGCAAGAAGTCCAGTGGAGATGGGAGCTTGAAACCCCGCCTATGCAGTAGTCTTCCAGAAAGTTCCATACATATTGTCATTTCAGCTTGTAGCTGGGGCTCACTCTCAAACTATTCAGTTTTAAGGGGGTTAAGTATTCTATAACTGCGCCTTATAGTAAGCTTTCCTTTGACTCTTCTAAATACGTTTCAGTTCAAAACCTTTTTGCACTGGGTGGACATTAAGCCACTATCATTCTGGCAGAAGAGAAAGGTAAAGATTAGCAGGTGACATTTCATACTGTTCTGTGAAATTTGCAGGTGCAATACATATTTAAAATATCTAAGTACAGCTTTATACATGCATGAAGGCCATCTTTACAAATACTCTCATAACATCCAGGTAATTAACCATGTTCAGACTTCTGTTGTCTGGGGGCAGTCCAACATTGAATTAGAAATGTGTTCTAAGCTTTATCTAATATGGTTAGAGGACCTGGATAGATGACAAGCTTATGGTGTAACTTAGACTGGTTTTGTTAGTTGGTGATTAACTGCTAGGTGGAAGAATTGAGGTACAAATTAGGGCTGTGCAAAGCTTTGGGTGTCGATTCAATTCAGAGGAGATTCAGCAGCCGAATCTCAGATTCCAAATTGAATCGGGAGACCAATAAAAAGGTCCTAATTGATTCAAAGCTTTCTGACCTGGACTCTGTGTGTTTGTGTGTTTTAAAGAGCCGGGATGCTAGGGCCAGGCAGGGCAGCCATTGATGGGGCTGGGAGAGGGGGCAGCGGATGGAGCCTGTTTGATTCAGAGATTCAGTCAATTTGGCGGTGGCCAAATCTCCAAATCGGATCACTGTCCCCCGAATCTGAAGCAAATGCTAGTGCCTTCACACAGGCCTAATACAAATGAGTTCAGAGGGTATAGAGATTACTTGCTGGATCCTCTCTCTTCTTCAGTCCTTCTTTGGCCCTCTTTTTGATTTTTGGTCAAACTCTAATGAGACTCTTGCTGCTCAAAGGGCGTTTCCAGTCATTAAGGCCTTGATCTAGCAAGCATTTTAAGCACATATTTTACTGTAAACAGTAACATTTGGGGATCATTACCTCTGTGTAATGCTTCTCATAGTTGAAATAAAATAGGCCATCTAACTGCAGTTTTGCTATGTCACAATGTTGTCCTATTGTAGAAACGTAACAAAAAGTCTTATAGCCAGCGCTTCAGTTAATAGCTTTTTGGGGTGAGGGTATCCTGTGGGCAGTTCCGTCTTTCTGGCACCAGAGATCCTGAAAAACGGAAGGCTGGGAATGCTTCTCTCTGACCAGCTTCTGCTGCTCCTCACTATTCTCCCCCAGACACATAGCTGATTTCCTTATCCCATTAACTGAGAACCTCATCTCATTCTGTTGAGGGAAAAAAAGTAAAACTTGATAGAGTAGCACTCCTTTCCATATACTATAAAAGCTGTGGAATAATATAGAAACATAAAATTATGCTTTTTTTATCAAATGCACTTGACATACTGTGTTTGAACAAGATCTTTCTCTGTTATGGAGTATCACTTCTTTATTTAACATAGTCAAATAATGCTAATATTCTGACAGACCTTATACATTTAGAAACTTATTTAAAATCAATACGGAAGAAAACAATTTGAACTTTCATTAAGAGTAAAGCTCTTACACATTCAATGAAACTTAGCGAAACAGCTAAATACTGCTGAGCCAGAGCAGTGTAGTTTAATTGAGCTAAAAATTCTAGTTACTGTTTGGCTCTACTGAGATGACTACAGATTGTATTTGTTCATATAAAATGGAAATTCCCTTTTAAAATGGAGTTTGTTTCACCTTATCATTCAGTTATTTCCCTCTGTTATTACTGAACATTCATGGCACTCCCGACAAGGTGGCTTTTAGTAATTTGGGGGAAAAGTAGATGTCTGTGTTTCATTGTTAGCAGCCAGCTGTGGATTCTGTGCGCAGGCATTGTAGCTATTGTTATCCCAGTCTACCACCTGCTGGCTGCATAGTAATATTAAGTAGCTTCTGATTTGAAACAAATGGCTGTTTGTATGAGGGAACTGGATTTATAAAGAAGAACCTGGTAGAGAGAACAGCAGAGAGAGAGAAAGAAGGGTGTAGGTGGGGAAAGCTGCCTTTAGGAGCGTACCCTGGAATGGTGGTTAAGATCCTAAAATACTCCATCCTCTGGAGACCCATCCTTTTATGGCTGGGTCAATGAAACTGGCCGGTCAATGAAACTGGCTTAAGAGATCATTACTTTCTGGTTCCTGTTACCTCATCTTGCTGCATCTAATCAGTGGCTGCTTAGATTTCCATGCAATCGGTAAAAGCTTTTAGTGCAAGAAAGACAGAACAATTTAATTCCCACAGAGTCCTACTGAAATCAGTAAGATGCCCTGTGGAGTAAGAAGTAAGCATAAGAATATTGCCACCCAGCCCAAGAGCTGTGACTTTTCTCTGACAGAAATGACTATGCCTGTTTATACAGACCTTAAAAAGAAGGGCCCCTAATCCTAATAGAGTAGATGTGCAGCTCCCTGCTGTAACTAAGAATGCATTGTTGGAAGCGTTCTGTTGCAACGATCCCCAGACCAAACAGAAGTTCACCATTGATTCCAGAAGGAAGGGGAATCTATCTGTTGGCTGCCAGCCTGCAGCCAGTTTTCCCCCAGCAAAGGCTCCTCCTCCCTGCAAGGATGCAGTTTTCAGAAGGGGAGGGGGGGAAAGGGAGCAGAGAGAGCTCATTCTAGGGGTTCCCAGCCAGCTCTGGAGGGTGGTGTGGTTGAATTGGAGCCCCCCCACCTTGGAAGTGGGGGCTCCAATACACTGGTTCCACCCTCCAGAAGGGGCTGAAAACCCCCCAGACCAAACTCCCTCTGCTCCCTTTCCCCCCTCCCATTCTGAACACAGCTCAAGACTGGGAGGCAGCGCAGACACAAATTACAGAAGACATTCTATTTTGAAACTTCTTCATCTGACCCATCATGCTGATCCATCATGCAATAAGGGCTTTGATTTTCACCGGATCCGCCAATTTTTAAAGCTGTTTCTAGCTGTCATAAATCACTTGGATGAAGCAGGTTCAAGTTGGAGCAGTTTTGCTACGTTCATATCACTGTAGAATGATGCAGACATTACAAGCTTTTTCAGTGCAGTGTTTCAGTATCTTCTGATAGTAATACAATTGTAGCATCTGTCTGTACCAATGATTCTCAGCCAGGATGCTGCTGCATTTTGGTGTCGTGAGATCCTTTCAAGGGTGCTACGGGGTACCACACGATGTTAGTTAGCACTGTTACGTTTACAAACATGATTCACAAGATAAACCCAGAGATTTCAAATAGGCATCTACAGTGTTAAAAACATTCTGACCTGTTGTGGTCTTACAGCAATTTTTCCATTGCAAAAATCAGAATTTTTCTGTAGTCAAAAAACTAGTGAAAACTAAGAGCTAGAATTTCCCAAGGAATGCCTCAAGTCTGAAAAGGCTGAGGACACTGGTTGGTACCTTGCGAGAGTAGGCACACAATGTTTAGCTTACTTGACTCCATTGTAGAATTAGACATGGAAAAATTGGGGAGTAAACTACACCAGTGAAGATACGTTATGTTTGCAGTTCATACTAGAGTATCCATTTGCAGAAAGCAAATAGGCTGTTACATGCTCTCTTCTCACAGGATGTTAAGGCATAGAAATAGCAGTGTGTGCAGCTATACTGGAATTGCTGTGCCCTGTCCAGTTCAGATCCCAGTGAAATGTAAGTTACTGTAAAAATGGATCTAAATTATTTCAGTACAAGTATCATATGTCCAGCCCTGTAGATTGGGATCACCAACCTACAGGTGAAAATTATCAAGGAACACATCTGCAAGGGCCCAGCAGGGGAGGTAATGCTCAGGGGCAGCCAACATGGGTTCATTGTGGGCTGATCCTGCCTGACTAACCTGGTTTCCTTTTATGATCAGGTCACAAAGTCCCTGGATGAGGGCATCGAGGTGGATATCGTCTTCCTGGACTTTAAGAAGGCCTTTGACACTGTTTCCCACCACATTCTCTCAAAAAAACAGAGACATGGGAACTAAAACATTTCATATATAAAATAATGTTCCTGTTGCTCCATTTCATGTGTGTTTCATTTTATGTGTTTTCGTTAACCATGATAGTTTTATCAAGTGACAAAGGCTGGAAAAGTTGGTCTCTTTTGGCAGGGGCCAGTGGTGAATAAAAATCTTAATTTGTAAAATTTAAATTTTTTTACTTAAGAAAAAAAAAAAGAGAGAGAGAGAGAAAACAGAAAGACACTTCGACATTCCTATAGAAAGTAGACCCATGATCTATGAAGGGGTGGACTGCTCTCTGTTTCTTCCTACCTTCTTTCTGAAATTAAACCTGAAAAAGGCAAATAATGTGCATCTTGGCTAACTGTGTGAAATTCAGAATTTTGAAATTAAGGTGAAGAGGAACAAAGACCTTAGTATGTTGTATTGCTATTATCCTTTATTTTCCCATTTTAAATTTCAGCATTGTTATTTTAATTAACATATAATCATCATGTCTTACAACCCAAGGAGAGGAAAATATACTAAAAATAGGAATTGAACGTTTAGTCATCTTAACTTTGAGGATGCACCACAATTCAAGATCTTTGTTTCCTATCTTTAAATAAGTGTAACTTGAACAGTTTTCAGATTTCAGGTCTTGTTTGAGCAGTTCCAAATCAGCACATACATACTTTCATTAATACAGTTATTTACAGTAAGAGAACTAAAATGTATTAGAATTGTTTAGTTCTTGATTGCTAGAAAGTCAAGGCTGTTGGGGTTTTGCGCCATTACCCCAATTTTGACTTGCTCGAAGCGCTTATTTTGGCTCTTAATTTGTTTTAAAGTAAAACTGACTCAGAAAAATGTACTAATAGAAGAACTAGAGATGAGCAGCGTTTTGTTTTTTTTTCTCTTTCCACTCTTTTTCTCAACTTGTCACAATCATGTCTGTCTTGCAACGTCTTCAGAGAGATGATGAAGCAAAGATAAGACAGCAGGGACATTAACAGAGCATGTCTCATCTGAAACTTGTCATCTTTGTAAACTTACTACTACAGTCTATAAAGTTTAGTTTATAGAAAACTTCTGGAACTTTTGATATACCTGTTCTTTGGATAAAGAAAAGACTTCAGTTTCCAGTTGCGTTAATCAAGAAGTTCTTATGACTAGTGAGACAAGGTTCCTTGGGTGAATTTGATATCTTTTATTAGACCAACCCAAATGGTTGGAGAATAGTTATTAAGCAAGCTTTCCGGTTCAAAAACCCTTTGTCAGGCTAAGGACGCTGCAGCAGTTGCTGCGTGCTCTTCCTGGATGGAATGAAAAGTAAACAAGCCAGGGGCTGGGCTGGGGAGTCAGTTGCCAGGCAGATTGTAATGTATCAAAAATCCAATGTCTATGTTTAGTCCCTGATCTCTAGTATCCAGCAGGCTGATGAAATGGAGCTCATAGGCTCGTCTCTGGGAAGTGTTGTGTAAGTTTCCCTTGAGGATCAGGACTGAGAGATTGGAGAGAGAGTGGCCCTCCTGTGAGAAATGTGCCCCCACCGGTAATTGAGTGTTTCTGTCTTTGATGGATTTCCGGTGTGCATTCATTCTGGTGCGCAGTTGTTATTTGGTCTCTCCTACATATTTTCCATCAGGGCATTTGGTGCATTGGATGAGGTATATTACATTTCTGGAGGTGCAGCTGTAAGATCCTGGGATGCTGATGGCTCTGTTGTGGGGTGTAGTAATAGTGGGGGTGGTGGAGATGTGTTGGTAGGTTTTGCATTTCTTGTCCTGGCACGGTCTGGATCCTTTTGGTGTGTTCTGGGCTTGAGGAAGTTTGCTTCTGGTGATGAGGTTGGCGAGGTTCGGTGCTTGTCTGAAGGCTAGGATGGGTGGCTCTGGGAAGATCTTTTTAAGAATAGGGTCTTTTTCTAATATGGGTTGCAATTTTTTGAGGATTTTCCGTACAGGTTCAAGGGATGGGTGATGCGTCATAACCAGCGGTGTGCGATTTGTGGGTGTTTTTCTTCTGTACTGCAGCAGTTCTTCACATGGTATCCAGGTGGCTCTTTCAAACGTGTGATCTACCTCTCTGGAGGAGTGTCCTTGCTGGGTGAAAGCCTTTTTAAGATTGGTGAGGTGGAGATCCCGGGTGTTCTCTTCAGTACAGATGCGGTGGTATCTGAGGGCTTGGCTGTATATCACAGCTTTTTTGGTGTGTTTCGGGTGATTGCTGGTTCTGTGCAGATACGTATGTTGGTCTGTGGGCTTCTTGTATACTGTGGTCTGTATTTTACCCTTCTGGATACTGATCATTGTGTCTAAAAAGGGGATGTTGGTGCTGGAGTATTCTAAAGAAAGTCGGATGGAGGGGTGGTGACTTGAATTTCTGGTGGAACTCGATCAGAGATTGCAGGTTCTCACTCCAAATGATGAAGATGTCATCGATGTATCTTAGGTATAGTAAGGGTTTGATGGTGCAGTTCTTGAGGAAGTCTTCTTCCAGGTGGCTCATAAAAAGGTTGGCATACTGTGGGGCCTTTTTAGTGCCCATAGCTGTTCCCATCATCTGGAGGAAGTGTTATTAAAAGTGAAATTGTTGTGTGTGAGGGTGAAGTGTATAAGCTCAGTAATATCTTTGGGTCTGTATTCTGGGTTGTAATCTTGTTCCTATAGATATGTAAGGCAGGCATGGATGCCATCCTGGTGTGGGATGTTGGTATATAGGCTGGTAATGTCCATGGTGGCTAGGAGTGTGTTGCTGGGAAGGTGGTCTATGTTTTTAAGTTTCCGTAGCAAGTCTGTAGTGTCTTGGACAAAACTTGCTCTGTGGGTGACAAGCGGTTTTAGGATGGATTCAACAAAACCTGATATTTCCTCAGTTAGGGTCCCATGGTTGGATATGATAGGTCTGCCAGGGTTCCCTTGTTTGTGGATTTTAGGGAGCATGTAAAAAATCCCTGGGTTAGGTAGCGGGGGGATCAAGGTCTGTAGTTTTTCTTGTAATCTTGGTGGAAATGATTTGATGGTATTGTTGAGTTTTTTGGTGAAAAGGGGTGTAGGATCTTCTTGTAGTTCTTTGTAGTAGGTGGTGTCAGAGAACTGTCTGTTAGCTTCCTTTATGTAATCCTCATGGTTTAGGATGACTATGGCTCCTCCTTTATCTGCTGGTTTTATTACTATTTGGTGGTTAGATCTTAGAGATTCTATGGCCTTTTTCTCTGGTAGAGAGAGGTTGTTGTGGTGGCGCGTGTTGCTGATTATTTCATTGTTCATTCTTTCCCTGAAGTAGTCAATGTAGCAGTCAAGGTTAGGGTTTCGTCCACTGCGAGGTGTCCAATCTGATGTTTTTTGGGGTTTTTTGGCATTGATCTTTTCTTGAATGTTGTCAGAGGATGAGTTGTTGTTGGGAGTGGGTTCAGTTTGATCGTGGAAATATTCTTTGAGGCACAGGCATCGGAAGAATTCTTCTAGTTCTCCACATTGAAGTATTTTATTAGGGTATTTTTCTGGACAGAAATTTAGGCCTCTAGAAAGGACAGATCTTTCAGTTTTGGTAAGCGTGTGTGTGGAGAGATTGATAATATTTGTGGGTTGGTTGCTGCTTGCAGTTTTATCAAGTCTGAGGTTGGAAGGTCGTAATGTGTTGGTATTGCCTCTGATGGTTGTTTTGTGGCTGGGGAGCTTGTTGTTGGAGTAATTTGTTCCATTTCTTCTTTTTATGTAGGATGAATGCTGTAGAAAGTTTTTCGTAGTCTCTTCGTATCCACTGTATATTGTCAGGGAACATGCATGGATTTCTCTCTTTTAAGTTCTTGTAGTGTATGACGATTTCCTTCCTGAGTTGGTCTCTTTTGGAGTAGAGTAGGTGAAGTAGATGATTTCTAATTTTCTCTGAAGTTCTTCTGCATAGCTGTGCAGCATATTTGGAGTTGTGTGTAGTAGTCAGGGGACTGTAGATGTTTAGTCCTTGGGGAATGAAGTTGTGTTTCTTCCAAAGGCTTAGAAAATGTATGTCGCTGTTGAGTCTGGCTTCTTTCTTTTTCATGTTGTACAGTTTCCATTTCAGATGGCTGAATTTGATATCTTCCATGTTGCAGGGGTTTAGGTTGTAGCTGTGTTGGTCTAAGGATATAGGCAGACAAGATTCCTTGGGTGAATTTGATATCTTTTATTAGACCAACCCAAATGGTTGGAGAATAGTTATTAAGCAAGCTTTCGGGTTCAAAAACCCTTCGTCGGGCTAAGGAAGCTGCAGCAGTTGCTGCCTGCTCTTCCTGGATGGAATGAGAAGTAAACAAGCCAGGGGCTGGGCTGGGGAGTCAGTTGCCAGGCAGATTGTAATGTATCAAAAATCCAGTGTCTATGTTTAGTCCCTGATCTCTACCTTATGACTATTGAAGTATTTAAAAGATTAACAATGATAGAATTCACTATAATATAGCATTTGCTGCTGGTAAAGTTGAGACGGGCATTTCATAATATACCTAAATTACTTTTGAGCTTTGTGTGTATGAATGTGTACTGTGAGCTGCACCTGAATTTCTTTTAATTTTTTTTAACTTTTCAGACAGTAGTTTCTGTTGGGGCCACATGCCTACATCTGTGGCCCCCATGACAGCCTTGGTTGTGTTTGAGGGGGGAGGGCATTTTCATGTTTCCTTTTTAGTTGAAGAAAGTTACCGTTGTGTTCGTAATTTTTTGGTCTTGTTTTGATTTTTTTTCTTTAATTATGATTACTTCTTTTCTTTGACTTGCTTAAGCTTTTCTAACACCAAGATAGGTCTGTTGTTTGATAGCTGAAGCCAAAGCTACCACTTTCAGTTATGCCCCGAGTGCCATGATGCAGTGACTGAGCACATGCATATCTTTTCTGCCGTAGAGTGGCATGTTTAAAAGCAGTGCTCCATGTGGCTGGTTCTTACTATAGTCTTTGTGAAGTTTGGCAAGTTAAAGCTGTGTGCTTTGATATTACTGTCTCTTGTAAAACAGCCCTGGGTGCACTTCGGGAATTATTTTTGTTCTTAGGCTCTTTCATAGACGTTATAAAATCTTTCTCAATGTCTTTATCTGAGACAAGGTGCTGAGCTTCAAGATGATGCAACCTTTTTTTTTTTTTTCCCCACTTAGGCGTTCAGATAACCATTGGGGAATACAGTGGACATGTTCTACCTGCAGAGATGTATCTGCACTGTGTATCCATGTTCGTGTGTGCTGTCTGGATTGCACATGCAAAATGGGAATTAGCACTTCCAAGTGTCCTATTATCCAGTTGCATGCACAGAATGCCCATTTTCCTTGAATGATAGAAGCAACTAATTTACATAAATTTTACACTTCCAGCTATGTGAAATCAGAGCTACCTCTAATTCTGTTGTTGTTTGGACTTGGCTAGTAGCTTTGTTCTGTGTGTGTCCTTTTGGTTCTTAAAGATAGCATTTAAAACAATTTGTTTTTAGCTATAAGTAGACTAGCTTGTTGAAAGAGTTCTCTCTCAAGCTTCATTTAACAGTGTCACTTTTAAAGCTTGGTGCCATTTAAAGTATTGCACTTGGGCTTTTACAATGTGATATTTGGAATGTATATTTTATAGAGAATGCTTTTGGTTTCTCCAGGAGATCTGCATTGCAAAGCATAATGAAAAGATCCAACAGCGCCATCAGAGTGAAGAAGAGTACAGAATGCACCATACTGTGCAGCTGGTAAGTTTGGGCTCTGTTATTAGAATTAGTCTTTAGCTAATTGTTCATATCCTCATCATGTGTAAATAACAGTGCTTTTGGATTACTGTGTCAAACAGCTGGTACATAACCTAGTAAATTTAGATAAAGATGAGCAAGTTCGAGGTTCAGGATTAGTTGTTTTTGTTTGGACAGTAAAATTGCCAAAGAAGCAGTATAAATTAAACTCCCACACAAAATGGGATTAGTTATTCATTGTTTTCTTTTGCTACAAGTCCTTGGATTTGTTTTTTATACTGATTTTTTTGTTTGTTTGTTTGTTTGTTTAAATAAATAATCTGAAATGTGTCAATACTAAATTGCTTTTTTAGTCAGTAGGGAAAAAAAATCTTTGGTGTAAATTATTCAAGACTGGAAAATTGTTACGATCTATAAATATGAAGTACTGTAACTACCAATAATTGTTTAAGAGATTTGTCTTCCAAATACCAATGAAGTAATACAGATACAAACACACAGGAAGGACTTTTTAACATATTTAAACAACGTGGCTAGGGACAGACCTTACACACAAACTGGTTTAAGCGATCAGAAACTGGTTTAAACCTGTAATGGA